>NW_006408532.1:26863545-26876857 GCF_000296735.1 Chrysochloris asiatica | reverse complement strand
AAAAAAAAAAAAAAAAAAAAAAAGATTGAGGCTGGGGAAGAATGCAAGCGTTAAAGGCAATAAAGGCAAATACCATTTTATCCATAATTCTACAATAACTGTGAGCAATGGGTAGATGCAGACTGAACAGGTATGGGAGGGAGAGTACGAGTGTATCTACAAATATATGTAGGTTTGACAGAGAACATTTGTACATGGTATTTAACTTTGCTGAAAATATAACTACGAATGTGGTGAAATATATCCAGGGGGGAAATTAATGAAAATTTCTTATATATCACCAAACACCTCGAGGGAATGAGTAAGTGGGCTTGGAGGCTCAGAATCAGTCTGGGGGACACCGTGATCAATTGGCATAACAGAGCTCACAAAGACAATGTTCTACACCCTACTTTGATGAATACTGACTGGGGTCTTAAAAGCTTATGAGTTGCCATCTAGGGTACAATTTTGGTCTCTCTGTGTCCGGAAGAAAGGAAAGTGATGAAAATTGAAGATGCTTGGAAACAATTAGTTCAATGAACTAATGGACTATGGGAACATCAATATTCGAGACACCGAGACTAGAAGAACTAGATGGTGTCCAGCTAACAGCTCTGAAATGGATCACTATAGAAGATCCTGGATGGAATGTGATAAAATGTGAAACAAAACTCAAATCATATAAAAAAAAAAAAAAAAGTTTTTCTGGTATGATAGAAACTGGTGGCACCATGAGACTATGGCCCTTGATCCCCTTTCAGGTTTGGAAATGAAGACACTCCAGTGGGTCACTTTCCAGGCAAGCAATAGATATTAAAATGTTATGTATTAGAGCATGTGGGGGAAGGTAGAATATCTGCTGAGTGGTTTTAGTATTAGTATTTAGTATTAGAGTGCTATGACTCTATAGGTTAAGCACTGGAATACCAATCACGCGATTGGTAGCTTGAGCCCACCAGCTGCTCTGTGGGAGAAAGATGAGGCTTTCTGTTTCCTTAAAGACTTAACAGACTTAGAAACCTGATAGAGGTGGAAATGACTAGCTGGCACTTAACAGCAATAGATAGGTCTATAGGTAGGACAACAACACTAGTGAGGTATGCACACCATTGAATGGTCAATCATTTGAGACCAAAAGGGCAGCATTAACCCAAGGACAAAGTTCAGAAGGATTTGGAAAAGATGAGGAATGGAAATAAGAAACCAAGGGAGGAAGTAGGACAAGTAGTGCTATTTGGAGTAGATGAGATGAATCGAAGTGGGTATAATTTGTTGAATGTAAAACTGATGATCTGCTCTGTAAACCTTAAACCAATTTACAATAAAGGATAAAAAATAAAATGTCTATCAAAACAGTGATTCCTAAGGGTATCTTCTGGGCCAGTTAAATTCAAGGTAGAGAGGTCAGTTCAGAATGTTATACCAACTGTTTTTTTGGGTGAACTCCCAAGGGGTAATTGAGAGCTTATTAGGAATAAGTTGGATATATATATATATGTTTTTATTGTGACTTGAGTGATAGTTTACATGGGAGAGCACCAGCTTTACATTAATTTTATCATATTTCATTTCATTGCAATGATTTCAATCCTCTCCATGCATCATCATTCAACAGCATTTGCTTCCAATCCCTCTGGTTTTTTCTCTTTTGGATGTACACTGAAGCATTCAGGAATGTATAACCATTCAAACAATCACAGGGCATACCCTGCATGCCAGCCCTTTGGCTGCCGGCACACAGCCCTTCTCCCTCCTTGAGTCTAGAGTCCCCAGACACTCCGTCTCTCTCCATCATAGTCTCTGCCTCCATCTCTGGCGTTGCTGCTTCTCTGGATAGGGTCCTGCACTCTGCTCTTTTCCCTTAATGGTCCCAGGGTCCTCTGCTCCTGAATTGCAGGATCAACTACCCCCTTCCTTTTGTTACAAAATGTCTACGTTTACATATGCAACATTCACAATGAGTCCTGATAGCAATTATTCACTATTGAACTACAAGAGTAGTTCAGTATCCCCATCTCTTTTCACCAGTCACATCTAGACAGGTTGGAAACCACTCAGTGGACATTCTACCTTTCCCCACACACTCTGAAACTAAGCTCCCTCTTGAAAACTTGTAAGCCAGTCACATCGTGCCTTTGTTGCCACCACCCATCCCCATTTTGGATAGTCAATGTCTAAGTTTCCCATCTCTGTCAATTCTGTGTACAGAGGGGGTGGGAATGATCCTTACTGTAAAGATTTGTTCCCTCTTTTAAGCTACTACATTCATAATATAAGTCAACTTCATCAAATTGTAGCAGATTACACTCTTTTTCCTCTTCTTTCTTCCTCTAATCGAGTTCTTATCATCCAGTCATTAAAGCTAGGTCAAATGAGTACTATCTGCAAGTATGGGCATTCTTGTGCATCTCCCCTCACTTCACATCAGCTGGACGCTTCACTTTCTGCTCTAGTCCTCTGTGACTATGTTCCTGTCCATAGGTTCAGGAGTCCCCAGGTCTTGTTACACTGCTGGCCACCCAGGTCGCCATCCGGATTGACAGGAGTCTATTGAACGTGGTTGGATTTAGCTTACAGCTTCATTGCTGTTTTTCCCCCACTTCCGTTTATCGATAGACCAACGTGGTCAATAGCAGAAGAAGTTTTAAGAAAACAGAAAAACATGTTTATGAGAAAAAGGACAGAAAAGTTGCACTGAAGAATTTGTGATCTCCCCACCCCCTACCCCCATCACAACAATGTACTTGCTTATTCTTCAAAGGTAGCAAGGGCTGTCCCATGGGAATTTCACTGGGAAACATTATCTCATCCACTTTAAAGTCCTGATCTTGCACCTTTAGACTTCTTTCTATTCCCCAAACTGAAAGAACATATTTTAAAGGAACAGGATTTAAGTCCCTTGAGGATGACAAAAAACTGCCGTTTTGCTATGGTGTAAATCAGAGCACAGAATACTTTGAGGCAGGGTTATAGAAAAGGATGCACCATTTTCAGAAGGTATTTATGTTGTAAAATAGCAGTCTCACATTTTGATATTTTTGTTTAATAAAGGTTTCTATAATATTACAGCCAAACTTTTTTACTTACCCTCTGCAGTGCAGTAAATTATGCTTCCTTTTCATATGGTTCTTCTATTAACAGTTTTTATAACTCCTACCAAATAACATTTTGGCCCTGCTGGGTCTGAATAAGAAAAAGTGGGCAAGGAGGCTGATTGTTGTTGTTGTTAGGCATTGTTGAGTCGGTTCTGACTCATAGCAACTCTATACACAACAGAAGGAAACATGGCCAGGTCCTGAACTATCCTCACAATTGTTCTTATGCTTGAGTGCATTGCTGCTTCCGCCGTGTTACTCCATCTCAATGGGCTCTTCCTCTTTTTGCTGATCCTCCATTTTACCAAATAAGATGTTCTTCTTCAGACACTGGTCTCTTCTGATAGTATGTGTGAAATATGAGAGACAAAGCCTCACCATTCAGACTTCTTAGGAAAATGCTGACTGTAGTTTTTCCAACACAGATTTGTTTGTTGGTCTGGTTATCAATGGTACTTTTAATATTTTTCTTCAACACCATAATTCAAATGAATTGGTTATTCTACAATCTTTTGTATTCATTGTACAGCTTTCACATATGAGGCTATAGAAAATATGAGGCTATAGAAAATACCATGGCTTGAGCCAGGCACACATTAGTCCTCATACTCACAGCTTTTTAAAGAAAGAGGACTTCTGAAGTAGATTAACCTAATGCAATCCATCATTTGATTTCTTGACTATTGTTTCCATCAGTGCTTATTGTGGATGCAAGCAACATGAAGTCTTTGACAAGTTCAATCTTTTCTTCACGTATTTACTTGTCCAGTTGTGAGGAGTTTTGCTGTTACATTGAGATGTAATCCATACTGAAGGCTGTAGTCTTTGATCTCCATCAGTAAATATTTTAAGTCCTCTTCACTTTCAACAAGGTTATATGATCTGCATATCATAGGTTGTCAATGAGTTTTCTCTAATCCTTATGCCATGTTCTTCTTCATATAATCCAGCTTCTCAGATTATTGCTCAGCCATATAGATTGAATAAGTATGGTGAAAGGATATAATTCTGGCACATATTTTTCCATGTCCCCTTGTTCTGTTCTAACAACTGCCTCTTCATGTACATACAGGATTCTCATGAGCACAATAAAGTATTCTGGAATACCAAATCTTTTCATGTTATGCAGTTTGTCATGATATATATGTTTGAAATCTTTTGCATAGTCAATAAAACATACGTAAATATCTTTCTTGTATTTTCTGTTTTCAATTAAAATCCATCTGACATAAGCGATCTCCCTATTTTTATGTCCTCTTCGTAATCCAGTTTGAATTTCTGGCAATTTTCTATGTACTGTTGGAATCTTTTTTTCTTCCTAGTTAACAGCAAAATTTTACTTATGTGATATTAATTTTTGAAAGTGTTCAATTCCAATTGGTTGGCTCAGTAGCTGTTCCAAATTTCTAGGAATAGATGAGTGAGCATCTTCAGTGCTGCATTGTTTTGTTGAAAGATTTACAATTTGTATTCCATCAATTCCTACAGCCCTGTTTTTCATCAATGCCCTCAGTGTAGCTTGGACTTCTTCCTTCATTACCTTTGGTTTTGATCATATGCTGCCTCTTGAACTGATTGAACATCAACCATTTCTTTTTGTTACAGTGACTCTGTGCACATATTCCATATTCCTTTAATGCTTTCTGCATCATTCAGGGTTTTGTTCATTTGTTGTTGTAAAGTGCTGTCGAGTCGGTTCTGACCCATAGTGACCCTGTATAGGGTTTCTGAGGAACATCTATTGAAACTGAACCACCAACTTTGCAGTTCAAACTGGCTCCGCAGTCCAACGCATTAACCCACAGTGCAATTCAAGGCTTGGATTTTTTTTTTCTTTAGGTTAAGAAATGTAGAGTGTTATTCTTCCCTTTTGGTTTTCTAACTCCAAGTCTTTGCACATTTCATTATAGTATTTGACTTTGTGTTCTTTAACTGCTCTTTGAAATTTTCTGTTCAGCTCTCTTACCTCCTCATTTCCTCCATTTTCTTTAGCTTCTCTACAATCAATAGCAGTTTGTAGAATCTCTTCAGACATCCATTTTGATCTTTCTTTCTTTCTAATGACTTTCTGCTTTCTTTCTATATGATGTTCTTGATGTCATCTGCAATTCTTCTGGCATTAGTGTCTACTACATCAAATCTGTTCTTGAGATTGTCTTTAAATTCAGGTGGGATGTATTTATGGTCATATTTTGGCTCTCATAGATTTGTTTTAACTGTCTTCAACTTCAGCCTGCCATTGCATATGAGCAATTGATGTTCTGTTCCACAGTCTGACCTTGGCCTTGTTTTGACTGCCTATATGGAACTTTTCTACTATATCCGACAATGTTCATTGTTATTCATATGGTTTTCAGTGACTAAACATTCAGAAGTAATTGACCGCACCTCCATCCTAGTTTGTCTTTGTCTGGAAGCTCTGCTGAAACCTGTCCAGCATGGGTGACCCTGCTGGTATTTAAAATACCAGTGATATAGCTTCCAGCATCATAGCAACACACAACCCACCACAGAACAACAAACTGGCAAACAAGTAGTGAAAGAGGCTGATTCAGTTATGAATGTTAACAGAGTTCATTGTAATTGTAAAAACTTGGAACTCTAAAGAAGTTACCATCAATGAAGGAGAGCCAAATGTGAATTGTGTCCTTTGGAACCTGTGATATCTGTATTTTGAACCTCCTTGATTCCGGAACAGAAAGGTGTGACACTTGAGGAACCATAGCAGCAGAACCAAGAGCCAGAGTATGAGACAAAGCAGTCGGTTTTCCAGCCCACAAAGCAAGTAGAGAGTGAGGTGACTCCACACAGTTAATTGGAGGAAATATGGTTGCTAACCCACAGAGCTAGGGTTGCGTGTCTTTAGGCGGAAACTTATGGTGGAGTTGTATGCTCTGTGAGCATTTATCAGCAGCCCTAAGTGAACTGCAACATTGCTCAGGCAGAGAGAGCCTGCCTGTGAGCATGGCTGAGGAGAGCCTGTCCTGACTGGAACAACTGTGCCCTGAACATTTCTGATGCTAAATTATAACCTGTTATCTTCTTTAATAAGTTATTTTATTATATTACTTCTTTAATAACTGTGAGTTCTGTGTGGCCACTGCAATGAATTATCAAACCCAGCTGAGAAGTGCAGAGTGTTGTGGAGGGATGTTCGATGTCATTTTTTACATCTTCATATAAGATTAAGCTTTCTGCTATTCCACTGTTTGACTTACCTCACTCAGTGCTGAAGTAACACAGCGACATTGTATGTAGCACATATTATAAATTACAAAATATGCAAAAAAGGGAAAACCAGAATATCATAAGTGAAATTTTTCATAATTTGAGTATGTCCTGAGTCAGGGACTACTTATATTCTATTAACATCAGACAGACCAACTTATGATAGAGTTATGGGAACAGAAACCCATCGTAAGTTGAGCACTACCTGTATAATGTAAGGAACCCTGGTGGTGCTGTGGGTTAGGCACTGGGCTTCTAACCACAAATCATTAGTTCAAACTCACCAGCAGCTTTGATAGATACAGATGACGTTGTCTGCTCCCATAAAACAGTGTACAGTCATGGAAACTTGATATAGAGTTGCTATCAGTCAGCTGACTGAGGCAGTGTGCTTTTGTTTGGACTGTATAGTGAAGGACCCCAACAGCCCTGTTACCATCTGTGTTTTATTGTTTACTTATGTGGTATTTCTTTATTCCATCAGCTGTTTGACAATTTGTCATACTGTGGTGGTATGCATGTTTCTGTGATGTCACCAGATTCAGGATTCAGCAGAACTCCCAAACTAAGACAAACTAGGAAAAAAGGTCTTATGATCTACTTCAAAATATAGCCATTGAAACCTTTATGGAATCAATAGTATGTTGGACAAAATAATGTTTAAAGGTGAGCTCCATAGACTGGAAGGTACTCAGAATACACAGTAGCTCCAACAATGAACACAACCATACCATTGATTATGAAGATGACATAGAGCTTAGCAGTGTTTTGTTCTGTTATACATGGGTCACCTTTAGTCAGAACCTACTCAACAGTAACTAAAAATGACAGCAACAAACTGTTTGTCATCTCTATGTCCTTCCTCACTAGAATGGTAGTTTCCTGGTAATCTAAAATAGTGTTTTCTCACAGCAGGTGTCCAATGCATATTTGCTGGCTACATGAAGGCATTACCAGTGTGGAGATATTCGTACCCTTAAAGCTTAACTAGTCAGTCCAGTCAGAAAAGCCTTAGAGAGTCTGACACTAACAACAATAACAAAGGCATGAGTTTTCATTCCCCTTTCCCTAAATGTAGACAATAAAATTGCCAAGTCCAGAGCCTATGGACCCCAATGGACCAGATGGATGAAGTCAAGAGGTTTTGCAGACTTGATTTGTACAATTGGAGACCAGTTGAGACAATGGATAGAAAAATCAATGGCACCTATGTGGCATGAACCACCTACTTGGTAAAATTCAATACATTCTTGGTAAAAATTCAATACACAGAACTGAGATCCAGCTCCAGTAATGGGAAATGGCCCAGAATTGACAGAGTTTAACTTTCTGTTTTCCTAAAAATTCAATACACAGAACTGAGATCCAGCTCTAGTAATGGGAAATGGCCCAGAATTGACAGAGTTTAACTTTCTGTTTTCTCCTCTGTTAAATTAGGAAGTGACAAACCATATACAAAGAGTAAATTGTCTCTTGGAAAGTTGCTGGAAATCTAAGGTTTTGTTAAATAATATAAAATATATCTCACACAACTGAGCTATGCATTGATAATTGACCTATTGTGTGAGTAATACAGCCAAAAAAGATAAAAAGATAATTTAAATTTTATTAGACATCACAGTAAAAAGCCCATTTTAATGAACTCTTACATTGCTTATATTCTATTGAGGCAAATGATTATTATACTTGAAAAGTATGTAAATAGTTAAACATAGGCTATACTGATGAAGATCAAAGATCACAGCCTTTGGTATGGATTACATCTCAATGTAAAGAAAACAAAAATCCTTGCCAATGGACCAATAAACAACCTTATCAATGGAGAAAAGATAGAAGTTGTCAAGGTCTTCATTCTTCTTGGCTCAACCATCAATGCTCATGGAAGCAACAGTCAAGAAATCAAACAATGTATTGCATTAGTCAAATCTGCTGCAGAAGACCTTTTTAAAGTGTTGAAGAGCAAAGATGTCAGCTTGAAGACAAGGGGTGCCTGACCTGAGTATTTTCAATAACCTCATATGCATGCAAAAGCTGGACAGTGAATGAGGAAGACTGTAGAAGAATTGATGCATTTGAATTATGGTGTTAGAGAAGAATATTGAAAGTGCCATGGGCTGTCAAAAGAACCAACAGATCTGTGTTGGAAGAAGTACAGCCAGAGTGCTCATTGGAGGCCAGGATGGTCAAACTTCGTCTCTCATACTTTGGACATATTTTCAGGAGGGACTAGTCACTGGAGAAGGATATCATGCTTGGTAATGTGGAGTGTCAGAGAAAAAGGAAGACCCCTGGTGAGATGGATTGACAAAGTGGCAGATTCAATAGGCTCAATCGTGGGAACAATTGTGAGGTTGGTCCAGGTCTGGGCATTGTTTCGTTATGTTATGCATAGGGTTGCTATGAGTCAGTATGGACTCGATGGCACCTAACAACAACAACATTAATGTACTTGATTTTTAAAGCATCTCAAATTTACTAGCATTTAGGAAATGAGCAGCACTGGTAATACAGTGCTTAGTCACTCAGCTGCTAACTGAAAGTTTGGCAGAAGGAACCCACCAGCCACTCCATGGAAGAAATATGTGGTGGTATTCTTTCTTAAAGATTGTTGTTAAATGCTGTGAGTTGGTTCTGACTCATAGCGACCTACATAGGGTTTCCAAGGAACAGATGATGAGTTTAAACCACTGACCTTGTGAAATCTTATCAGGCAGTTCTACCCTGTCACCAAGCATTGGAATTTACTCAATGAAACATGTTTTTTTTTGTTTTGCCTTTAGGAAGAAAACAGTATGTCTAGAAACCTGCACTGGGAAGTTAACTGATTCACACTTAACCTTAGCAGGGCTGCTTCTTCCCCTTCAGAGACTCAGCATCTCCAAGTTGTTACTAGAGGTGCTAGTGCTGGAAGCTAGAAAGAGAATAATATATTCTTTAGGTTAATCTGATCGGGAAGTAGGACCCGGAGCTGCACCTCTGCAGTGTTGCACACACATAGCTTCAAATGCAAGCTGGTTCTCATCCCTGAGCAGTGGGCAGGCTGCTTCAGATCAAGCCTTACTGGGAGTAAAAAGGCATGCTGGGAGAAGATATTTCAATGTCATTAATAACCTGGGCTCCAACTCAGGTGGAAGCGATCAAACAGATCTTTTTAAGGAGTGTTTGATTGTGTCCAGCCTATGTTAAGACTTTTTTTTTTTTTAAACAACAAATACGATTTGACTCTATCATAAAGCTTTACTCCAATACTTTCCCATAGCCATTCAGTGGTTATAAAAAGCTTTTGTAGGAAATATCTGGTGATGGAAGTTGTGAACAATTCTGAGATTTTACAGAGGAAAAGGTACATTCCCTGCCTCTCCCTCTAAGGAAAGCTTTGTGTCTACCCACATGTAAGACTCACCTCCATAAAAGAGACAATATTTGAGTCCCACTTCAAGACCCCATAATGATTTTCCATTGTTCTGTGTACCGAGACAAATTTTATTTCTTTAAATCCAAATCCTTCTATCACTATTGTTCTATAAAGAATCAACATTTTTCTTTCATGAAACCAAAAAAAAAAAAAAAATAAAATAAAATAAATCTACTACGTCATAGCAATTCTGATTTATTGCAACCCTATAGAACAGAATAGAACTGCTCCTTAGGGTTTCTGAGGTTATAAATCTTTATGGAAGCAGATAGCCTTGTCTTTCTCCTATGGCATAGCTCATGAGTTTGAACTGCCAACCTTATAGTTAGCAGCCCAGTGCTTATTCCACTGTGCCACCAGGGCTCCATTTTCTCTCATGAATATCCTTTTTATACCCGGTTCTTCTATACCTTTCAAACTTTCTCTCACTATATCCATCCATGACCATTTCTTTCCTCATTCCTGTAGCTATTCTGAACTACCTGATGGCTGTTTGAACTTTCCATGAACGATCCTTCACATTACTGTGCCTTTGCACATGCTATTCCCTTTTTCTGAGATGTTATTCCCTCCTCTCCCTTATCCATTACACTGAGCTCATTCCTATTTATCACTAAGAATCAGTGCAAGAGAAAGCTACTCCCTAATAAGAAATGCAGATAATGTACTCTGGCTGTCAATGTTAAGATGAACAAGGGTAGGGAAGAAGATCAGTACAGGGTGTTTAAACAGTGTGGTATTGCCTTTCTGGAACTTTCTAGTTTTTTGAAAAATGAATCATTAACTTGAGATGGACTTCTTAGATCACTTAGCTCATCTTCTTTCCTCTTTTAATATTGCCCAAGCCCTACCCCAGCAAGGGCAGATGTTATGTTAGGTCTCTTGCACATCATGGAGTCCTGGTGTGGTGTTGTGAGCTAATGCACTAGACTGCAAAGATGGTTTGAACTGCAAAGTCATCAGTTCAAACTCACCATATATTCCTTGGAAACCCTATACAGGGTCACTATGAGTCAGAACTGTCTCAACAGAACTTAACAACAACTTATACATCACCTCATCCTATATAAAACCTCCAAGTGTACTTAACAAAACATTAAATTGCTTTACTATCTGTTATTAGCTATAGCATTAGCACATCTTTCACATGCTACGGTGGCATGACAAATTAATGAAGCATGATTTTTTTTGTTTGATGACTCTGAATTAGTCTATTAATGACTTTGAACTGAATTAGTAGGCACTTAATGTTTATTTATACCAACAGATTTTAAAGGGAGAAAACTGAAGCATCTTCAAGCCCATTGTATGAGAGTGGAGGTTTCATGAGCATGAAAAACATGCCATCCCATTTTATGGCAGTTCGTTGGGAACATGTCGGACTTAAAGTTTGAATTGGTACTGAGCATAAATGGTGGATGAATCTCAAAAGTAAAAAATGTTCAAAATCTTCCATGTAGAGTGGTATGGAAGCAGGACAACAGATACTATTTGAATGATAATGAAAAGGTATGATTGGATGAGTAAAAAATGTGTGCACATTGCCCCATGTTTCATCAATATCATTATTATCATTATATCAAACTGTCTATAATAAAAAGAGGATACTACTTCGGAAACCCTGTACAGTGTCGCTATGAGTTGGAACTGACTCCATGGCACATAACAATAACAACTACTTGTAAGTGTCCAAGTAGAGTTTCCAAGGCAGCCAGAAAAAATGGTAGTGACTGACAGAAAGTCATTTAATCAAATGGTGACAAAAGTTAAAATTTCATAGAATCATTAGGTTATAGATTACAGTTGGTCTTATGTTAAGTAAGAAAAGCAAAGGAGAAAGAGAAAAGGGCAGAGAGGGAGGGCATGAACTGTTTTTGTTTGTTTTATTTTTTAAACCTGAATCTGTGGATTGAGTTTCATTTATGCTACACGTGCATGTAGAAGATCCAATGTAAGAAATGTAACAGCTAAATCCTAAATGGAGAAAATAAGTTAAAGGATAGAAGAAATTATATATATATATATATATATATATATATATACAAGAGAACCATCACTTGTCTGTCAGTTTATCAGGCTGTGGTAGCTCTTGTGTTTCTGTAATGTTGTAAGCTATGCCACTGGACAGGTTTCAACTGAGCTTCCAGACAAAGATAGACTACATTAAAGGAGAAGCAAGCTATATCTGAATGTTTAGCCACTGAAACCCTTATGAGTAACTGTAGAAAACTATTAGCACCAGAATATTGAATACTGAAACATAACAAAGAGCACCTGAATATTGTCAGATATAGTGCTGGGAGATGATCCTACCAAGTTGTAATGAATTCAAAATACAACTGGGTAAGAGCTGACTCCTCAAATTAGAGTTGACCATGATGATGCAAAAGGAGTAAAGCTTTCAGGACTTTCATTTACTGATGTGGCACAACTCAAAATGAGGAGAAGCAGCTGCAAATATCCATTAATAATTGGAACATGAAATGTATGAGTATGAATCTAGGAAAATTAAAAGTTGTCAAAAATGAAATGGAATGCATAAACATTGATAGCCTATGAATTAATGAGCTGGAATGAACTGGTATTGGCTATTTTAAACCTGACAGTCACATGTGTTACTATGCTGGGAATAAAAAATTAAAGAGGAATGGTGTTATATTCATCATCAAAAGGAAAATTTCAAGATCTATTTTGAGGTATAATGCTGTCTGTCATATTTATACACGTACAAGACAGAGCAGTTAATACTATTATTCAAATGTATGCAGCAACCACTAATGCCAGTGATAATGAAATTGAAGAATTCTACAAATATATTCAGTCTGAAAAGGATAAAACATACAGTCAAGATGTACTGATAAGTACTCAGCATGTCTCAAATTGAAAGAACTGAAAAAAACCTTTAGCCTTGACTTGCAATTCTGAAGGATTCTAATACCTGAATGATGAGGAAAGCATCAAAAGAAAATGGACATAATAAACAGTCACTGTACCAAAAAAAGGATGATGTTCAGCCATTTCAAGAAATAATATATGATCAAAAACCAATGGTACTAAAGTACGAAGTCCAAGGTGCACTGAAAGTACTGCCAAAAAACAAGGCTCTGTTAATTGATGGAATACAAACTGAAAATCTTTCAACAAAATGATGCAACACTGGAGACACTCACTCATGTATGCCAAGAAATTTGGAAGACAGCTGTCTGGTCAACTGATTGGAATAGATCCATATTTGTGCCCATTTCAGAGTGGTGACTCAATGGGATGGAGAAATCTTCAGACAATATCAGTAATATCACATGCAGATATAATTATGCTAAAGATATTTTTTAAATGGCTGCAACAGTATATGAGCAGGCAACTGTCAGAGGTTCAAGCTGGATTCAGACAAGGACTTGGTGTGGCTGTCATTCCTGATGAGAATAGCAGAAAGGTGTTTACCTGTGCTTTATTGACTATGCAAAGGTTTTAGACTGTGTAGATCATGGCAAGCTGTGGACAACATTGTGGAGAATGAGTATTACAGAACACTGAATTGTGCTCATGAGGAATGCTGTACCTGAACCAAGAGGCAGTTGTTCAAACAGAACAT
>NW_006408532.1:26855883-26863205 GCF_000296735.1 Chrysochloris asiatica | reverse complement strand
GCTGTGATGAAGGAATTATTCTACATTATTATATTATGCAATTATATTCATAATTGTATTATGAATTGAATTTTAACTGGGACTCAGGAAGAAGAGTTAATTCAAATAGGTCTCTCAACTTCTGACCTGAGCTCTAAAGGGTACAACTGTTTGCTCAGATCTCCCGTCTTGCAGAAAACGTATTAGCTCCCTCTCAGAACAGTAGAATGCCTTCTGCAAGCAAAGAAAAAAAAAAAACAACAACAAAAATAAATCCTCTCTGTAAATGCTTAGTGACAAATGCAATTGTGAAAACCAATGGATAGTTTAGAAGCAGAGGAACATTAGCCTTTGCACTCTAGGTATTGTTATTGTTAAGTGCTGTTGAGTTGGTACCAACTTATAGGAGCCCTATATAGGGCTTCTGAAGAGCAGTTGGTGGACTTGAACTGCTGGCTTTGTGATTAGCAGTCTGGTGCTTATCCTACAACCCTCATCAGGACTCTTTTGAACTATGTTGTTGTTCAAAGTGCCATCGAGTCAAGTACGACTCATAGCAATACTGTACAGGGTTTCTGAGGAGCCGCAGGCAGGTTTGAACCACGAACTTTGTGGCTAGCAGTCCAGTGCTTATCCAGGAGCAGCACACCAGGACTCCACTAACACACATTTAAGTGCTTGTTGTTGTTACAGTCAGTTCCAACCCATAGTTGTCCAGAATGTCTGGGAGATTTGAACTACAGACCTTGTGGTTAGCAGTCCAGCACTTCTACAGTGCTACACCAGGGCTCCACATTTACGTGCTGGCACAATTATTTTGTTTTCTGACTCATGTGTGTTGATCTATTGAAACTCATGGCAACCCTAGATGTTACAGAATAAAACTGCCCTCTGTAGAGTATATGAAGTCCTGGTGTAGCACTGTAGGATAAGTACTGGACCATAAGGTCAGTTTGAATCACAAGATTGGCTGTTCAAATTTATCAACCACTCCTTGGAAACCCTATGCAGGGTCTTTGTGAGTTGGAACCAACTCAACAGTACTTAGCAATAACAATAGGGTTTATTGGGTTCTGACCTTTCAGAAGCAGATTATCAGGCCTTCCTAATGTGGATTTGAACTGTCAACCTTTTGGTTAGTAATTGTAGTTCTTCTGACTTTTTACTATCCTGGGGTGAGGGGAGGAAGTGATTGAAAGGAATATGGAAATTTTTATCTAACTGTATCATTAATATCACATGGAAACAAAGTTTTGTTGAAGATAATTTTAAAAAGAATGAAACTATATATTGACAGGGAAGTGCTAGAAATTTAAGCCAGATTCAGAAGAGGACATGGAAGAGGGATATCATTACTGATGTCAGGCTGATCTTTGGCTGAAAACAGAGAATACCAGAAAAACCTCTCTACTTCTGTTTTATTGACTATGAAATGTATTCAGCTGTATAGACATAACAAACAGTGGAAAACATTTTTAAGAATTGTACTCATGTGGAACGTATGCATAAACCAAGAGTGGTTTTTCAAACAGAACGGGGTGTACTGCACAGTTTAAAATCAGGAAAGATGAGCATCAGAGTTGTATCCTTTCACCATACTTATCCAGTAATCTGTATGCTGAGCAAATAATCTGAGAAGCTGGATTGTATGAAGAAGAATGTGCATCATGATTGAAGGCAGATTCATTAATAACATGCAATGCACAGATAAACACAACCAAAATTGACGAGAACTTGAAGCACTTGATGAGGAAGATGGAAAGCTACAACCTTTATTATGTATTACACCTCAACATAAAAAATCCTCACAACTGGGCCAATAATCAACAACATGATAAACAGAGAAAATTGAATTTGTTAAAGATTTAATTTTGCTTGGATCCACAGTCAACTCACATGGAAGCAGCAGTCAAGAAATCCAACAAACACACAAAGTGATATTGGTTGTTGTTGTTAAATGCCATCAATCCCCACCAGGGCTCCTTTGAACACATTGAGACCCTGAACATGGTTTCTGAGGAGTGGCTAGTGAGTTTGAAATGCCAACCTAACCTTTTGATTCAAACTGATCTGATGGCCGGGTGCTTATCCCATAGCGCCATACCAGAACCCCAAAGTAATATGACGTAATGTTGAAGAATAATGATGAAAGACATTATGCTGAGGGAAATAAGTCAATCAAAATATTGTATGACACCATTACTGTAAAAAGTCAAGAAAAGATTTTCACTACAAAAGAAATATTATTTGATGATTACCAGAGGTGGGAGGGGAAAATGAGTGTAAATCACTAACTATAGGGCAGATATATATCAACTGTGTGAAAGGGAAAGCATAAGAGGGAGAATGGCAAAAAATGATGAAGGCCAAGGAAGACACTGGGGATAATGTAAGAGTTAAAGGCAACAGTGACAAATGCTATTACATACACAATCCTGCAATAACAATAATCTATGAATGTATGCATAGATAGACATGCAAACTGACCAAATGTGGGAAGAAGAATCATATGATACCCACAAAAATATCTGACATGAAGATATGTTTACATATGTATTTATCTATGCTGCAAATAAATAAATCAAATTATGTATTGCGTTAGACACATTCACTACAAAAGATCTCCTTAAACTGTTAACAAGCAAAGATGCCACTTTGATTACTAAGATGCACTTGACTCAGAGTCAAGTAGAGTCAGAGCCTTCTATGCATGTGAAAGCTGGACAATGAATAAAGAAGACTAAGAAAGAATTAATGCCTTTGAATTATATAAGACTGAATATTTTATGGACTGCTAGAAGAATAAACAAGCCTGTCTTTGAGGAAATACAGCCAAAATGCTTCTTAGAAGTGAGAATGACCAGACTTCATCATATGTACTTTGGACATATCAGGAGGGACCAGGCCCTGGAGAAAGGTATCCTGTTTGGTATACAAGAAAATCACCTTTAATGAGATGAGCTGACACAGTGACTATAACAATGGGTTTAAACATACGTAGTACTGTTAGGATGCCACATGACTAGGCAATGTTTTGTTCTGCTATATGTGTAAGGACCAAACTGATTTTACCTGATTTTGCCTACCTAGAAACTGCTTGACTAAACTCTAGTCAGGCTCAGGAAAACATTTTAAATAGACAAGGCCTCAGTTATTAGTTCCCTCCAGAGGCAAGGTCAATCTCCATTCTGTACATTAGCCTGAACACGTACTCTAGCTCCAAGAATATGATATATGTATAAATAGCCAGGCAGCTCAAGGCCAGAGGCCAGATGTTTTCCTTTACCCTAGCCTAAGAACAAAGACCACCAGTCCTGACCAATTAAACTGTAACATCTCATAGTTTGCCAATTGTTAACCAATCCAAAGATTGTAAAGCTGAGAAACCTGAGCTGTTTGAAAATTCTATAAAAACCCTGCAGACAATGAATTCGGGGCTCTTTCCCTATTCCGAAATGTCGGATAAGGTTAGAGACCTGGCTCGAGTTTGATTAAACAACCCTTATGTATTTGCATTGGTACACGGCTCCTGGGTGGTCTTTGGGGACCCTGAATTCTGGTCATAACAATGTAGGGTCACTACTAGTTGGAGCTGACTCCATGGTGACGAACAACAACAAGGCTTATACTCAGCAAGAATGCACTGATAGTTAACTACTCCATGTTGTTGTTGTTGTTGTTTAGTGCTGTCAAATTAGTTCTGAACCCCCTGTACAAGTTTTCCAAGGAGGGACTAGTGGGTTTGAAACATGGACCTTGTGGTTTGCACCCCAGTGCTTAGTTGTTACATACTGATGTCCTGAGTCCCCTGAGTATCAACCATTCACCTTGGCTGTCTTGGAACCCCACCTTGGAAATTTCCAAGACATTCCCTGCATCAAGGAGCCTCCAAAACCGAGTTCTAGACCACAGAGGAGTCCTGCACTGCTAATCACAAGGTCAGCGGTTCAAACTCACCAGCCACTCCCCAGAAACCCAATACAGGGTTGCTATAATTTAGAACCAACTCAACAGCAGTTAGCAACAACAACAGTAGTTAAAAGAAATCCTGGTAGCATAGTGGGTTATACCTTGGAGCTGTTAATTGCAAGATCAGCAGTTCAAATCCATCAGCCACTCTGCAGGAGAAAGATGAGGCTTTCTGTTCCCATAAAGATTTACAGTCTCAACTCAACAGCACTCAACAATAACAACAAAATCCTTCTGGGTCACTATGTCAACACATCATCACCACCACAATGGTTTTCAAAATGTTTTAAATATCACTTCTACAGATCACCAAGTTTACCCAAGTTCTGAAAGAGCAATTACAGATATACTCTATTGGCAAAGTATAATAGCAATGCACAATGAGATATACCTGAATGTAACTGAAAATCAAAATTGCAGTTAGAAAAATACTGAGTATAGCATCATGCCATGAGGCAAACATATCCAGGAGTTATGCTCAGACTACTAAAGGAAGTCAGCTAGAATTTGGAAAATGAATGTTTTAATTTCAACATCTCAAATGGTTTAATTGAAATTATTAAATGGAATAAAGACCTTTCATCACTAAAAACTTATTTGCTGTAGCAGTTCATGTGCATGAGTATTGAAGCCCATTTTGGTTTAGTATTTAATAACTTGTCAAATGAATATTGAATTTTTGTGAATTTAGATGCATCTGGCACATACAAGAGATAATAATTACAGAGAATTTACAACTGGAGAAGTACCATCATAAGATTTATGGGCATAATTAAGGAGAGTGATGAAAAATAAAAGAAGTACACAAGATGAGGTACACAAAGATTTCAAAGATGACTTTGAGCCGTATGGTAGTGCCTCCTAACTAATGAAGATGTTTAATAGATAACATTGATTCAGTCATTGTGTTACTTATAAGAAATACATAAGGGATATGACAGAAATGAATAAAGTACAATGATAACACATATACAGATATAAATAAATCTTTCAATGCTCCAAGGCCAACACTTATGCAATTAGAGTCTACATTGGAAAGGGCAGTAACGGTTCAATAGCAGAATTCTCTTCCCTGTGTGAGACCCAGGTTCAGTGGGAAAGCACAGCCTATCTGTTAGTGGAGGCTGGTGTGTTGCTGTGATGTTGGGCAGGTTTCAGCAGACCTTCCACACTAAGATGGACTAGGAAGAAAGGTTTGGCAAATGATTTCTGAAAATTACCCTGTGAAAACATTGTGGGTCACAATGGTCTGATCTACAACCAATAATGAGGATGCCGGCACAGGACCAGGCAGGGTTTTATTTCATTGTACATGGAATTACAAGAATGAAGTTGACTCACTGAAGCTAACAACAGCTATATGTTGGCACTGGTAATTATGCAGTTAGGTCAGGGTCTGAAAGGAATTCGCCATTCAGCACACAATTTTGAGAGAGTGGAGCCTCAGGTACATGAAGTAAGTAGACCAGATAAGAGAAAATATGACTTTAGAGCCAAAGTGGTTATTTTAATTCTATGACGAGATCTTATTATGTACCAGGCTGTTTAGAAGTGAGGGGTACACAGTTTCATACAGTATTAGCTTGTCCTTAAAGAATCCAAAATTCAGTCCGGCAGATGGAGATACACAAATCCTTTTAATACAATTGAGGATGTAATGAGTTCTGCAATAAAAAGTTATGGAAATACAGATAAGTGAGCCATTAATTTGGATGGAAAAGCACTAGACAAAAAAGGCAGTTTGAGTTTAGATAGAGACAAGTGAAAAAGATCTTTACTAAGGAAAGGAGGCAACATATAATTCAGAGGTGTAAAAATCATTTATGATTAACCAGTCATACATTATCTATGGGAGTTAAAGTCAATGAAAGCTTGAGGAAAACATTTTTCAGAGCATGAGAAAAAAAAAATCAAAGTGAATTTCAGAGTGTTTCTATATAATATTTCAAAAGAATGTGACACCCAGAGATCATATATCTTTGATGATAGTGAGGCTTTTTTGTTTTCTTTACATTAAGATGCAACCATACTGAAGGCTGTAATCTTTGATCTTCATCAGTAAGCATTTTAAGTCCTCATCCTTTCAGCAAGCAAGGTTGAATCATCTATATATCACAGGTTGCTAATGAGTCTTCCTCAAGTCCTGAAGCCATGCTCTTCTGCATTCAAATAATCTTCTTTTCAGATTATTTGCTCAGCATACAGATTGAACAAGTATGGTGAAAGAATTCAACCTAGATGACATATAAAAAACCCTGAAAGAAAAAAAAAAAATTGCAAACCAAGAATCTTATACCCAGCAAAACTGTCCCTCAAACATGACGGGGAAATTAGGGCATTTCCTGATAAACAGAAGTTAAAGTAATTTATAATGATCAGACCAACTTTACAAGAAATGCTGAAGGGTGTTCTTTGAACTGAAAAACAACAGGAGACAACAATCTGAAATTACAATACATGACAACACCCAGAATGCAATCCAAATATAGAAGTATTTAAAGTAAAACAAACCTACAAAACCGAAAATAGGGAAACAGATGTTAAATTGTAATGAAGTCAATAACAATAAAAAGAGGGTATAGTATAGATGCAGAACTTCCAAATGGTGAAGAAGTCAAGTAGATACCAAGATAAAACACATTGTTTTAATTAGGGAAAATGATTAATAAATTATAGGATAATCTAAAAAAAAATTATTATACCTTCACAGCAAAATAAAAAAGAGGAAAAGCAGAAAGATTTAGTAAACATTAACAGAACTGAAAATGAAAGAAAATCTACAAAAGAAATGAACCCAGCACAGAAATATACATGTAACAAAGAAATCAGCAGCACCACACACACATACAAACAGCAAAATGAAAGCTATCAGTTCATATTGTTTGTTGTTGTTGTTGCTAGGTATCAAGTCAATTCTAACTCATAGTGAACCTATGCACAACAGAACAAAAGACTGTCTGGTCCTGTGCCAACCTAACAATTGTTAGCAGTTGCCACAGTGTCATTCTATCTGCATTGGGTCTTCCTCTTTTTTACTGATTTTCTGCTTTACCAAGAATGATGTCCTTTTCCAGGGACTAGTCCATCCTGATAATATGTCCAAAGTATGAGAGAAGAATTTTCACCACCATGGCTTCAAAGGAGCATTCTGGCTGTATTTCTTCCAACACAGATTTGTTTGGTCTTCTGTCAGTCCATGGTACTCTTAATTTTCTTCTCCAGCACCATAACTCAAATGCATCCATTTTTCTACTGTCTTGCTTATTCATTGTTCAATGTTCACATAAATATCAGGTTATTTAAAAGAACATGGCTTGGGTCAGGTACACCTTAGTACTCAAAGTGACATCTTTGCTCTTCAAAGAGGTCTTGTG
>NW_006408532.1:26845683-26855043 GCF_000296735.1 Chrysochloris asiatica | reverse complement strand
GACGTCAGCAATAATATCCCTCATTCCAGGCCCTTGTCTGAATCCAGTTTGAACCTCTGGCAGTTCCCTGTCAATGTGCTGTTGCAGCTTTTAAAAAAATGTTGCATTCTCTTTTAGGTAAGATCACCATGGGTTGGAGCAGACTCAGAGCAGCTAGCTGCAGAAGACAAAAGTGGGAGTCACATTTCCCCAGCCATAACTGTCCACGTTCAGTCTCTGTCAAGACAGATTTACTTCACCACTTGGCGGTTTGTCGTACTGTGCTGGCTTACGTGTTGCCGTGATGCTGGAAGCAATGACACTGGTATTTCAAAGACCAGCAGGGTCATCTGTGGTGGATAGGTTTCAGTGGACCTTCCAGACTAAGACAGATTAGGAAGAAGGACGAGGTGGTCCACTTCTGAATGATTGTTGTTGTTAAATGCTGTGGCATCAGTTGTGACTCACAGTGATCCTGTATAGGGTTTCCGAGGAGTAGCTGAAGGATTTGAACCACTGACCTTCAGGTTAGCAGTCCAGTGCTTATCTTACAGTGCCACATCAAGACTACACTAAAAACCTTCTGATACAGTGCCAGAAGATGAGTCCTTCAGCTTGGAAGGCACTCAAAATATGATTGGGGGAGAGATTTGTTTGTTGTTGTTAAGCGCCGATGAATCAGTTCTGACTCATGGTGGCCCTGTATAGAGTTTTTGAGGAATAGCAGGTGGGTTTGAACTGCTGACTTATGGTTCACAGTTCAGTGCTGATCCTCTAGTGCCACACAAGAAGCTCAGATATTTAGTAGTATTCTAGGTGTTCATTTCTTTCACAATAAAATGTGGAATATTGGTATTGTCCTTTTCTGCCTTGATAGACTGCTCAATATCACAGGTCACTGTGGAGTGGACATCATTACTCAGATACCGCTATCCAAACAGCAAGACTCTGTGTGATCCAGGCTTGTATGTCTATCTGGTGTTTTTTTTTTTTTTTACTATTATTAGTGTGATTTTATTTCTGTCTCCACTCCTAATTTAAGAGCATTGCACATAAGAACTCTATTTTTCAATCAAACAGATATGAGTTGGGTTTCCAGTTCTGCCTCTTGTAATCTATATGACCTTGCCCAAGTTACTAATTAATTTCTCCATCCATATCATACTCCCTGCCATCAGCAGTACATCAGGACTCCTGTATAGAGTTTGGTGTTTTTGTTAAGCGCTGTTGAGTCGATTCCAACTATAGTAACTCTGTGTTGGGTTTCCGAGGAGCTGCTAGTGCTCCAGAACCACAGACCTTTTAGTTAGTAGATCAGTGCTTATCCTACAGCACCACACCAGATAGAGCTTTGTTGTTGTTGTTAAGTGCTGTTGAGTCTCTTCCGACTCATAGCAATCTTATATAGGGTTTCAAAGGAGCAACTCTGACCTTGTGGTTCAAACTGAGCTTGAGGTCAAGTGCTTAGGAGGCTATAAATCCTTACAAAAGCAGAAAGCCTCTTCTTTCTCCCATGGAACAGCTGGTGGATTTGTTCATTATTTTTAGAAAACTTTTACTTGCGTGTGATATTATGATATTGCTCCATAGTTCTGCATTCTGTTGGGTCACCTCTCTTTAGAATGTGCATCAATAGGGGTCTTTTCCTATCAGGTGGCCAGATAGCTCTCTTCCAAATTTTTGGCATAGTTCAGTGAGTGCCACAGGTGCTGCATCAATTGGTTGAAATATTTCAATTCACATTCCATCAATTCCTGGAGTCTTGTTCTTTTCTAATGCCTTCAGTGCACCTTGGATGTTTTCCTTCAGTGCCATTGGTTCTTGAAATGGTTGAGCATCAACCATTCTTTTTGGTACAGTGATTCTGTGTATTTCTTCCATGTGTTATTGATGCTTTCTGCGTAATTCAATAATTTGCCCATAGAGTCCTCCAATATTGAAAGTTGAGGTATGAATTTTTCTTCAATTCGCTCAGCTTGAGAAAT
Organism: Chrysochloris asiatica; assembly: GCF_000296735.1. NCBI lineage: Eukaryota > Metazoa > Chordata > Mammalia > Afrosoricida > Chrysochloridae > Chrysochloris > Chrysochloris asiatica. Next base: position 26,853,079 of record NW_006408532.1, on the reverse strand, counting down.
ATTGAGTGTGTTCTTCCTTTTGGTTTTCTAACTCCTGGTCTTTAAACATTTCATTATAATACTTGACTTTGTCTTCTCGAGCTGACCTTTGAAATTTTCTGTTCAGTTCTTTTACCTCCTCATTCCTTCCATTTGCTTTAGCATCCCTATGCTGGAGAGCAAGCTTCAGAGTCTCTTCAGATATCTATGTTGATCTTTTCCTTCATTCTTGTCTCTTAATAACCTTTTGCTTTCTTCCTGTATTTTGTTCTTGATATCATCCCACAATTTTTCTGGTCGTCAGTCATTAGAGTCTAATGCATCAAATCTGTTATTGAGATGATCTCTAAATTCAGGTGGAACATATTCAAGGTCATATTTTGGCTCTCATAGACTTGTTTTCATTTTCTTCATCTCCAGTCTGAACTTGCATATGAGCGATTGATGGTCCACAGGTGCTCCTAGCCCTTTTTTAGCCGATGATTGGGAGCTTTTCTTCTATCTCTTCCCACATATGTAATAAATTTTATTTCTGTGTATTCCATCTGGTAAGGTCCATGCGTATTGTTGTCTTTTATGCTGTTTAAAAGATATTTGCAATGAATAAGTCATTGGTCTTGCAAAATTCTATCATGAAATCTCTAACATTGTTTGTATCACCAGGGCCATATTTTGCAACTACTCATCCTTCCTCTTTGCTCCCAACCTTTGCATTCCTATTACCAGTAATTATCAATACATCTTGATTTTATGTTCGATCAATTGGAGACTGAAGAAACTAGTAGAATTCTTCAATTTCACCATTATTGACTTTATGGTTGGTGAGTAAATTTGAATAATAGTGGTATTAACTGGTCTTCCTTGTAGGTGTATGGATATTACCCTATCACAGAGCATTATATTCAAAAAAATTTTTGAAATGTTCTTTTTGATGATGAATGCAATACCATTGCTCTTCAATTTGTCATTACCGGCATAGTAATGGTCAGATTCAAACCATATAATGGTCAGATTCAAAATGGCCAATGTCAGTCCATTCCAACAACTGGTAAGTTAAACTGCCAACCTTGCAATTCAAACTGACTTTGCAGTCCAGCGCATTAACCCACAGCACCACACCAGCACTTCACAATAACAATGCCTAAGAGAGTCCTGTGTGGCGTTGTTAAGATAAACACTGGGCCACAAACTTGCTTTGAACCACAAGCCTGGTGCTTCAAATCTACCAGGTCAATATGAGTCAGAACCGACTTGACGGCTCTTAACAACAACAACAATGCCTAGGATATTGCTCTTTGTGCGTTTCAATTCCTTTTTGACAACTTCCGGTTTTCCTTGATTTGTACTTTGCACATTCCATATGCTGATAGTTAATGGATTTACAGCTGTTTCTCCTCATTTTGAGTTGTTCCACCTCAGCAAATGAAGGTCACAAAAATTTTACTCCATTCATGTCATCATGGTCAGCTCTACTTTGAGGAGAAAACTCAGTCATATTTTGAGTGCCTTCCAGTCTGAGGACCTCATGTTTTGGCACTATATCTAACAATAATCTGGTGTTATTTATGTTTCCATGTACAATATTCTAGTGCTGTCTGACGGTGTTCCACTGCTATTCATAAGGCTTTTATTGAATAAACATTCTGAAGTAGTCTGCCTCTCCTTCTTCTGAATCTCTTAATCTGGAAACACAGCTAAAACCTGTCCACCATGGATGACCCTGCTGGTGTTTAAAATAGCAGCTGCATAACTTCCAGCATCATAGCACCACGCAAGCCAGCACAGTACAACAAACTTATAACTGGTGGTTCCTATAGATAGTTACACTGAATATAATGGATTCAATGCACCAGTCAAGAGACAGAAAGTAGCAAAATGGATAAGAAAACAGGATTCTTCAGTATGCTGTCCACAAGAGACACATCAAAAAGATGGAGACAGCCTACATGTCCATCAACAGAAAAATGGTTACATCAACTTTGGTACATACACACAATGCAATACTCTGCAATGCTGAAGAATAAAGATGAATCTGCGAAACACCTCACAACATGGATGAAACTGGAGGACGTTACACTGAGTGAAATTAGTCACTCACTAAAGGCCAAGTGTTGTATGATACCAATGTTTTCAAAAGTTAAGAAAATGTTTCCTTAATAAAAGAAATAATCTATGGTATTTTTTGGGGGAGTGGGGGCTAGAGGGTAGATACATGTTAATATGGGTAGACACTAAGCACATGTTGCTTGTTGTTATTAACTGCCATCAAGTCTGTTCTGACCCATGGTGACCGAGTATAGGGTTTCCAAGAAGCAACTGGTGAGTTTGCTTCTCCTTCCTTGTGGTTCAAACTGACCTTGTGGTCATAGCTTATCCTACAGTGCCAAACCAGGACTCCAAACACATGTAGCTATTTACATTTAAACTAATTATAACTGAATTTAAAAACAAAATCCCATTCTTCTTCACATTAACTGCAATTTGTTGTTACTACTTTTAAGTGTTGACTTTGTATAGGGTTTCCTAGGAGGGGCTGGTAAGTTTGAACTGCCAGCCTGTGGCAAATAGTCCATTGTTTATCCTACAGCTACCTGAACTCCTCATAATGACTGGTGACTATGTGCCATGGAGTCGGTGCCGACTCATAGTGACCCTGCACAGGGTTTCCAAGGCTGTAAATCTTTACAGGAGCAGAACGCCTCATCGTTCTCCCGCAGAACAGCTGGTAGTTTTGAACTGCTGACCTTATGGTTCGCAGTCCGATTCGTAACCAGTACGCTACCAGAGCTCCTTCTTCATCATGACTAGCGACTAGCAAATTGACGGGCTCAAATATTGAGCGTTTCTGTCATCACAGAAAGTTCTTTGAGGCAGCAGTGATTAAGGCTATGAGTAATGAGAAAAGGTGAGAAGAGATGATGGAGAGAGTGAGGCGCGTGGGTAATGCGGGGAGCAGGAATGACAAACAAAACAACTTAGACAGCAATGGGGACAGGTGGGTATAATTAGACCTTGAGCATGGATTGGGCTGCCTGAAGGCCATTTTCTTTATTTTCCTATGAACTATTGTTGAACAAGAAATGAAATAAACGCTTATAATCTTTCTGGCTGTGTCAATGCAATGCCATAACAAGGGACGGCCAAATGACAAATGGGTGAAGTAGTTGCTGCTACAGTTGATCTTATTTTCTCCCCATAGTGAATTTACTTAGCTCCCCTGGTAGGGTGTTGGAGGATAATGCACTAGGTGACAACATCTGTTTGAACTGCAAGGCCGGTGGTTCAAACTCACCAGCTGCTCCTCATAATGACTCTATATAGGGTAATTATGAGTCTGAACCAACTTGATGTCACTTAACAATAAAAAGCTGCTTCCTAGCTATGTCGTTTCAGACAGGTCACTTAAATCCTCTGAGTTTATTTTTTCACTTGTAAATTTGTGTTGATAATCTCACTCTGTTGTTAGTGCCACTGAGTCAGTCACTGACTCACTTTTGTTGTCTCATGTGCAATGGCATCACACTGTTGTGATTCATATAGTTTTCAGTGGCCTTTCTTGGTAGTCTATCTTGTCTGGAAGCCTTGCTGAAATCTGTTCAGTTTCATTGTAACATACAAACCCCCACTGACGGATGGTGGTGGTGGTGGTGGTGCATGAGGTGAATTGGCTGGGATTAAACCCTGGTCTCCCACATACAGGCAAGAATTCTACCACTAAACCACCACTCTTCTACAATCTCACCCCAATTGTCAATGGTTGACAATTAATCAGGAGATAATACTCATGAAAGCTTATTTTATGTCACATTGTTTTATGTAAAAGTTACTATAAGTACTTATTCTGACATATTTTAGTTATTCTTTTTCATCTGTATTAATTTTATTTCTTTTTTATTAGAATGTAAGGAAATTTGAGGGCTCAAATGTATTATAAGTGGCATTGTTGTTGTTGTTAAGTACCGTGGAGTTGGTTCCAACTCATAGTGACCCTGAACAGGGTTTCCGAGGCTGCAAATCTTTATGGGAGCAGAAAGCCTTATCTTTCACCCGATAAGTGGCATAGTTCTATTCAAAATTGTGACTTTCATTTTTCTGACAGTCATGGTTTTTTGTTTTGATGTTTTCTGAGCATGTCTCTCTGTAGATTATAAAACACTTGAGCAGAAATGTGTCCTTAAATTTCTCTTCATTTGCAACAAGACCAGATAAATAATTTTCAGAACAGTCCTTGAGAGTATTTAGTAATTAGGTTAAACATTTTAGGGTATTACAGACAGGGTTTTTAAGAAGCACTCTGAGATTAAGACTATTGTTGGGTGTTGTGGAGTCAATTTAGACTCAGAGTGACCCTATGTGTAACAGTATGAAGTAATGTCTAGTCCTGAACCATCTTCACAATCATTGCTATGCTTGAGTTCATTGTTGCAGCCACTGTATCAATTCATCTTGTTGAGGCTCTTCGTTTTTACTGACCTTCTACTTTACTAAGTATGACGTCTTTCTCTAGAACTGGCTCCTCCATACAGCATGCCCAAAGTATATGAGACAAAGTCTCATCATCCTTGCATCTAAAGACAATCTGGCTGTACTTCTTCCAATACAGATTTGTTTGTTCTTCTGGTAGACCATGGTATATTTAGTATTCATAACCAATCTCATAATCCAAAGGCATCAACTCTTTGTTTTTCCTTACTCATTGTCCCATTTTCTTATGCACAGGAGGTGACTGTGTCAGGTCCACCTTAGTTTTCAGTGTCATATTAGCTTTTTCACAGTTTAAAGTTGTCTCTCCAAGCAGATTTGCTCAATGTAGCGTAGTGGTTACGAATCGGACTGCGAACCTTAAGGTCAGCGGTTCGAAACTACCAGCCGCTCCATGGGAGAAAGATGAGGCTTTCTACTCCCGTAAGGATTTACACCCTCGGAAACCCTGTAAAGGATCGCTATGGGTCGGAACCGACTCGACGGCACTTAACAACAACAACAACAACTCCAAGCAGATTTGCTCAATGTAATACACCATTTGATTTCTTGACTGTATTTCCATGAACATCGATTATGGATCCCAGAAAACTGAAATCCTTGACAAGTTCAATATTTTCTTCTGAATCTGGTTTGAATTTTTGCCTGTTTTCTGTAGATGTACTGCTACAACTGTTTTTGAATTATCTTCATCAAATTTTTGAACATGGAGATCAGCAAGCAGGATATTTATTGGAAGCTTTCATGGGACCAATATCTTTTGGAGAAAGAGAAAAGAAATATGATTGGACAGAGAATGAAGTGACAGAATCCCAATGAGGTTATCAAACAACCTCAGAGAGTGTGAATGACTCTTCATGTTTAGATTCTCAAGGTCCTTATACCCCTGTATTGATTACTTATTGGTTGAAGACTTGACCTTAGGTAAAACGGTCTTTTTGCAACTAGCTATATTAGTTTCCTAGCACTGCCATAACAAATTACCACGAGCTGTGTGGATTAAAACAAAATTAATTTATCCTGGAGTCCTGTTTTGGTGCTGAAAGATAAGCACTGGACTGCTAACCGTAAGGTGGTTCAAATCCACCAACCATTCCTTGGAAACCCTATACAAGATCGCTATGAGACAGAATCGACTAGAGGGCACTTAACGACAACAACATTCTTGAGGCTAAAATTCCAAACCCAGGATGTTAGCAGAGCCATCCTTTCTCAAAAAATCTCTAAGGGAAAATCCTTTCTTGTCTTCCTAGCTTCTAGTGACACCAGACATCCTTTGGTTTGTGGCGGCATAACTCTAATCTCTGCCTCTCTATATGATTGCCTTTCCTCTATCTCTGCATGTGTATCTGTCTGTGTATCACGTCATCTTTTTTTTTTTCAAGCAGAAGTCTGTGTATCACGTCATCTTTTTTTTTTTATAAGGACAGCAGTCAGATTAGATTATGATTAGACAGGATGGTTAACATCTTCAAAGACTCCACTTCCAAATAAAATCATATTTCCAGGGATTAGGATTTAAACACATCTTTTTTGGAGAATGCAATTCAACTCATAACAGAAAACAATGCCCAAAGATGATTGGCAGATGATGGCATGTTCTGGCAGCATGCCCACAGGCAAGAGAAGGATTACTTAAATACTGAAGTGTGACCTGGGTGATGCTTTGCAGTATTAGCTCCAAGAAAAGAGCAGAGTGGGAGGAATATCTATGGAAGAACTATAAACTGCATTCAGAGAGCTCAAAGGGAAATCAGAAGTACTAATTGTCATGGGTTCCAAGGGAGATGAAGACGCTAAGAGTAAACTAAAGCATATAATAAAAGAGGTCAGTAAGACAATAGTTTGAAAGTGACAACGAATTTTGACATTGATTGTTAACTTTAATAACAACTTGGTGGTGGTGGTGGTGTCAAGTGTTATGTAGTCGGCTCCAACTCACAGTGACCCTGTATAGTGTTTCTGAGAAGTAATTGGTGGGTTAGAACTATGACCTTGTGGTTCGCAATCCAGTGCTGATCCTATAGCGCCACACTAGGAGTCCTTAGTAACACAAGTAATAGCAGATGCCCTAAAAAAGGAAGCAGGGCAACTCAATTGTATCAGATAAAAAGAACAACTACAGAATGTCTCTGTTTTTCAATGAACTTAACGGTGAGGTGAGTAAGGAATGGGGATGGTAATTACGCATGAAGTTTAATAAGATTTTAATTTATTGTTGGTTATGTTGTTGCTTTGAGTAGTGGAAAACATTTGAACATATTTTGCTAGGTAAAGCGAGTAGGTAGTGTGGACTTTGGAGATTGGAGTGTGGAGTAGGTCAAAAGTAATTTGTAGGGGTTAGGGAGGGAAAGAAATTGGTAATACCTGCTAATGGCTTCTGCATTCTCTGAAAATAAGAAGGTGGGGGTCACCAACATCAACTGCAAGATGATGAAGGTGATTTATTTATGGATCAGACATGAATAACATACATTCTGTAACCTTTCAACAAAACTTCATTTAACTAACTTTATTTCTTAGAAAGAGGCAAAAATAATCATTCTCTCTGGGAGGCCAACAAGTTCAATAGGAGGGGAATGTACGGTACCTCAGTGAGTTTTAGAAGAGGATGGAACACCAAATGAGTCTCTCCAAAACTGGTTGCCTTCGAGTTGACTCTGATTCATGGTAATCCCAACTCATGATGACCCCATGTGTGTCAGAGTAGAACTGCTACAGAGGGTTTTCATTAACTGAATTTCTGAAATAGATAGTCAGGGCTTACTTCCAAGGTTCATTTTAGTACGCTTAACCCCCAACCCTGGAGTTGGCCTGCCAAGTGTGGTAACCATTTGTACCACCCAGATGCTCCTGGATCTCTCTGTAATTGTTTTTATTAGATGCCGTTGAATGACTTCGATTCATAGATGTTCAATGTGACAGAATTGAACTT
>NW_006408532.1:26841839-26844323 GCF_000296735.1 Chrysochloris asiatica | reverse complement strand
TATGGTGTTGGAGGAGAATATTGAAAGTGTCATAAGCTGCCAAAAGAACCAACAGATCTGTGTTGGAAGAAGTGCAGCCAGAGTGCTTCTTAGATGCCAGGATGGCCAAACTTTGTCCCTCATATTTCAGACATATTGTCAGGAGGGACCCGTTGCTGGAGAAGGCTATCATATTTGTTAAGGTGGAGGGAGAGAAAAAAGAGGAAGACCCCCAGCAAGATGGATTGGCAAAATGGCAGCATCAGTGGGCTCAAGCGTGGCAACAATTGTGAGGTTGGCCTAGGATCGGGCAGTGTTTCATTCTGTTGTGCATAAAGTCACTAGGAGTCGGTACCAACTCGATGGCCCCTAACAACAACAACATCACTTGTCAAAATGGAAGAGCTACATGAAGTGACTGTGCTGATGTCCATTATTTTATGCACATTTGTTGTTGTTAAGTGCTGTTGAGTCGATTCTGACCCATAACAACCCTGTATAGGGTTTCCAAGGAGCAGCTGGTGAGGTTGAACCACCAACTTTGTGATTCAAATAACTTTTGCAGTCTGACGCATTACCTGGCCGTAATTGCTTTGCTTCTTGAAAGTGGTAAGCAATGCCTTTATGTAAAAAAGACTGAAAGCAAACTCCAGATGAAGTTCAGGAATCTTTGAAAATATATGCCTGCAGTTTATCAGGTGTTTCCAGCTCCCCACTGACCCATGCATCCCATTCTCAAATTTACAAGAAATTATTATTCCATTTAAAGCAGATAGAAGGGGGGAAGTGAGGAAGGTAGGGAGCAAGGGAGAGGGGGATGAGGGCAAGGAGGAAGAGACAGTGTTAGGGAGGAAAAGAGATACAAGAGAAAGGAGAAGGGGAGGGAAGTATGAGAGGAAAGAAAGGAAGAAAACTACAGACAGGTTACAATACCATGAAGCCACAGATTGACATTAAAACAACCTTCCCTCATTGTATTTCCATATATTCTCCCCACCTACTTGACCCCTCTCCTACCAACCCCTGTTCATGGAGCCTTAACACTGTACTTTAAAGAGAAGTATTTTACATTTCCTGGCAACAGATCAGTTGTGCGCCTTCCCTTTTTAGTCATTTAAAATCTCTAGATTTCTACCATTTTTCTGAAGGCATTAAAGTAATAGAATGAACAGTAAAATGAATAAAAATGTCAAAACATTTTTTAAAGTTAAAATTTCAGACCTTTCCATATTGTATTAATAGATGACTCAAAGCATACCTTTGAAATTTGCCCTGTTTTAAATAAAAAGGAATGATACTTTTTAAAAATCTGACAAATGAAAAGAGATAAAATAATCCTTAATTATTGTTCTCAATTATTTTTTTCTCTATGATCCAAAGACAAGTTACTTCAAATATAACTATACCCTTTGAAATATTTACATTTAATTTAGAAATTTCCCTGAGACAGAAATTGCTGGATCATTTTCCCCCCAAAGGAATTGCTGTTGGTTATTTTATTTTTAACCAAGTGAATTTAGTTTAGATTTGCTTATATAAGGATACATTCACTCTCACATGGAGAAATTTGCCTGTTCTCTTACCCATACTCTAGTTGACAGTAGGGAGCAGCCAAGAAAATATGGCAATTACCATTAAAAAATTCTTCTCCTTTTTGACTTGGAATGCAACATTGGTCTCTGTTTTATTGTAACCCTAGTACTTGGAATTTTCTTTCAGACCCAGGCAATTTCTTAGGAAGAACTTTCTTCTGGTTGGAAAAAAAATGAAATCTGCTCTTGCAACGTGATTGTATTATTTATTTGAACTATTAATCACTTGCATTTTTACTTTTAACTCCTGGTTAGTGAAAATGGTTTATGCTACTGGTAGTGTGGATTATGAGTTGGTCTACTAACCTCAAGGTTACTAACCTAAGGAGCTCTGGTAGCGTAGTGGTTACAAATCGGGCTGTGAACCACAAGGTCAGTATTCAAAACTACCAGTTGTTCCGTGGGAGAAAGATGAGGCTCTCTGCTCCTGTAAGGATTTACAGCCTCGGAAACCCATACAGGGTTGCTATGAGTCGGAACCGACTACACGGCACTTAACAACAACAACAACAACTAACCTCAAAGTTAGCAGTTCAAATTTACTAGCCTTTCCGCGGGAGAAAGATGAGGCTTTTCTGCTCCCGTAAAGGTTTACAGCCACTGAAACCCTGTACAGGGTCGCTATGAGTCGGAACCGACTCCACGGCACTTAACAGCAACAGTTTACCTCAAAGTTAGCAGTTCAAATTCACTAGCCGTTCCGCAGGAGAACGATGAGGCTTTTCTGCTCCCGTAAAGGTTTACAGCCACTGAAACCCTGTACAGGGTTGCTATGAGTCGGAACCGACTCCACGGCACTTAACAGCAACAGCTTACCTCAAAGTTAGCAGTTCAAATTCACTAGCCGTTCCGCAGGAGAAAGATGAGGCTTTCTGATTCTATAATGATTTACAAGGAGTCCTGTTGTGGCATT
>NW_006408532.1:26838763-26841299 GCF_000296735.1 Chrysochloris asiatica | reverse complement strand
AGCTAGTGGATTTGAACTCTTGGCCTTGCAGTTAGCTGTCCAATGTACAACCCAGTACACTATCAGAGCTCCTCCTTAAGATTATAACCATTGACAACCGTATGCAGTACAGTTCTACTCTGAAGCACATGAGGTTGCTATGAGTCAGGACCAACTCAATGACAACTGGTTTGGCTTTTAAAGAAATCCAAGTTGTGATGATTTCAGAGCAGGTTTAAAAAGCATGATGGTTGTGCTATACTTCCACAGATGGCAGATTAGTTTCCCAAAGAAGCAAGAAAGAAAGGATGAATATGAGTCATTTTTCAAAATTGGGGAAAATCACTTAAATGAACACAATGACATTTGACTTTTTAAATTTTTAGATTGGACGAAATGTCTTAAGAACTGAAATTTTGCTCTCCAGGAAGACATATCCTTCATAAACTTAGATTCTACTCAAAGTTTCTAAAGAAGACCACCACCAATATCATAATTTTAGAATACAAAAGTCTTTGTAGTGATATCCTTAAGGGTATCTGAACACTATTTTGTTCTGACCCTATTTTTTTTTTTCCTTCAAGTTCTCACTTATGCTAATTTTTAATCTAAAAATATTTTTCTTTCACTTTTACATATACAGGTATGATTCTTTTTTTTTTTTTTTAATTTCTTCTTGCAACCAACATTCTGCTTTCATAAAGTAGGAGGTCATGTTTGCTGAATGAATGAATTAGAAGCTACATCAGCAGGTTTTAATGTTGTTAAGTGCTGTTGAGTCTGACTTGACCATTCTGGCTCATAGCGACTCCGAATAGGATTTCCAAGGAGCAGTTGATGGGTTTGAATTACTGACCTTGTCCTTAGGAGCCCAGTGTTTATCCTGCAGTGCCACACCAGTACTCTGAATGTTTGAATAATATTCTTTATTCACTATTATGTAAGAAGTCTTATGTTGTATACGATGTGGTATTTATCTTTGAACTATAAGACAATTGACTGCATCATGTACAGAGGAATGGTTCAACTTAGACTCTGGAGTCAGTTAGCCTGGGTTTGAGTTCTGACTCTACCAGTTCCTGCCTATGTAATGTTAGACAAGTTAATCAAGCTCTCTGGGCCACTTTCTCTTCTATACCCACTACTATTGAGTCCATTCCTATTCATAGTGTCCCTATATAGGATTCCTAAGGCTGTCAAGTTCACCAGCTGCTCCTTAGAAATGCTATATATGATTGTGATGAATTGGAACCGACTCAACAACACTTAACAGCAACAACAACAACATCTTTACAGGAGCAGAAAACCTTCTGTTTCTCCCACACAGCTGCTGGTAGATTCAAATTGCTGCCTATGGTTAGAAGCCCAACAAATAATCCACTATACCACCAGGGCTCCATGGCTTCATTTATATGATGGAGATAGCAAGTCAATTTTTTATATTAAATGTTGAAAGTTTCACTGGCACGTAATAAGAATTCAGTAAGAGTTAGCTGGTCATTTTCTTATTTTTCCAACGAGAAATTAAGACATTGAAAACTAATCTGTCCATATAAAAACAATTAGTCATTGATACAATAATGCTAAATGCTCAAGCAAATGGAAGAAATGAAGAATTCAAAAAGCTGAACAGAAAATTTGAAAGGGCAGCTCAAGAACACAAAGTCAAGTATTATAATGAAATGTGCAAAGAGCTGGAGTTAGAAAACCGAAAGGGAAGAACACACACAATATTTTTCAAGCTGAGAGAACTGAAGAAAAAAAAATCCAGCCTCCACTTGCAATATTTAAGGATTCTATGGGCAAAATATTGAATGATACAGAAAGCATCAAAAGAAGATGGAAGATATACACAGAGTCACTGTAACAACAACAAAATATCATTTTTCAACCCTTTCAAGAGTTAGTACATAATCAAGAACTGATGGTACTAAAGGAAAAAGTCTGGGCTGCCCCGAAGGCATTGGTGAAATACCAGGCTCCAGGAATTGATTGAATATAAATTCACATCTTTCAACAAACTAATGAAGCATGGGAGGCACTAACTTATCTATGCTAAGAAATTTGGAAGACAGACACCTGGCCAACTGATTAGAAGAAATCTGGATTTGTGCCCATTCCAAAGAGAGCTGACCCAATAGAATGTGGAAATCATCAAACAATCATTAATATTACATGCAAGTAAAATTTTTCTGAACACAATTAAAAAATAACTTCAATGGTATGTGGACAATGAACTGCTAAAAATGCAAACCAGATTCAGAAGAGGATATGGAACTAGGAATATCATTTCTGATGTCAGTTGGATCTTGGCTAAAAGCAGAGAATGCCAGAAAAATATTTATTTGTGCTTTATTGACTATACAGTGGCTTTTGACTGTATGGGTCATGACAAGCTATGGATAATATTGTGAAGAATGGGTAGGATGAACACTTATTTAATTATGGTCATAAGGAATCTGTATGCAGGCCAAGAGGCAGATGTTAAAACAGAACAAGGGGATACTGAATAGTTTAAAATTAGGAAAGGTATGTGTCCAGGGTACTATTCTTTCAC
>NW_006408532.1:26836085-26837998 GCF_000296735.1 Chrysochloris asiatica | reverse complement strand
AGTGTTTCATTCAACTGTGCATAGGCCACTGTGGGTCAGAACTAACTGGACGAAAGCTAATAATAACAGCAACAAAAAGAAAACTGAGGTGTATTAATACAAAAAACAACACACTTTTTATATTACAGTAGCACATTATTCATGGCTTTCTGTCAGAAAGCATAGATTTGCTTGTGCATACTTCCTAGTAGAGTACTGGTGTGATGCTGTAGAATAAGCAATTGTTTACCAACCACAAGGTTGGTGGTTCAAACCTCTCCTTTGAAACCCTATAACAAGGTCGCTATGAATCAGAGCCAACTTGACAGCACTTAACATCTAGTGAGACACTGGTTTGTAATGACTTTAAAGGTTAGTTTTATTTTTCATAGTATCAGGACATGTTTAAGGGACATGGAGGTAAGTATTACATCCCTCATTAAAGTAAATCTATCTGAACCTAGTCCTGTCTTCTTGCTTTCTTTCTTTCCTTTTATTGTGTAATCACTGAGCATCAGCTCTCTGACTGAGTGTTGTAGATGCAGGAAAGATGCTGCTCTATGCTGAGGGGCTTAGATAAAAATGAGAAGGTGGGCCTCAATGGATGTAATCAGAACACAGTGTTATGAGAATGCTCAGCAAGTGACGGTTTGGGGTCAGAGATAGCTCTGACTCAGACTTCAGAGGCAAAAATGGATAATAATAGGACTCACAAGGACTTTCAGGGGACAATGGCAATTTTGCCTTCAAGGTCCCTCTCCTCCATAAAAACATAAAAAAAAAAAAAAATTGTATGACTATATTGGAATCAAGGTGAAACTATTAATATATTAAAACACTTTTTGAAGTTTTCTGTTGGTTTCATTTTAAAATGTATTAAAAGTTTCATGGCTTTCTAAAGTTGCTGTTGGTCCTCATCACTGTACCTACAGAGCCTGATGGATAATTTGGCCCTGTCTCCCCAGATCATCCAAGATGATTGCAGCAATACATTGACAGAGCAATTCAAACAAGATCCAGAAGAGGACATGGAATGAGGACTATCATTGCTGATGTCAGGTGAATCTTGACTGGCAGCAAAAAACACTAGAAAGATGTTTACCTGTGTTTTGTCAGCTATGCAAAGGAAACAGTTTACAAAAGAAACTGTGTTTCACGGACTGTGTGGATCATAACAAGTTTTAGATAACATTGTGAAGAATGGGAATCCCAGAATACTTGATTGTGTTCATGCAGAGCCTGTACATAAGCAGTCTTTCAAATACAACAAGAAGATACTGCATGGTTTAAAATCAGAAATAAGCATAGTTATTCAATCTGTATGCTAAGAAAATAATTCAAGAAATTAAGGCTACATAAAGAAGAATGTGGCATCAGAATTGGAAAGACTCATTAGCAACCTGTGATATGCAGATGTCACAACTTTGCTTGCTGCAAACAAACAGGACTTGAAGCACTTACTGAAAAAGATAAAAGAGTATACAGCCTTCAGTATGGATTACACCGTACCATAATATATATATATATATATATGGAACATTTGAACATTATTCTCCATGAATCTGAGGCCAAAAGAACTAGATGGTACCCTCTATCACTACCAACTTCTCTGAAAGAGATCACGTTATAAGGTACCAGAAACAGCAGCAGAATATGTGGAAGAAAACTCAAAATTATTTTAAAAAATAACAAGACCAGACTTACTAGTCAGAATAAAGCTGGAGTAATCTGAGACTATGGCCCTCAATCACCCTTTGGGTTGGAAAGGAACACACCAAGCAGTAGATAGGTATATAGAGGAGATAGGTATATAGCAGCAACACTGCTAAGGTATGCTCACTATGAATGACTACCACTCATCTGTCAGTTTGTTATAGTGTGGTGGTTTGCATGTTGCTGTGAGTCTAGAAGGTATGCCACCAGTATTTTAAGTA
>NW_006408532.1:26831520-26833370 GCF_000296735.1 Chrysochloris asiatica | reverse complement strand
CCTGACCCAAGCCATGGTATTCTCAATAATCTCATATGCATGTGAAAGTTGGGCAGTAAATAAAGAAGACTGTAGAAGAATGGATAGATTTGAGCTATGGTGTTAGAAGAGAATATGAAAAATACCGTAGATTGCCAAAAGAACAAACCAATCTGTGTTGAAGGAAGTATAGCCAGAATGCTTCTTAAAAGCCAGGATGGTCAGCCTTGGTCTCTCATACTTCAGACATACTATCAGGTGGGACTAGTCCCTGGAGAAGGATATTATGATTGGTAAAATACAGGGATGGAGATGTAGAGGAAAACTCCTAATGATATGGATTGGCACAGTGGCAGCATTGATGGGCTCAAATGTAGCAATAATTGTGAGATTGGACAGGACCAGGCAGTGTTTCTTTCTTTGTACATAGGGTCACTATGGGTCGATACTGACTTGATGGCACCTAACTATGAAAACAACACTATGAATGAATGGTCAATCATTCAAAATCAAAAGGGCAACATTTACCTAAGGACAAAGTTGAGAAGGAATGGGAAGGTGGGTGTAATGGAGATATGAACAACAGGGACAAAGCAGGATAACTGTTGTTACATGGAAGGGATTGAAATCATTGAGACGAAATAAAGTATACGATTTGTCAAATGTAAAACTGATTTATTGTCTGTAAACCTCTGCTCAATTCACAATAAATTTTTTTTAAAAAGAAATCCTCACAACTGGACCCATAAGCAACATCATGATAGATAAAGAAAAGATTGAGCTCATCAACGATTTTATTGTACTTGGATAATTAATCGATGCTCATGGAAGCAGCAGCCAAGAAATCAAATGACATATTACACTGGGGAAATCTGTTGCAAAAGCCCTCTTTACAGCTTTCGTTGGAGGTGGGGCTTAATGGCGGACAGGGTAGAAGTGCAGTGAAGATCTCTGTCAGCAAAAACACAGAATACCAGATGAAACAGGTTCAGGGGATAGCTCCAAAACTCTGAACCATATATATCTGAATATTTAAAAAGTTTGAAGGCTTATAGCCATTGGAACTTGTAGTGGAAGCAAGAAATCTAATACTTTAAAACCTTCTGGGCTCAGTGGCCCAAAACCTATAACTTGGGCAAGACCAAACATGAGACCAAGTGGGACAGAAAGCAGACCTGCCACAGACTGATGCCTGTGGGAATCTCAGAGATTAAGGTGTTGGCAATATTATTGTTTTGTTTTGTTCTGTTTATTTGGTATCTATTTTTGGCCTCTTGCTCTTTGTACACCTCCATTTTGGTGACTAGAGAGGGGGCCTGAGCGAGTGGACACCTCCACCCCCACCCCTGGAGGGTTCTACTATGCATGCGCACAGACTGTCTCAAATTTGAAGATGCAGATTCTACATAACACCAAATGGCAGCGCAAAATGGCCAAAGCTGGCCCTGAACTGTTTATCACTAGGAAAAAGGCCAGAACAGGGGTTATGGAGTAGAAAAGAGACTGAAAATGAAAGTGGCCGAAAATTAAGTCCTGAGTTACATCATAACAACCAACATCTTGAAATTTCTCAGGCAGCCTT
Source organism: Chrysochloris asiatica (assembly GCF_000296735.1). Classification (NCBI taxonomy): domain Eukaryota; kingdom Metazoa; phylum Chordata; class Mammalia; order Afrosoricida; family Chrysochloridae; genus Chrysochloris; species Chrysochloris asiatica. The sequence goes on along the minus strand of NW_006408532.1, from coordinate 26,831,809 downwards.
GAAGGCAAGAAGCTGAAAGAGGATATTAAAGTCATACTCATATTAGGCTACAGATTTTTTTTCTCTCTCTCTTTCTTCTTTCTTTTCTGCAATTATAGACTACAGAATCCAATCTGGTTTTTTTCTGTTGCTGTTTTGTTTCTTTGGTTCCCCCTTATCTTTAGGGGGCTCTTTCTTTCCCTATGTTACCCAAGAAGAGACATAAATTGCTGTCATATAGTCAAGCTACAATCACACCCTATAAAACCCCACAATCCAGGCAAGAACCAATACCAATTGTCATACACCA
>NW_006408532.1:26828976-26830685 GCF_000296735.1 Chrysochloris asiatica | reverse complement strand
AATGATAAGGAGATAATCCTGAAATCAGCTAGGGAAAAGAGAAGCATTACATACAAAGGCAAGCAAATCAGATTAAGCTTGGATCTCTCAGCAGAAACCATGCAATGAGATAAATTGACAGAGTGACTGGAACAATGGGCTCAAACACAGCAATAATTATGAAGATGACTGAGGATCAGACAGTACTTCGTTCTGTTGTTCATAGAATCATTATGAGTAAGAAATGACTTAAGGGCACTCAACAACAGCACCAAAAACCTTACTCCACTTAAATTTTGAAAGATGAGTAGATCTCTAAAGCCATGTTTCTGAAACTTGCAGAACATGCAAATTATCTGGGTATCTTATTAAAATACAGATTTGGATTCAATAGGTTTGAGATGGTGTTGAGTTCTGTATATCTAAAAGCTTCCAGATGATGCTATTGGTGAAATAGTCCCATTTAATAGTAGGAGTCTGGAGCTTAGTCATTCAATATGATAACAATTAGCAGCAAATGGCTATTGAAATTTTAGTTAAAATTTCAAATTATTTTCTCAGTTGCATTAACCATATTTCAAGGGCTCAATAGACATATGTGGCTACATACCACATTATTCCACAGCATAGAAATAAAATATTTTTCTAATTGCAGAAAAATCTGTAGAACATCACTGGTTTTGATGGAAAACAGGGAAAAGGAAGTGGAATCTTATCAAGAGAAGAGCATGGAGAAGCCAGGTAGAATGGTCCCACATAATTGAAAGTCATCAAGGCCAAATACAAGAATGTGATTTGTTCAGTAAAGTAACATCACAGACTTGTTGTTGTCAAGAGCCGTGGAGTCAATTCCGACCCATAGTGACCCTGTATAGGATTTCCAAGGAGTACCTGGTGAGCTTGAACCGCTGAACTTGCATCACATACTTAAATAGGGTTAAATAAAATGAAGTCATCTCCATTTAATCTATTTTTCTACTTTAGTTGAGCAATTGTCACTGTTCTGGTTTTTTTTTTTTTTTGGTAATGCTAAAAATATTCAATCTTGGTAATTAAATTGTCCATACATGTTCTCCTCTGTGTTCTTTAAAATAATTGGACTAAACCACTAGATTTTATTTAAGGCTTTTGTTTTAGGAAATGTGAGTAGATAGATGAACCCAAAGGCAACCCATATGTGCATATGTGTTTCTCTGTGTGTGTGTGTGCTTAAAGACTGATGGTTTTGTCCTTTGAACTCTGCTTCGGAAAAATGACACAACCTTTCTGAACAAATGAATGATCCCCGTCAGCAATCCTCGTGATTTTTCCTGCTTGCTTCCCACCTCTGTCCCACGAATGTGTTGTGCTGATGAAGTAGTTTTCATTTGGTGACTCATCCATTTCAATGTAAGACCCTGTTCTTTTTCGAGTTTATAGAGCGAAACGGAATTTAAGAAGGAAGTGCACTTGATATAGTCAACACATACACAACACACCTAGGGCATTCATCCCTCTGATTGTCCATGCTCTAAGTTTTCATCCATATCCAGGATTTTATCATGCAGAACTTGCAGTGCACAATTTCTGAAAAGAACACTGAACAACAAACATAACTCTTAAATGTTGTTGTTGTTAAGTGCCGTCGAGTCAGTTCCGACCCATAACGACCCTGTACAGGGTTTCCGAGGGTGTAAATCTTTATGGGAGTAGAAAGCCTTATCTTTCTCCCGCGGAGCGGCTGGTAGTTT
>NW_006408532.1:26825711-26828876 GCF_000296735.1 Chrysochloris asiatica | reverse complement strand
TAACCACTACGCTACCAGAGCTCCTTAGGGCCCCCAATTGTCTTTGTGTTAAATATCCCATGAGGATGAATTGTTCATTTTTTTCCCTCATGTTGTTGTTGTAAAGTGCTGTCAAGTTGGTTCCGACCCATAGCAACCCTGTATAGGGTTTCCCAGGACTGGTTTTTCCTCACGTGGCTTATTAAATCCAGCACAGATAATGAAACTCATAGGTCTTTTGCTTTACATAGAGTCAAGTGCATTTGATCATTTTATGGTCCATTGGCTTTAAAGATTTCAAGTCAGGGTTGGCTCTGCTGGGAGAAAAAACACACAAAAACACTCCAGAGGAGAATGGCAGCACACTTCGGTTACGGGATACGTGTGAACACACTATCTTCTTCCAGCTTAAAGAGCATCTGATTGGAAACTTCTGTTGCAGCCTTTCCAAATTATCACTAAAATACCTATGAAGAAACAGAAAAAGATGAAAATGTGTACCTTCCAAAAATGAAGATTGACAGAAAGCCTATTACCTAAATCTGGAATTTCCAATCACTACTAAGATCTAGGTGCTGGATTAATAGAAATGCATGTATAGTTTCACAAGTAATGTTTTATGGACCAAAGAAATAGGGTAGAAAGTTATTTCACCTTTTCCTCAATCCATTAGAAAACCCCACAGGTTTTCTTGTGCAAGCAGATAGACAGTTCTTCCCCTAACCACCTATCATTCTATATCCATTCTAGGACTTCAACTGTATAAAAGAATAATGAAGAAAAATAGGTGTGCCCACATGAATATTTGTATTTGGACACAGGGACACTGGGAGCTAAAGAGTTAAATCATTGGCCATTTGCTCCTAAATACAAGAGGCTTCAAACGGATTATAGGATTTTAAAAATATCTTTTAATCCCATTTTCCACCAACTTTTGAATCCTCCTATCACAGGTGTCTCTGTTGGTATTTGAAGTACCAGTGACGCACCTTACAGCACCACGGCAACACAGAAGTTACCACAATAGGACTGACAGGTAGAGAGAATGCTTTCAACACACTGGCAATTTTAGTGTGAAAGTTCTATATGGTTAGTTTTGTTAAAGCTGACTTTGAAAAGAGGTTATGTCCTGGTCCAAAGTGGCCAGTGAAGACAGGGAAAGAACAATCCATTGTCCTACACTGAAAGTTATTCAGAATATGCCTTTTCTCATTTCAAGATGAATTAGAACAAGCAAAACAAAGATGTTCTAAAAATGTTACATGCACAAGGAAAAGGAAACATTATTATGAACACCCATAAGAAAAATAAAGTTATCAAAATGATTTGCAATAAAAATTAGAAGACATTTTTAGAAAGCCAGTTGGTAATCTTCAGTAAGAATAAAGATTCAATGGCCTCCTTTGAATAGAAAACCATGCAAAGGTGCAGAGTGACGTGAAATGATGGGAAAATTAAATATGGAAAGATTGCAAGAAAATTAAAATTAACAAAATGGAATTGAAATCATTGTCAGGAGTAGTGAAGAATAGCATTTAAGCTTTGGAGGATAAAATAACACTTTAAATAGTAATTTGAGTCACCTTCCTAATTCACTGCAATATTAATTGAGTATACAATGTATTCCAGATACTGGATATAAACCAGAAACCAAATCCATTGTTAGTGAGCTAATTCTGACTTATAGCAACCTACAGGACATAAGGCTCTAATCTTTATGGAAGCATAAAGATTATGCTTCCATAAAGATTTACAATGACATATCTTTCTTCCTCTAGGTAGTTCGTGGGTTCAAATGGTGACCTTTTGATTATCAGTCCAATACTTTAACCACTGTGAAAACTTTATTGGCTAAAGAGTTCCCTAAAAATATGTGTATTCTGTGATTAGAAGATGTAATGGTTATAGTATCATCGCTGATGGTTGATAGTTCATACTGTCCATCAACTGCAAATGATTGATAGTATGATATGGTTGAGAGTGTGTCTAACTTCCAAGACTGCTAAAATCCACTGACATGTATTCTTTAAATCGTTAAAATAGTGAATTTTATGTTATGGGAAATTTATATTAATGAAAGTAAAAAATATTTGTACATATTCACAACAGTCAAAAGGTGGAAACAACCTAAATGCCCAGCAAAGGATGAATGAATAAGCAAAATGTGGTACATATATACAATAGAATACTACTCAGCCAGTAGGGAAAATGAAGTCTTGATGCGTATTACAATATGGATGGAGCTTGAAGACATTATATTAAATGAAATAAGTCAATCACAAAGGGCAGATATTATACAATCTCACATATAGGATAAGCACTGTAGGATAAGCACTGGACTGAAAGATTGGTTTGAACTGTAAGGTTGGTGATTAAAACACACTTGATGCTCCTAGGAAACCCTCCCTATAGAGGGTCGTTGTGAGTTGGAACTAACTGAACAGCACTTAACACCAATAACAAAAAGATAAAAAGATAAGAGCAGACAAATGTGTAGAAAGTAGTTTCTTAGTGGTTCCCCGAGGAACAGGGTATACAGTACTAAGTTTTAGTTTATGATTATGGAAAAATCACACTGAATAAAGTAGGATTGAACCACCAATAATTGTAATTGCTCTCAATAAGTTATGCACCTGCAAAAAGTTGAATTAGCAAAAGTTGTGTGATACATATATTTACAAAGAGTAGCTGCTGAAGCTGACATACATAACCAACTACTTCATGGGATTTGGTTGCTTGGTTTAGAGGTTTAGAGTTACAATTCCATGGGACATACCTGTTAATTGACCTAATATCATCTTTAGTGCTTCTGTATTTACTCCCTAGTTTGTTGGATAGCATCTAGGGTCTTAAAAGCTTGCAAATAGCTTTCACATAGGAATGTTAGGTGGGAGTTGGCTTATGTTGTTGTTATTAAGTGCTGTGGAGTAGATTCCAACTCATAATGACTCTATTTCTGAGAATCAGCTAGTGGGCTTGATTTACTGTTCTTAGAGTTAGCAGTCCAGTGTTTATCCTACAGTGCCACAACAGGACTTCCTTATTCAGTAAACAATTTTGTTGTCAGATACCGTTATGTTGGTACCTATGTACATCAACATTTCAAGGTACAATGCCATCCCCACAATTGTTACACTTGAGGCCATTGCTGCTGCCACTGTGCCAATCCATTTCACTGAGGATCTT
>NW_006408532.1:26809575-26825291 GCF_000296735.1 Chrysochloris asiatica | reverse complement strand
CTGTTTGAACTGCAAGGTTGGTGGTTCAAGCTCACCAGCCGCTCCTCGGAAACCCTATCCAGGGTGGCTATGTGTTGGAACCAACTTGATGGCACTTAACAACAACAACAATATGCTCAAGAACAACAAAATAAAAAATATATACATTTTTTAAATGTACAAAATGAAATTTTTTTTTCCATGTAAGAAAGAATAAGAAAACACATTTCATATAAAAATGTAACTATATAAATAAGCCAAAAAAGAAATAAACAGGGTATATTCAGCCATGGTATCTTTTTTTTTTAAGTTTTTATTGTGAATTGAATGAAAGTTTACAGGGCAGATCATCAGTTTTACATTCAATAAATCATATACTTTGTTTCATTACAATGATTATAATCTCCTCCAATATGTACCATCAGTTAACAGTATTTCTCTCTGTTCATTTTTTTTTTTTTTTTTAACCCTCAGGCATATATAATAATTTACACCACCAAAGGGCACATTCTGAGGACTGTGGAGAAGTTGAGAATCAGGGTCTATGCTTTCTTACTATTTACCCAAATTCCTGGTACTTTCCTTTTCTACTACCACAGGCATAAAATTAATAATGTTCTTCCTGAAAAGCCATAGAAATTCCTTGGGGCTTCGTCAACATTGAGGCAATCTTTGTTGTTGTTGTTGTTAAGCACCATGGAGTCAATTCTGACTCAGAGCACCCTGGATAGGGTGTCCAAGGAGCAGTTTATAGGTTTGAATCGCTCACCTTGCAGTTAGCAGTCCAGTGCTTATCTACAGCACCACACCAGGACTCCCAGGCAATCTTTAAGAGAACAGAATTATTCCCAGAATATTGACACTCTAAGGACTACTTCTTTTCAAAATTGATTAAATTTCAGAAATTTATAAGAAGGAAGTGCCTAATTATCATCAAAGCTTATAGTAAAATGAGAACGGCTACTGAGCCTCTTGTTCCTTAATCCACATAAACTGTCTTGAAGTTCCCAGCAAACAAGGGCAAATGATCCACAATGATCCATGGCTGCCTAGAAACTAAGTACGACTAAGATACCTAGACCTTAAAATTATAAGAAGGGAGAAATTTTTTTCTAAATCAATTTATGTAGGCTTTTGTTAACGTAAAATATGTTGGGTTAGTGAAAACCTACTGTTTTGTAGATTTCCAACAGCATTTCTTAGAACTAAAATCACACACTGGTTTTCTTTCACTCAACAAAATGATGTTTTGAAAAATTTCTTTATTAGACTGAATTCGATGTTACCTACTAGATAAAAATCTCTATCCCCAAATGAGTGGACTTCAGACATATTTGTTGAGCTGCCTAGCTGGTAAAATTTAACTCATTAGAAATGAAAAGTTCTCACCTGAGATTATCAGTCACAAAGTGAGACTTAAGTTGGACAGAGATGATTTCTTGTATTAGAAAAAAATTAAAAACAACAAAATAGCAAAAACTATGAAGCATTATTAGATGTCAAAACAGATGATAGTAGCTATTCTTCTTCTGGTGGTAAATTTTAATAGTTATCTCTAAAATGTAAATAGTATGAGGAGTTATAAAATAATATAATATTTGTTGTTGTTATGTGCCATGGAGTCAATTCCAACTCATAGCAACCCTGTACAGGGGTTCGGAGGCTGTAAATCTTTACGGGAGAAGTAAGCCTCATCTTTCTCCTGCGGAACAGCTGTTAGTTTCAAACTGCTGACCTTGAGATTGTTGTTGTTGTTGTTGTTAAGTGCTGTCAAGTCGGTGCCGACCCATAGCGACCCTGTACAGGGTTTCCGAGGCTGTAAATCTTTACGGGAGCAGAAAGCCTCATCTTTCTCCCGCAGAGCAGCTGGTAGTTTGGAACTGCTGACCTTAAGGTTCACAGCCCGATTCATAACCACTACGCTACCAGAGCTCCTTATTGCAAGGCATTTTCAAATTCAGTGTCTCATTTAATCATTACTGTAAATACAAGATTTAGAAAGTTTATGTAATTTATCCAACATCATACAGTCAGTAAGTGACAGAAGTGAAATTTAAATGTGATCTTTTGAAACAAATGCAGAACTCTTTCGAAAATGGACTTGTTCTGTAATAAAAATTGTTGTTCCATGTACTTAAAATGACTCAACTCTGAGCTCTCTTTGCAGACATTGGATAGACAAATATTAAATGGCATTGCATTTCTATAATTCTCTGGGCGTGGGAATATACGCAATAAACTTAAATATAAGCTCTTTATCAAATACCATGACAGGGTGAAGAATTGTTTTAATTATGATGTAATAATTCTTTCTACATTCATACCTGACCACATTTTAACCCTCATCTCTTTTGAAGGCAAAAGACAGTGATATCCATAGATATGGGGAAGAATATTGAAAACATCATAGTGCTTGAGATGAGGGCATATCACTTTATCCCACACTGATGAATCAAATCATTGCAAGCAGAGCATTTCACATGTCCGTCACAATCTTCTGACCTATAGAAATGTGAGCCCACCACTGCCGGCTCTATTTCCTTCCAAGTGGAGGTCTGAAATTTTTAGACCAGACATAGACAGTGGAGTTCTTTTTAACTAGTTGACCGTAGGCTCATGAAATCCTAGACCAAAATGTCTGAATACCTTTCAAATAGTGCAAGACAGAAACCTTACTCATTAGATGGAAGCCACTCAAAAACTTCATACAATTTTAATTGCTTTTCCCTATTCCTTCAATTTCTCCTTCCTTCAGTCCTAATATGCCAAATTATGGAGATCATGCCCCGCCCCCATTTCTACTGGTAAAAAATCATTTACAACTTTGATATGATCTTAAATGTTTTTTTCTATATTTAATGTACACAGTTTGTGCTTCATAAAATTAAATAATATGGTTTATGCTGAATGAAATTGTTGTTGTTGTTCTGTGCCATGGAGTCGGTTCCGACTCATAGCGACTCTGTACAGGGTTTCCAAGGCTATACATCTTTACGGGAGCAGAAAGCCTCATCTTTCTCCTGTGGAACAGCTGGTAGTTTCGAACTGCTTACCCTGAGGTTCACAGCCCAATTTGTAACCACTATGCTACCAGAATGAAATTAATTCATCATAAAAGAAGGAATATTGTATGAGACCATTATTATAAAAAGTCTATTCATAGACAGAAAAACTCTTTGAAGGTTACCAGGGGCTGTAGGGGAAAAGAAGATAACTCACTAACTAGAAAGTAGACATACATGAACTTGGATGACAAGAACGTCCATACACAATAAGGGGGAGGTCAGCACAAAGTAATCAGGGCAAAGAAAGACTCGGGAGAAGCACAAAAGTTAAAGACACTAAAACAAACACGATTACAATTCCAATGGTGCAACAGTTGCAATAATAACCATCTAATCATCATGAGAAACAAGGAGCTCTGGTAGTGTAGTGGTTACGAATCGGGCTGGGAACCTTAAAGTCAGCAGTTCAAAACTACAGCTCTTCCTCGGGAGAAAGATGAGGCTCTCTGCTCTTGTAAAGATTTACAGCCTTGGAAACCCTGTACAGGGTTGCTATGAGTCGGAACCGACTCCAAGGCACTTAACAACAACAAGGTGACAATGAGATAAAGAGATTGTTGCTTTCAACACAGAAAGCACCTAAGAAAATCGTCTAGAATGGCAAGTTAAATAACAGAGTGGCATAGGAAACTTTCACTCAACAGGGTTAAGGAAAAAAGGGAAAGATATTTTCTGGCTCTTAGAAAAAGAAGATACTTTAGAATGACAGCAAATATTACCTATTATGAGAATAATGAAAGATTCAATTATGGTGATTTCAATCCTATGGGAGTTATAGAAACTCTGTAAATAATACTAAAAATGTATTTAGCAAGTGGGACTTTCAGGGCTTGAAACTAGATAATAAAAACCTGAGAGAAAGTTTTGAGTAAATTTATCACAATCAAGTTGAAAAAAAAAAAACTTTTTGTGCTTTGAATTTTCCTCTGTATATCTGCTTCATTTGGTACCAAGAATAAAATCTTTTTTTTTTTTTCCCCATCTTAAATGTGCTTATCTACATTTTTGCCAGTAAATGTTCATGCTAAACTGCTGGTATTTTATTTCTCTGTGGTAATTAGTTGTTAGGACACATACATTTAATGAATTCACTCAGCAAAGTTTTTGTCAGTTCAAGACATTTGCTAGCTACAGAAACAGATACAGTTTACACGTTCTCTGCTTGAGAACGACAACAATAGAGAAACGGAAGTATATGCAAATATCCTCAGTAAAAAATAACAAAAGAACCATTGTAGATATTGTTGTTGTTGTTGTTAAGCACCCCGGGGTCTATTCAGATTCACAGCGACCCTGTATAGGGTTTTCTAAGAGCGGGTGGTGAGCTTGAACGTTTACTTCAAGGTTCAAAACGATTAATCAATTCAGCACGATAATCCACAGCACCAAATAAAAGAGGGAGTAAACTCAATTTGCAAGTCCGAGAAAGCATCAAAGAGGATAAGGTGTTTGGGATAACTGGAGGAGAACCTAGTTAAGTAGCAGCTGGGAGAAGAGTAACGCACTTTGGAAGGAACAAAGTAGGTCCAGCCGCGGTTTGGATACTATGAGAGCAGAGGTGTCCTGCTCAAATTCCTTCAGTTTTTAGTATCATTTATTTGCTTTATCTGAAATGTTGAATGTCGTTCTTCCCATGAGTTGTTGTTGTTGTTAAGTGCCTTCAAGTCGGTTCTGACCCATAGCGACCCTGTACAGGATTTCTTAGGAGTGACTGGTGAGCTTGAACCGCCAACCTTGCAGTTCAAACGGCTTTGCAGTCTGGTGCATTAACCCACAGCGCCACATCAGGTGTAGGGCAAATCAAAGGGAACTAAAACCTCATCCTGGTGTGGCACCATAGAATAAACATTGAATTACTAACTGCAAGGTGGGCAGTTCAAACCCACCAGTCACTCCTTGGAAGTCCTATACAGGGCGACTATGAGTCTGAACTGATACGATAACACTTAAGAACAACAGCAAGGAGGTTGCTAATGGTGCTGTAGGATAAATGCTGGGCTTCTAATCACAAAGTTGTCAGTTCAAACCCACCTTGGAAGAAAGATGAGGCTTTCTGCTCCTGTAAAGCCTTGAAAACCCTATACAGGATTGCTATGTGTCAAAACCAACTTGATGGCACTTCACAACAATAATATAATTTATAAAGAACAACAGATTTATGTTTTTGCCATTTCTTCTAAATTTTACTTTAATAAGGTATCTTAGAGTCAGGTACAGAAATAGCAGAGCCTTATTGATAGTAGATATAATTAAACCAAAAATAAAGACAAACAAATACCATCAACCCAGTTTACCACTATGAAAACGAATTCCAAAACAAAGGCCATAGCTACTGACACCAAGCAGATGTGTTCTCTCAGTGTCTGACTCTGGTACTGCAAGTTCAATTTACCCTGAGTTTATTCTCTGGGCATAACAGGAATAAATTGCTACACTTATGATAATTTCCTCCTAGAAGAGAAATGATTTTGAATGGGAGTGAGTAGAAAATTCACCTTTGGGGACTGACAGGATATCGACATCAAAATCAACCCCTATATAAGGGAAGGCATTTCTTGAACTTAAAAATGAAAGATAATATGCATAGGTTCAGTAAACATCCATTCCCACCTCTTATTTCAATGCAGAAAAAGCTAAAAGTTATATTTCCCATTGTAAAAATGCTAAATTTCTTGGCTACATTAAGAGTATTGTGATTACGTTGGAAAATGCCCTTGTTCTGAAGAGATTCATATTGAATGACTTAGGGGTATAATGTCATGATGTCTGTACCTTACTTTCAAATGGTTCTACAAAAAAACCAAATCTTGTATAGAGAGAGGTAGAGAGGAAAGAATCTATTTACATGAGAAAGTGGGGAAGTGGGGCAAGAAAGCTCATGAAGGAGCAAATGAGGCAACATTTTAACAGTTGGTAAATGATAACCAAGTTTTCAAATGCCATTCTTTCAAATTTTCTATAACTTTCTTTTTTAAAGCAAACTTTGGATAAACACTGCTAAGTTTTCAAAAAGTGAATCGTTAAACAAAATCTAATTTAATTTCAAGTTCAATTCTAATCTAATTCTCCCTTTAATTGACAATTCATTCTATGTAAATCATTGCTAATTTTGTTATACTTTATTAATACCAGAAAAGACTGAACTGTTTGGGATTGGGACCGTACTGAATCCACCATTTTCCTAAACAGTAAAAAACACAAGGTAATTATTATCAAATTTCTCTTTCTGCTGTTCTTTATTTAATCAGTGTAAACTGAAATTATAACAACTAAATAAATAATTTTCATTTCAAAGGAAATTACTTTTCCAGATTCTGGTGTGGTACTGTAGGATCAGCAATGGACTTTGAACCACAAGGCCAATAGTTCAAACCCACCAGCTACTCCTCAGAAAACCATATCCATGGTTGCTATGAGTCAGCACCAACTCCACAGCACATAAGAATAACAACAAGAATTGAATCTGAGTTCTGCTAATTCCACCAATTAATATTATGTAAATCATGATTCCATGTACTTTGATGACATAGCACATGACAGAGGGAGTCTGGTTCTGGACTTCCTAAGTTACCTGTTTATTTTCCTGATCAGAAGTCCTGTGTTTTGCAGTCACCAATGGGGTTTGTGGCTTCCTGAATTGCAGATTTCTGCAGATTTAGAGGCAAATTTTGCAAGTGGGCTAGAGATAGATTAGCTCTGGAGCTGGAACTTGTTACTTGAATTAGGCTAGCGCCTGCCCATAGCCTTTTCAATCATTTTGCAATTTTCTATTTCTTGGAGTAAAAATCCCATTCTGATTAAACTAACTAGAGGGAATTCTGTTGTCTGCAACTGAGCACTGACCAATATGCCAGTCTTACTCTTTCTACCACATAAGGGTTGATTTTAGTTCAAATACACAAAACTTTGCCAAATTTGTTTTGAACATACGGGCTCTGGTCTTTTTCCTCAGCTTTCTGCTCTGTTTCCAAAAGTAATTATTTAAAATTATTTCATTAGATAGAAATGAATTGTTCCCAATCATTTTTGTTCCTTTTTTTATGAGAGGATTATATTACCCCTTATACATTGACATCAACACCTTGAAAGTCTATACAGTCTGTTCATGACAATTTAGATATTCTGCAAAAATAACCAAAGGCAAGAAACATTGTAGGTATTACAGAGGGTAATAAATGAGGGAGTAAACTTGGTAGCATAATGGTTACAAATCGGGCTGCAAACCTTAAGGTAACCAGTTCGAAACTACCAGCTGCTCCGCAGGAGAAAGATGAGGCTTTCTGCTCCTGTAAGGATTTACAGCCTTGGAAACCCTTTACAGGGTCGCTATGTGTCGGAAACGACTCGAGGGCACTTAACAACAACAACAACAAACTTAAGACAATGCATGAGTATGCTTTCTCTTCCATGCCCCTCACATCCTTATGACTCTCACTGTTGGAGACATCCATAGTTCTACTAACAGTTTTTTTCAAGACTATCTAGGCATTTTCCTATCATTCTTCTCAAAATATTTCCAACTTCGGCCACTGCCTTATTCCAAAGTCACTTTCACGTTTTTAGGTATTTGTACAGCAGCAGGAGCTCTGGTAGCGTAGTGGTTTCGAATTGGGCTGAGAACCTCAAGGTCAGCAGTTCGAAACTACCAGCTGTTCCACAGGAGAAAGATGAGGCTTTCTGCTCCCATAAAGATTTGCAGCCTTGGAAACCCTGAGCAGGGTCACTGTTAGTCAGAACTGATTCCACAGTACTTAACAACAACAACAGTCCCACTCTGGATAGCAAATATATATTATTCTTATTACTGCTGCAACTATTGTTAAGTACCATCAAGTTGATTCCAACTCATAATGAACTTGTATTAGATTGTATAGGGTTTGTCAGGAGTGGCTGGTGGGTTTGGACTGACAGCTTTGTGATTAGCACTCCAGGCTTTAATCATACAAAGCCACACCAGGACTGTTAGCACAAACTTAATGACTTAGAGCAACACAAAGTTATCATCTTATAATTCAGGAGATCAGAAGTCTGAAATGGACCTCACTGGCTAACATCAAGGAGCCCTGCCTGATGGTGCTATGGATTAGGCATTGGGATATTAACTATATGGTCAGTGTGGTTCAAACCCACCAGCCACTCCATGGGAGAAAAATGAAGCTGTCTGATCGTATAATGGTTTATAGTATTGGAAACCCTGTGGAGCAGTTCTACTCCGTCCTATCGGCTCACGATGAGTTGGCATGGTTCAGTGGCAGTCAGTTTAGTATTGTTTTTTCTTTCTGGAGGTGTGTTGGGGAGGGTAGGGGTGGGGAAGAGCTAACATCCAGGTGTTGATAGGGCTGCATTCTTTCTGGAGGCTCTAAAAGACCATTTCATTGTCTTTCCCTGATTATACAGGCTTCTCACATTTCTTGATTTGTGGCTCCTTTCAATTTTTAAGAAATGGCTGATCAAGTCTTTCTGCATTGAAACACTCTGATACAATGCGTAAGTCAGAAAAGTATTGCTACAAAATCACAGAAACCTTTATTAAACAGAAGTATCAAAATGTGAGGCTATTATTTCTGGAAATATCCATCAAGGTCTATACACTTCTTAAGGCACTAGTTCCATCTGGGTAGCATGGTGACTCTGTAAGGCAAGCACTGAGTGCCAACCACAAGGTTGGTACAAGCCCACCAATCACTCAGGAGAAAGATGAGGTTTTCTACTCACATAAAGATTTACATCCTCAGAAACCCTCTACAGGGTCCCTGTGAGTCTGAATCAGCTTAATGGTATTTAATGCAATAGCAACATTTTCCCCCAAAGAATTCTGTGCTTTTCAATTTATACCATGTAAAAACAAGTTTGGGCAACCTCTAGGAACTCAAACCATCCTCCTTTTAACTGTTCTTTGAGATTTGGAAACACAAAGAAATCTGAAGGGGCAAGGTCAGGACTATAGAGTGGATGGTTTAAGGTTTCCAAGTGAAATTCTCATAAGAGAGCCCTGGCTATTTTTGAAGGATGCGCAGGTATATTGTCATGATAAAAATAAATAAATTAATTAAAATCTTTGCCTTTTTCTCACCAATGTAGTTTTCAATGTTCTTAAAACTTTTTCCTAATAAGTGTCTATATCCTGTGTCCATAAAGAAAATCTAATAACATAGATCCTTTAGATTCCCAAAGGACATTTACCAAAATTTTCTGATCTGATTACCAAAACTGAATAAAAATGAAATAGGAAAACTGAATAGACATATGGCCAAGAAAGAATTGAATCTGAAGGAAGAACACTTACCCAAAAAAAGCATAAAATGCTAAACCTAAAAGATTTAAATAACTGTTACAACAAGCTTTCCAAAATCATATAATTCCTATCTTGGGTAGAGTTAAATAAGAACAAAAATCTAGAGTTTCAATATTGCTTTCTGGGGTTGTTAGTGTCCAAAGATGATTCCCAATGAACCACACTTCTGATTGTCTCATACTGTGGGGTCCCCTCCCACACTGAAACCGAGCTGGTTTTGTGATCCATATTAATCAATTGTTGTTGTTATGTGACATGGAGTCGGTTCCGACCCATAGCAACCCTGTATAGGGTTTCCAAGGCTGTAAATCCTTACAGGAGCAGAAAGCCTCATCTTTCTCCTGCAGAGCAGCTAGTAGTTCCGAACTGCTGACCTTGCGGTTCGCAACCACTACACTACCAGAGCTCCTTATAGTAATCAATAGGATATGGCAAACGTACCAAATACAAGACTAGCCTTTAAAGAGGTAGCAATTTTCACTTCCTTTCTCTTGGAATGTTCACGAATCGCCACATCCTCTCTTCTGCTACAGTTCACTTGGAGAACCACACAGAGAGACCACGTGGAAACAGAGTCCTAGCTATTGCCACATCCTTGTTAAGCTTTCAGATAACTTTAAAGCCAGTCAGCATCTGACCACAATCACATGAGAAAAGATCTACCTGGTCTACCCAGAAAATCATGAGAGGAAAACAAATGGCAGGTGTTGTTGCAAGCCACTCTTTCTAGGAGTGGTTTATTTTTCTGTAACAGATAATACAAACAATAGTCTCAATCTGTGTGAAATGACACTATTTATTTTAATTACTGGAGGGCATAGATGAGGATGCCTGTAAGAACACTAAGTTGGTTGGACTAAGGCTCAGCATACTTATAACCAATTGCATAATGTATTCTCTAAATATACTTATATTCTCTATCTCAACGTTTATGATCATGCGAGCCTCTGCAATGAGGCCCTTCTTTCTCCATTTCCCCCTATTCTTTAAGACTATGTTCCATACTCCCATTGCTATGAACCTCCCCCATCACTTTTGAATTACCAAATCACATTGTTTCTCATTTACCCAATTGGTTGCTTTTTTTATTTCCTTCCTTCTTCTTCTTCTTTTTTAAACAATGTGACTTTCTTATTTACTGGATCCAAGTATTCATTTGTGCTTCTCAACATTGCCTATCGGAGTGCCTTCTAGAATCGTTGTGAAATGAGAACATGAAAAAACAATTTCAATGTGTATCTGTTTTTGCAGGATAAATATGCTTGTGGGACTTAGAGAAAAGTCATTGAGTTCTGTGTGAAAAATATTAAGATCAAACTAAGTAAAATGGGGGAGTAGATTTTAAAGACTGTTTGAAAATCACATTTTAAAGATTAGCCAATGATGGGTAATCAATGTCCTTTGATGTAGAGTTCTGATTGAGGCTTTCTGCTCCCGTGAAGATTTACAGCCTCAGAAATCCTGTACAGGGTCACTATGAGTCAGAACCTACTTGATGGTAATTAATATCAGGAACAACATCACCCTCCTAAGCCATCAAAAGGTACTGAATTCTAGTATTTACTCTTATTCTGCTTTAAGGAGTCCTGGTGTGGCGCTGTGGGCTAATGCATCAGATTGCAAAGTCGTTAGAACTGCAAGGTTTAGGATCACCAGCCGCTCTTTGGAAACCCTATATAGGGTCGCTATGGGTCCGAACCCACTCGATGGCACTTAACAACAAAAATAACTCTGTTTTAAACCTAAAAATTATTCAACATGCTAAATTCTAACATTTTGATGCTCTTGCTCTCCACTTTGCCTTCCAGATCCAGAAACAATACTTTAACTCTCTGTTCTTCCACCAGTCTCAGTTTGTGCTTTAAACATAGTATAAAGAATACAGAGCATAATATAAAGATGGTGGTTATGTGTCATGGAGTCGGTTATGACTCATAGCGACCCTGTACAGGGTTTCCGAGGCTGTAAATCTTTACGGGAGCAGAAAGCCTCATCTTTCTCTTGCGGAACAGCTGGTAGTTTCGAACTGCTGACCTTGCGGTTCACAGCCCAATTCATAACCACTACGCTACCAGAGCTCCTTAATATAAAGATAGGCTCCTTAATTATTGCTCCATGCTTTATGATCATAAATAATAAAAACTGGAGTCGAATATAACATACAAACACACAAGTCGTTACAAATAGAAATGAATGTTCATTTTTTAACACCTGGAAGGGAAAACAACAACAACAACACAGATTTAAACCATGGTGTTAAATGCCCCCAAAGAGCAGGATAAAATAATTCCAAATTTAAAATTGTAGTTTTATATTAATTATTAGTGAGAAAATTGCATTAGCATCAATAACACAGCTGTTGACATCTTACAACCCATAACAAGCTGTGTTGCTGTATAGCAGCCAAATTATGTGGGCGCTTTATAAGTGCTATTCCTGATAATAAATCAGCACCATGTTTGGAATATGCACAAAAAATTGACCAGCCCAAGCAAAAATCTTTCCACTTTCCCCCATGGAATTTTTTTCCTGGCAGTAAAATAAGTGAAATCATCATCTGACTCCTCACCTGGCACTAGGGTCAGCTCTAGGTAAAATGCTGCCATAAGGAAGCTTCTGGTGAGTTGCTACTTAGAGTAGGACCTGCATCACCCTCATTAGAAATGCAGAATCTCAGGTCCCAACCAGAATTACTGAGTCTGAATGTGAATTTTAGCAAGATTCTGCAGGAGATTGGTTAGCACATGAAAGTCTGAGAAGGCCTGCACTAGTTCATGTCACTTGTTGGTATTCTCTTTTGATCCAACTTACCTACAGGGTACTCATGCCTGGATAAATCATTTTTTGTACCAGGCAAGTGGCTATTTTGCAGGCAGAACAATATGTTCATAACCTGCCCTTGCTGTTACTTTCTTCTTCTAATATTGTACTCATCGATGCCTTTCCTGTCTCATCAAGCATGCTGGCCTGATTCAGGGCAAACCAAAAGGTTTTCATCTCTCTGTGATATTTCATCCCTTTTTCACTGGAGCACAGGGAAAAGAGAAGCAACGTTGGCTGTTCCAACTCTTCGTTGCTAACTTCACTTTTTCCTGCTGCCTTCATAAATCCTGGCAATTAACACCCAGGGTGAGTTCAAAGAATGCCCACCAGTATTTTCATCCATTTGTGAAAGTATCACAGAACTTTCCCACTTTTAACAGTCCTAGTAGTAGCTTTAAAGAAGCACACTGGTGTCCAGAGGTCTGAACCGTTACTGATGTCAAAATTGTTGAAGTTCCAGAATAAAACACAGCCTAATAATTTTTGGTCATTTATACATAAAGAGAACACATATCCTGAATCGTGCTTGACAACTTCAATTTCATGTTAAGTAAGAGAGAGTTTAACTAGTCATGATTTTTCTTAAATCTTTGTGAGATTTCTTTTTCTTAAAAAGAAATATACATGTCAGACTGAAATGCCTAACAAGCCAATCTTCCTAGAAATAACATTCATAAATTTTGGCCAAAAAGGAAAAAAAAAGTCACTAAAGGAAGCATAGTGGATTACGAGCTAGGCTGCTAACCACAAGGTCAGCAGTTTGAATCTACTAGATGCTCCCTAAGAGAAAGATGAAGCTTTCTGCTCTCTTAGGATTTATAACCTCAGTAATCCTATACAGAAGGTGCTTTGGTAGCGTAGTGGTTAAGAATCAGGCTGCGAACCTTAAGGTCAGCGGTTCGAAACTACCAGTCGCTCTGTAGGAGAAAGATGGGGCTTTCTACTCCCGTAAGGTTTTACACCCTCGGAAACCTTGTACAGGGTCGCTATGGGTTGGAACCGACTCGAAGGCACTTAACAACAACAACAATCCTATACAGAGTTGCTATGAGTTGGAACCAATTCCATGGCACACAACCACCACCAATGGAAGGATTTGGAGATCAAGCAAAACCCCTATATTTTAGAGGGGTTGAGACTTGGAACAAGTGACCTTCAGGGAATGAGTTCCTTGTTTCCTCTCATCTTTATCCTGAGGTCATTCACAGTTGCAGTAGTGGCTAAAGCTATAATAGAAAAACTAATCATCTTTCTACCCATAGGAATCAGAAAAAGGAGACTTGTGCAGCCAGAACTCTCAGAGAATGATAACAAAAGCTCAGAATGGAGAGAAGCAGAGAAGGAAATCACTGGTAGACCCCTGAATCACTCTTCCACAGGAAAAACTGAAAACAGCTAGAAGCTCAGACTAAAATAACTGAACTGAGACTTGAGTTATTGCATATCGCAGGTGTGATAGTATGCAGTTTGTGATAGTAAATGCAGTATGCAATTAATTGCCTGTTGTTAAATTTTGCCATGTCAATTCCGATCCATATAGAGAGACCCTGTATAGTGTTTCCAAGGAGCAGTTGATGGGTTTGAACTGCTAACGTTCTGGTTTGCAGTCAGTGCTGATCCTACAATACCACACCAAGAGTCTATTAATTGTCTAGTAGGTGCTAGAAATATTTCCAATTTGATCAAAGAGATATATTTACAGATTCTAAAGTTCATTGAATGCCAAATATACTGTAGAGGGTCAGCACTTCAAACCCACCAGCTGCTTCTTGGAAACCCTATACAGGGTCGCTATGAGTTGGAACCAACTCAACGACACTTAACAACAACAACACAACAAAATACTAACACTCTTTGAAGCAATTTAACAATGCAGATAAGCCATAATACAACATTTATAATGTACAGTTTAAAATCCAAAAAAGTATGGACAAATCCAAAAGCCAATAAATGCAACCTACACTCAAAAGAGAACACAATTGGCTCACGCTAACCCTGAGATGGCCCAAGTGGTAGAAGAAGTAGACAAGAGCTTAAAAGCAACTACCTTAACCACAATCAGTGAAGTAAAGAAGATAGAATTGCATGGTGTGAAGTGATAGAAACCGCAGCACATAAGTTGTTATTAAGTGCCGTGGAGTCGGTTGACTCGTAGTGACCCTATGTGGTGTTACCGAGTTTTTAAATCTTATGAGGGAGCAGAAAGCCTCATCTTTCTTCGTGGAGCAGCTGGTGGGCTGGAGCCACCAACATTGTATTTCACAGTCCAGTGCTTATCTTATGGAGCCACCATGCTCCCAGTATGTAAGTAGGAAATATTTTTTAAAAATAACCAAATGGGAACTTTAGAACTGAATATGCAACTTTGCAAACAAATAATTTACAGCATGAGTTTAACATCAGAATAGAGATGGCAGAAAAAAGAAAAAGAGTAAATGACTTTAAAGGTGATTCAGTAGAAAGCATAAAATATAAAGAACAGGGAGTAAATGACTAGGAAAAAATGCAAAGACCTCAGATATCTATGGAGCAATTTCAGAAGAGTTTGTGTACAAGTGTCTATCCCAGAAGAAGAGAGAGAAAATGGGAACTGAAAAGATATTTGAGGACCTGGGGACAGAAATATTTCCAATTTATGAAAGAGATATATTTATAGATTCAAAAAACTCATCAAACCCCAATTATAAATAATTATAAATAAAAATGTATGCATACACTGTCAAATAAGGAAAAATAAAGGACTTGGTCTCCACAATACAATGCTTGTAAGATATGACAGTGAATGTTCTTTAGGTTGAAGAGAAATTATGTTCCTGTTGTTAAGTGCCATTGAGTCAGTTCTGACTCATAGTGACCCTGTAGAGGGTTCCAAGGTACAACTCTGGTGGGTTTGAACTATTGACCTTGTGGTCAGTAGTCCACTGCATATCCTAAAGTGCCAAACCAGGACACTCTGAAGAAAATTACTTAGATCTCAAAGATAATATGTGAGTATTTATAAAAGGTGATCTTATTTGTAATTTCTTAAAAATATATGCTATTTATAAAAATTCTGGGGATTTAAAATGTATTGTATTGAAACAGCTCAGCAATCAAAGCATATAATTCAGAGAAGTAGAGCTAAAAAATCTATAGAAAAAAATAAATATTATTTTAAAAATATTCAGAAGAAAATAGAAGAGGGGAAGTAGAGGAGTATAAAGCAGAGGAATAAACTGAAAATAGACAATAACATGTATAAATTTAACCAGAGAAACAATTGCATTAAATGTTAATAGACTAAATAATAAAAAGACAAACATTATCAGAATAGATACAAAAGCAAGATTCAACTCTATGCATAGAAAATGTTTAAGGAAAGGAATCTAGAAATAAGCCATATAAACAGGAAGCAGAAGAATGCTGGCCATTGTTCATTACAATTACTTAAAATGAACTTCAAGACAAACAGTATGACCAGAATTACAGATCTATCTATATATATAGATAGATCTGTAATTCTGTGTAGTGGTTACGAATCGGGCTGTGAACCTTAAGGTCAGCGGTTCGAAACT
>NW_006408532.1:26798128-26808630 GCF_000296735.1 Chrysochloris asiatica | reverse complement strand
AACAACAACAACAACAACAACGTGCCAAATAAGACTGTTTGCAATGAGCTCCTGGTGAGCTTGAACTGCCGACCTTGCAGTTCAAACTGACCTTGCAGTCCAGCACATTATCCCACAGTGGCACACCAAGTGATGTTGTTGTTGTTGTTAAGTGCTGTCGAGTCAGTTTCAACCTACAGCAACCTTATATAGGGTTTCTGAGGAGCGTCTGGTAAGCTTGAACCACTTACCTTTCTCTTCAAACCAACTTTGCTGTCAAGAACATCAAAATATGGTATATCCACATAGTAATATCCAGCCATTAAAAAACATGAAGTACTGATGTATGCTATAACATAAATCAATTTTGAAAACATGCTGAGTGAAAGAAGTCAAGTCACAATGATACGATTTCATTGACAAGAAATCTCAAGAATACACAAATCTATTGTTGTTAAGTGCCACTGAGTCAGTTTTAACTCATATCAACCCTGGATAGAGTTTTTGAGGAGCTGCTGGTGGGTTTGAACTACCAATCTTATGTTTCAAATGGACCATGCGGGCCAGTGCTTATCCTACAGTGCCACATCAGGTCTCCAGCAAATCTGTCGAAACAGAAAATAGATTTGTAGTCATTGCTTCCCACTGATTTTGACTCATAACAGCTGCCATCGTTTCTGACTCACAGCAACCCCATGGGACAAGTAGAACTAGCCGTAGAGTTTCCAAAGCTATAAATCTTTACAGAAACAGATCACCTCATCTTTCTCTTGAGGAGTAGCTGGTAGTTTTAAAACCTATCGTTCAGTTAGCAACCAAGTGCTTAACAAACTGTACCACCAGGGGACCTTATACATTATCCAAAATTCACATGCATATGTGGCAATTGAAAACAGGTATATCTTAGTACTCCAAGTGACTTCTTTGCTTATTTAACACTAATGCAATACATTGTTTGATTTTTTGATCGCTATTTCCATGAGTGTTAATTGTATAGCCAAGCAAAATGAAGTCTTTGGTAGCATCAATCTTTTCTCCATTTATCATGATGTCATTTATTCATCCAGTTGTTAAGATTTTTGTTTTCGTTGAGGCACAATCCATACTGAAAGCTGTAGTCTTTGAACTTCATCAGTATTTCACATCTTCTTCACTTTCCGTAAGGAAGCTTGTGTCATCTGTATATCGCAGGCTGTTAATGAGTCTTCCTCCACTTCTGATGCCACGTTCTTCTTCATATAAGCCAGTTCTCCGACTATTTGCTTAATATACAGAATGAATGTTGTTGATAAGTGCTGTTTGAGTTGGTTCTGACTCATAGCAATCCTGTATAAGGTTTCTGAACAGCTGCTGGTGAGTTTGGACCATTGACCTTTCAGTTCAAACCGATCTAGCAGTCCAATGCTCATCCTACAGTGCATGTGTAAGCACTGTGAAAGGATATAACACTGGTGCACACCTTTCCTGATTTGAATCATTCAATATACCCTTGTTCTGTTCTAACAACTACTATTGTTCTAGGTCCAAGTACCACATGAGCACAGGGAAATGTTCTGGGCTTCCCATTCTCTACAACATTATCATAGCTTGTTATGATTCACTCAGTTATAATTAAGGGCTGGCAGACCCTGCTCCCACAAGAATCTCTACCAGCATCTAGTGAACACTGGAGGAATTGTGTACCCATAGTAGGTTACACATTGGACTGTTAACCACAGATCAGTATTTCAAATCCACCAGCTACTCACAGGGAGAAAGATAAGACTTTCTACTCCTGTAAAGATTTACAGTCTCAGAAACCCTATACAGGGTCACTGTAAGTCAGAACTGGCTTGACAACACAACCACCACCACCACCACCATCACCACCAGTGTATATTGCTGATTCTGTGGTACAATTCTTGCCTTCTGTGTAGTAAAACCAAATTGGATTTATGCTGAACAGTTACAAAGGAGCTTCCTGACTAAAATAGACTAGGAAGAGACGCCTGGTGATCTACATCTGGAAATTAGTCAGTGAGAACCCTATTGGTTATGGCAGTCTGATCTGAAACTGATCATGGGGCTAGTGCAGGACTGGGCAGAGTAATATACATTATGAATGGAATTGTCATCAGTTAGCCACCAATCCAATGGCAACCAGGAACAATAACAACAGTGGTCACCTGTATTTCTTGGCTTATGGTGTCTTCTTCCATATTTGCTCATCCTTTAAATCTCTGCTTCCATCATTACATAGTCTTCTGCTCTAAAGTCTCATCTCCTTCGCCCTCTATTTTAGAACATTTGTGATTAAATTTAAGGCACATGGGGATAATCCAGGATAATCTTCCTATCTCAAAGTTTTAAACTTTATTAGATCAGTAAAATCACTTCTGCTATATAAGCTAAAATTCACTGGTTGTAGGAATCAGAACCAGGACATTTTGGGGGGCCATTATTCAGTTTCACGTAGAGGAGTATAAGAAAAGGTGTCTGTCTAAAGTTACCCTGAGGAAAACCCTTACAAAGTACATAGTTTTAGTAGTTTGACTTGCATTCTGGTAATGTTTGACTTCATATGCTTCCATGGGGCTATAAGGTGCTTTTTCTTCCTTTCTTCCTTTCTAGGGACAGCAGTGCGTCTTTTGTTTATTCTTTCCTCCTAATAGTTTTAAGGAGTCTTGGTGTGGGCTATAGGATAAGCGCTGGAATGCTAACAACTAGGTCAGCAGTTCAAACTGACCAGCCGCTTCTGGGAAATCCTGGACAGGACCAGGATGAGTTGGAACCTACTTAATGGCACTTTACAACAATAATGATTTTAAAGACCCCCAAATCCCCAGAGTGAATGAACAGTGAGATTCCAAGATGCATCCTAACTCCCACAATGCTTCTGACTTCATCTCCTCCTGACCCTTTTCCTGATTTCATTCACCTGTCCAACAGCTGTGCAGCCTTTTACTGCTAGCACAGAACAGTGTCTGCCCACCTCCTCTGTTGAGCTCAGGGTACTCTCAGGCTCCTGGCTTCAGACAGTGGTAGCAGCAGCTACACATAATCAGGATGAGGCTGCACCAATAGGGCAGCAATAGCCAGGGCTGCCCCATCCAGCCATGCTTCTAGCACCTGTACAACTGGTCCCGTTTCCACCTCTCTTAGCTTCATCCACTGCCCCTCCCACTCCCAGGCCTGTGCCTGGATGTGCATGAAGTTCCGATCCAGTTGCCAGTGTAGCCCCTGCCCAGCCCAACACAGATTTTGTCTTATGGGCTCCCAGAAGATTTTGATATCATAGGCTTTCCTGGAATTTAACTACAGATTATATAGGGACATCCTGTATGTAATAATAGTGTTTGCACAACATTCAAATTGAATAATGTCTTCCTGTTAAACAGTAGATGGACTTCTGGTGTGACAGTGTAAGATCAGCACTGGACTTCCAACCACAAGGTTGGCAGTTTAAACCCACTGCTGCTCCTTGGAAACCCTACATAGGGTTGCTATGAGTCAAAACTGACTCTTCGGCACTTAACGACATCAACAACACACAGGAGATCTCGTGGAAGTTAAGCAATGCATACCTATGTATAACTTAGTATGCACTTGTCTTGTTAATGATTAATAAAAACAACAACAAGGTAGCAGGGGGATTGTATAGAGTTTGAGATAGCAGGCTTTGTCAGGCTAAGAGAAACACAGAGGGAGGCAGCAGAAAGAATGCCATGTTTCAGGAAAGGCTAGAGAACTCAGAATTATTACAACATAAGACAGAATGAAAGTGAATTGCTTCATATACAACTCTGTATGAAATTGTTATTGTTGTTAAGTGCCATCGAGTTGGTCCCAAGTCATAGCAACCATGTATAGGGTTTCCAAGGAGCAGCTAGTTAAGTTAGAACCTCTGACTTAGGCATTGTTGTTGTTGTTATGTGCTGTGGAGTTGGTTCTGACTCATAGCGACCCTGTACAGGGTTTCCGAGGCTGTAAATCTTTACGGGAGCAGAAAGCCTCATCTATCTCCCGCGGAACAGCTGGTAGTTTCGAACTGCTGATGCTGCAGTTCACAACCCAATTCGTAAACACTACACTATAGCAGCATTTAGATTGTTTTTATCTGCAGACTGTAGTGAGTCACTGAAAACATTCTAAGCAGGAAAGTTTCTTCTTCTTCTTTTTTTCCCCCTAGTTACCATCAAGTCCATGGGATTGCAGTGGTCCTATAGGATAAGTACTAGACTGCAAACCACAAGATTGATAGTTCAAGCCTACCAGTCACCCTTCAGAAGAATGATATGCCTTTTTTTCTTTTTCAGTTACCATCAAGTCCATGGGAACACAGTGGCTCCATATGATAAACACTCATATGATAAGCACTGGACTACATACCACAAAATCGACAGTTCAAGCTCACCAGCTGCCCCTCAAGAGAATGATGCTTTCTGCTCCTGCAAAAGATGACAGACTCAGAAACCAATACAGGATCGCTATGAGTCAGAACCTACTCCATGGCACTTAATGACAAACAAAATCAAGTCAGTTTCAATTCATGGCTACCCCGGGTGTGTCACAAAGAACTGTGTTCCACAGTTTCTTAGGATTAGGCTTGTTAATAAGAAATTAAATAAGGATTATCTTATTTAATTTTAGTTTTTTTTATTGTTATTGTTGTTGAAAATATACATAGCAAAGCACTCACTGATTTAACAATTTGTGCACATACAATTCTGTTTCACTGATTGCATTCTTCAAGTTAAGCAACATTCTTGTCCTCCTTTTTCAAATTGTTCCTAACACATTAACATGAATTTATTGTCGTCTAAGTAATGAAAATGTGGTGACTCTGTAAGGTAAACACTGGCCTATGTACTACTCCGTGTGAGAACGATGAAGCTTTCTGCTCCCACAAAGATTTACGGCCTCAAGAACCCTATGCAGGGTCTCTGTGACTTGGAACTGACTCAAGTGCACTTAACAATAAAAAGCAGTGCGCTTCCTATCTGACCTTTTGAGCTATTGTTGTCCATTTCAAAAGAGCATGATATTCAAAGCAAACATTCTTTACTAAATTAGGTAACCTATTGTTTGGTTTAAAGAAGACTTGTTGTTGTTGTTAAGTGCCATCGAGTCGGTTCTGACCCATAGGGACCCTGTATAAGGTTTCCGAGGAGCAGCTGGTGAGCTTGAACTGCTGACCTTGCAGTTTCAACAGCTTTGCAGTCTGGCGCATTAACCCACAGCAACACACCAGGACTCTTAGTTGGATATTTTTGGTTTAAGGATTAATGATTATCTCAGGCAACAGTTTTAGGGCTTTGTCAGCCTTGATGGCTCCAAAACTTCAGGATTTCATGAGAATTTGTAACTCCATTTTACTTTTTCCCCCTTTTGTTCGGATTTTTCTATCTTGGATTAAAATATTGAATAATGGTAGCTGGCTACCATCTGGTCTTAATGACAGAGAAAGCATTTATTCATAAACCCATAGTGTTTTCAGTGGCTGAGTTTTTTGAAAGCAGATCACCAGGACGTTTTTTCCCAAGAAACCTCTAGGTGGACTCAAATTACCAACCTTTTGGTTAGTCGTCAAAGGCATTAACCATTTGGACCATATCCTGGTGCAGCACTGTAGGACAAGACTGCTAGCCACATTTGGCAGTTCAAAGTTACCAGCTGCCTTTTGGAAACCCCATATATATGGTTACCATAAGTCAGAATTGGTGACTTGACAACACTTAAGAACCACAACCATGCAGGGACTACAAGAAATAATACAATTAGATTAGAAAGAGTCATTGGACTGAAGTGTGGCTGATTTAGACTCTTGATATGGCGCTGTAGGATGAGCACTGGTCTGCGATCCACAAGGTCGGCTGTTCAAACCCACCAACTGATCCTTGGAACCCCTATACGATGAGTTGGAGCAAACTCAATGGCACTTTAGAACAACAATCGTGCAGGGACTCCAAGCAGGACAGTAATACAATCAATCACATTAGAAATAGCTCTTGGACTGAAGTGTGACTGATTGAAGGGTTAGTAGAGGCAGGAGGCTGATAAGCAAGCTGGTCAGTAGGACCGGCTAGACACAACGAGGACCTGGAAAATATGCTCTAAGAATACGGCTTTTTATCCTGCTAGTTCAATTTTTAAAGAATCACTTTGTTTACAACTCTATGTACTTTCATGACAGTCCATGAATTGTGGAGTATTATTATTTTTTTAAACTGATTAACTCAGAATTTTAATATGTTGAGGGTCACCCACCAGGTCACACCATCTCTGAAGATTGTCAGAGAGCAGTAACAAGGCCAATTCTCAGGACCCCCTGGGAAAATCAAAATAAATCTCACTAAGGTCTGCATCGCTGGACCTTTGCCCTACTGGATGGGAAATCACCTTTGAGAAACTTTCATTTCAGTCCTGAAAGCCCAAAAGGGGGGCCATTTTTCATGTCATTGTATTTTTAAGTGTTGCACTGCACCCTTTTGCCTTTCAAACACTAAAAAAGACAGAAAATTCATCTTATTTGAAAAATCTTTCAGAGGTTTCTCTTTCTCTTCTCCATCTGACAAAATTAAGGTTACAAGTCAGAAAACTTCTAGACAGACCAAGTTTTCATTTATAAAAATATTTTAAAGCACATTTCTGAGTCCAATGTGTAATTAAGGTCCCAGAGACCCTTTCTTCATCCACAAAGTAGGAATAGTAGGAATGTTCCATATTCTCTCCAACTGATAGAATTTTTTACCACTGGGCAGTAAGGAGATCCATCTTGTTTATTGTCTCAACTCTTATCCTCTAGCTCTGCAATGTAATTTAATTTAAACCTTTTCCTTTTCTCCCTCCTTCCCTTCTTTCATTTTATAACCTTTTCCTATCCTTTATTTTTAACTTGACCAATGAAACCCAATTAAAGATCAGTGACTGAGGAGACAGTTTGGGATTGGAGCGCTTCACTACATTTTTCTATACTATAAAATGTCATTGCCCAGACACTTACTCTGCCTCATTCAATGAAATGAAGAAAAAAGAACTAACTACCTCATCACAGAGCAGTGTTTCTCAAAGAGTAGTCCCTGAGAGACAGCACCAGCAAGACCTGGCAACTTGATAGAAATGAAAAGTTTTAGATTTCACCCTAAATTTACTGGGTTAGAAATGTGGGGTGTGGTGCCCAGCCATCAGTGTTTTAACTAGTCCTCCAGATAATTCTGAACTGCTCTCAAGTTTGAAAATCACTGTCATGGGCATTATGAGAAGTTTCAGAATGTAACCTTTAAAATGATGGCAATAATAATGACTGCACAGGATTATTGTCATGCTTAAATAGAATGACATTCTGGAAAGTACCTTCTAACAAAGGGATTGAGAAGCATAATAGGTGCTAAGTACTTGCTCACTCAGCCGGTGATGGCTGTATGCCTGTTGGGTGTCAGGCACAGTGTTAGGAAAGGCAAAGGGTAAGAACATGAATCAGAAGGACCTTTCTTTCAAAAAGCCTATAGCTTACACTGGGGTTTGGGGTGAGTAATGTGCAGAATTTAAGGGGAATTAAGGAGCTAAGTGCCAGATGGAAGTGCAGCTCTAGGACTGGCATGAAAGGATCACGCCATGTCTGGTAGAAGACATTATTTGAGAGAGGTTTTAAAGGATTAATAAGGTTTGGAAACATGGAGATGGATATTAGGACATTCCAGTCTTCTGAAATGGCTTGTGCAAAGTTATCTGTGTTGAAAAATATAGTATATATGTAAGCAGTAATTTAGTTAGCTAAAATACAAGTGATAGATTTTGGATAAGTAGAAAAGTTGGAAGGTCGTATTAGCAACAGGTGTTGAGTCCTGGTGTGGTGCTGTGGGTTAATGCGCCAGACTGCAAAGCCATTTGAACTGTAAGGTTGGAGGTTCAAGCTCACCAGCTACTCCTCTGAAACCCTATACAGGGTCGCTATGGGTCAGAACTGACTCGACAGCACTTCATAACGACAACAACATATAAGGTGTGGGGTGAAGCTATAGGATAAGCACTTGACCGCAAGGTTGGTTTGAATTGAAAGGTCAGTGGTTCAAACACACCAGCCACTCCTCAGAAACTTTATACAGGGTTGCTACAAGTCAGAACTAACTTGAAGGCACTTAACCAAAACTACATTCAAGATATGAGGTTGAGTGTTTTGAAATTTATTATTCACATAAAAAAACAGTTCTCATAATGGGAATGACATGTAAGGAAGATTTATGCCAAACTTTAATTTTTGCTTAAGAAAATAAATTTAACTAGAGAAATCAGTATGCGGTATCTTCTAGTCAACAAACTTTCAGTGCATGGCTACTATTTATTGTAATAGACCTATGGACCAAGGATTCAAAGTCTCAGTGAATTAACAATCCTGTGATGAAGATGCTAACAGAGAAAGAAGTACAAATGCCCATAAGAGGGATATTAGACTACTGTAAAACATGAGAAAAAAAGAAATTGTTTTTAAGTCTGCCAGATTAGGCCTGCCTACACTTTCTCTATAAGGTCATATTTTGATTCTTTTGATTGCAATGAAATGCAGATCATAAAATAATGAGAGATCAAAGTCTAAATAGTCCCTAGTAATTACAGTTCTAGGTTTAAACTTTAATGCTTCTACTTGAAAGAGAGTTTAATAAATCCAGCTGCCTGATCATTTCTGGACTATATTAGAAGCTCATAGGAAATGGAAATAGATTGCAGAGGAAGTTACCTGCAATCAAATCTCTGATAGGACAATCAAGGGACTATTTGGGGTGGGGACTGGGGAGAAGTGTGATGCTCAAACCAGAAATAAGGTATTCATGATGACTTATAATCATATCTTCTTTTATCTTGTTGGGGACTGTGATGAACAAGCTTTCCCTAAATCTTTTCTAGACACAAAGAGAAGAGAGAAATAATACAAATATATCAAAGAGACAGACAAAACAAGCGATGAATTACAGAGGATTCACAGATATTATATCGTCTTCTCCATTACTCTAAATATAGAACCTGTCTTTGGGAAGAATCAGAGACTTTGGTATATTCTACTTGTGAATAATAATTACAGTATTTGAATCTGACCTGCTTCCAATGAGAAGGAAAATTGGAAGTCAGAGTTCTCTCAAGTCCCATGTAAGAAATTTCTTGTGGGCATATTTTAATACGAATTTTAAAACTCTGAAGGAAATGGCTTCGGTTAAACAATAAATAGTAACTTTTCATAAACTTGTTCCATGTGAAACAAAGAATACAAAAATATTTCCAAGATTTAAGTTCCATAAGACTAGGAAAATGTGCTTTGATTTCTAATACACACAACATGAAAGATCAGATGTTTCCAGAAACCATTCACTATACTGTTTGCAAAAATTCTAGATGCCGAAATTCAGCACATTTGTCATGGTTTAGCTGATGGAATTCAAGAGCAAAGATGAACCAACTGACAGCCTATTTAAAATGCTGTTGTTGTTAAGTGTCATCAAGTTGGTTCCTATTCATAGCAACCCTGTATAGGGTTTCTGAGGAGCAGCTGGTGGCTTTGAACTGCTGGCCTTGCAGTTAGCAGTCTGGTGCTTATCTTACAGCACCACACCATAAAAACCTGCATCTTTTAAGTGGAGAATATACATTCCTTTCAAGCACACAGGAAACATTTGTAAGAATTGACTTTACATAAAATAAATGCTATCAAATTTTATAGGATTGATATAAATTTTGCATTTTATGATTAGAATCATATTAAATTGCAAATTAATGATAGAAAGAAAACTTTAACATGTCTATTCAATGAAATAATATAGTCTTGTTTCAAAATAATTCAGTGGGATATGACTAAGAGATGATCATTTTTTTTTAACAAATGTAGGTGATCTCAACATGGGGGAGCATTATTATATACTATAATACACATACATGGATAAATACACACATGCATATGAGGGGGCTTCAAAAAGTTCATGGGAAAATTCCATCATTTTTTCGTTCCATTTGTCCATGAACTTTTTGATGCCCTATAATATTTGTGTTGTTAATTCCCATAGAGTCAGCTACAACTCATGAAGGCCTTATGCTTAACAGAACTGAGCATTGTCCAGTCTTACATCATCCTCATGATTTTTAAATGTGTAAGCCAATTGCTATGGCTACTGTACTTATCCATTTCATCAAGGGTTTCCCAGGTTTTTGCTGAACTTCTACTTTACTAAACATGCCCTTTTCTGCAGTTTCTGCAATATGCACTCCACCAGTTCAAGGTCTTTTACCCTCTGGGAGTACCTCCCTTTTTTTCCCTTCAAAGAGCAGTGGTATAGAAGACACCTGGGCGCCAGACACTTTCTCTTCTCTGGCTTTCCTCCTCTCAACTTGCCTGTTTCTTTGAATTCTAATCAACAATACATACTGAGTCTTTCATTTAAGCTGCATGTCCTAGGAGCACTATACACGAGAGAAGTTAGGGCAGTAGGGCAGTAATGGTAGAACAAGGATTAAAAAGGGCTAAGGGAGCTCTGGTAGCGTAGTGGTTACGAATTGGGCTG
>NW_006408532.1:26778047-26794828 GCF_000296735.1 Chrysochloris asiatica | reverse complement strand
TTTTTTCACTTTAGTTCAAAGAGCAAAAGAGATGAAAATTTTGTTATCACAAAGAATCTTACACCTGACAGAAAATTGATGAATACAACAGCTGTTTAATATTCCATTAAAAACACCAATTGTGTTTCACCAAAATATTAGTCATCATAGTAAATTATTGTTGCCATAATGAATTTTTAAAATTTTGCTAGAATTTTCTGCTAAATTTGCAGAACAGCTACAGTCCTAAGAAACATATACCTGTTTTTCCATTTTTGTGATTGCATAGTTTTGAGTATCAATAGAAAAAAAATAATTTAATATAATAACAGAAAAAAGAAAAAAAAGGAGAATGAGGAAGAGAGGGAGGACATTTTGTGAAGGGAGAAATAAAGTTGCATCGTGAAGGTAAAGAATTTAAGGTTTTGATCGGCTGAGTGAAGATAAATTGTACATACTTGAATATTTAGGTCAAGAGTTTAGGCAGGATTTTAGCTAAAGATACAGACTTGTGCATTATTTACAGGAGAGATCCAAATGTAGACAATTACCTAACAAGATGGTGTAAAAGGTCAAGATTAGAGTTTAAGGTAAGCTCATGGGAACACATTACTAAAGGGTGGAGGAGAAGGAAAACACAAAGAAAAATGCAAATAGAACCCATAAAGTAGGTGTGTGTGCCATGGAAACAAAGGTAGAAGAGAAAGGCCATGAGGTTTGATTGCTGCATGTGGTAACTGAGAAGTTGTCAATCAGCATAGGATTGTTGAAGTGAAGTCC
The DNA here is from genome assembly GCF_000296735.1 of Chrysochloris asiatica. Lineage (NCBI taxonomy): Eukaryota > Metazoa > Chordata > Mammalia > Afrosoricida > Chrysochloridae > Chrysochloris > Chrysochloris asiatica. Next base: position 26,794,069 of record NW_006408532.1, on the reverse strand, counting down.
TATCATTTAAAATATTCATCCTTGTATACCTGGTCAAAGGGACTGTCTGAAAGAAAGCCTTATTTCTTTATATCGAGATGAATTTCAAACAGATATTTAGAAATGATATATTTATTGGCTGCTGAAAGTCCTAAGAGTCAAGTTTCCCTACTCATATAGCTCTCCCTTACTGGGAATCGTGTTTCCAGTAATCCCAGCTCCCAGATGCTGCTGTGGCCAAGGAAGAATAAAATAGGATAGCTTGGTCATGTGCTAAACTTAGAGATTTTGTTGTTGCTAGTGTCATAGTTACTGTTATGTTGATTGTGGGGTGGGAATAATGATGATATCCCAAATTACTTCTGAGAAAGAAAGCACAAAGAACTTTAGTTTTAAATTTTCAAATTATAGCATACTCTTCTGAGAGTTCTATCCATGGATACAGGGTCAGTTAAATGGCAAGGCAATCTTGAAAGTTGTGACATTAGGCATTAAAGTGGCCAGTGAATTCAATAGGATTTTAATGCAAGGAAAAATTTTAAGAAAAATATAACCTGGAATCTCTTTAGAAGATGCTTGGCTTGAAGAAATCAGTTATGATTCTGGAATGGGAGCTAAGAGTTATCATAGTTATTTGTTCAAAAGGAAGTATTATAGAAAAGATAAAAGACAAAAAGAAACTTTCAAATCATCATTGTTGTTATTAACTGTTGTCGAGTCAGTTCAGACTCACAGCAACCTTGTATAGGGTTTCTGAGGAGCAGCTGGAGTGTTTGAATGCTGACCATGAAGTTAGCAGTCCAGCAGTGCAGTGTTTATCCTACCACCACATTCTGAAATCATCATTAGTAAATGTTTGAAAGTTTAAAACAAAAAAATCTTTTTTGTGTTTTACAGAAAGATACTAGTTCCAATAATTAAAGCATGCTGATTGTTTTAATGTCATGGAAGACATAGAGAGCAACAGATACTTGGGGTGGGTCAACAATTTTTGACATTTTGTTTTGTTTATCTGGCATGTCTTTGGGGAAATCATCTGTCTTTGATTTTCACTTCATGTGGTCTGGTAGGGTAAACCAGAATTAATCCAAGACCACCCCAATTCTGAGGATCTGCTTATGATTTCATTCTTTCCAATTAATGTTCAATGCTTCAGTGATAGGCACATGGACAGGCACAGAGTACAGTCTAAGCTGATGAGTTATTTGTGGCACTGTAGGATAAGCATTGGATTGTTAACTGAAAGGTTCACAGTTCAAACCCACCAGTTGCCCTCAGAAATCTTATATAGGGTTGATCTGAGTCGGAACTGACTCATCGGCGTTTAAAAACAACAACACAGGAAAAGACCTGGTTTATCTCTAGGATTATTTATGGAAACACTAGGATCACCACCACCCATTGCCATGGCATCAGTTTTGACTCATGGTGGCCCCATGAGGGTCAGCATATAATGATTTTCCATAGGGTTTTCAGTAGCTGATTTTTCAGAATCAGATACACAGGGCTTCTTTCCAAGGTACCTCTGGTGGATACAAACCTTCAGTCTTTTAGTTAACAGTCAAGCACATTCACAGTTTACAAATGGAAACACTATGGGAGTCTAAAGTTGCCTGTGGTTGGTTGTTCTTGTGAGCACCAAACCTTGCTGACTGGGAATGGAAGCAACATGCTAATAAACAGAGCTGAGACAAATGAGAAGATTGAACTCATCGGAATTCTGTATACAGCGCTACATAGGATTTTAAATTATATGTGTCGGTAAATTCCTATTATTCTGATTAGTACACTACTTAAAAGCAAAACTTTGTCATCCTCCAAAGTGATAGAATATAACCAGAAAATCATGAAGGACAAAACTAGTATGAAACTCTTGCTGTCGGATGCTGTCGTTTCAGTTCTGACTTGTAGTTGAGTGACCCTACGCACAACAGAACGAAGCACTGCCCATTCCTGTACTATCCTCACAATTGTTGTTATGGTGGAGACCATCGGTGCTACCACTATATCTGTCTATCTTACTGAGAGTTTTCCTCTTTGCCACTAACCCTCTCCCAAGCATGATTTTCTTCTTCAGGGACTGATCCTTCCTGACAACATGTTCAAAGTACAAGAGACAAAATCTTGCCATGCTCACTTCTAAGGAGCATTCTGCGACTTATTCAGCAGATTTTAGAAATTGATGTTATCTCTTGAAACATTTACAAAGTGCTAAGTAAACATGTAAATTTTGTTACCCAAAAAGGCTGTGCTGGCTAAAAATACCTAAGTCATGAAAGCTTTAGTTTTATTTATGGATGCCATTTTCACAATGCATTTGCAATGGAAACAAGAGTTATTTGGCTCTAACCCTTGACATGAGTGCATTCTGACTCACAGTGACCCTTTAGGACAGAGTAGAACAGTTCCACAAGGTTTCTAAGGCTGTAAATCTTTACGGAAGCCGAGTGCCACGGCTTTCTTTTTTGAAGCAGCTTGTGAGTTTGAACCTCTGACTTTTGGGTTAGCAGTCATGAGCTTAACCTTTTTGTCACCAGGACTCCTTTCTTTGAGCATATATATTTTTTACTATTAAGTCTATTGTCAGAGGCAAGACTCTGAGTTGTAGTAAGACATTAATTAATTTATTCAGTAAATAATTATTAAGCACTGTTACTGAATTGGGATACACAAGATTAGAAAGTCATGAAATATAATATTAAAGAGATTTATTAGAAGCTGGAAGATACCTGCAGGGGAGACAGGCCATAGAGAGCAGTATCTCTCCTTGTGGCCACTGTCTAAGGAGCTTTTATAGTGAGGAGTTAAGATGCAGAGTGGTTCTGCCAGATTTCAAAAAAGGATTGGGTTTTCCTATTTACACACTTTTGTTTCTATGTCTCTCTTTTCCCATGCTGCGCGTGCATCTGGCATCCATGATGGAGTCTAAGGGTTCAAGATGGATTCTGTTGCAGAGGCGTCTGGGATACTTGACATAATTGTCTACACATTTGCGCTTCTGTCAGGATCCTGATCTGCCCTGGTGGTGCTGTGTTGGTCTCCTCCGGTGATGTTTTGCGCTTGCATTGAAAACTGGTGAAGGGAGAAGTTAATGGGTAGCTTGAGATAACTGTAGGCTAGCAAACCCTGCTGGATAAGCTGAACAGGGAGGGAAAGTTCCAGACACACAAGGAGATACTATCCCTAGCTTGTTTATATCCTGCCCTGCCTCTCCTTTATTGTTCCTACTGCCCTTTCTGCCATTCATTTCCTTCTGAGTCCTTACACTACCAGTACCTATTAAACAGCCAGGGGTCATGCTGTAGCACTGTAGGATAAGCACTGGACTGTCAACCACAAGATTGGTAGTTCAAACCCACAAGCTGCTCCTCAAAAGCCCTGTACATGGCTGTTATGTGTCTGAAACGACTCGATGGCACTTAACAGCAACACCACCAAGGAATGTGTTTGCTTCTGGTGATCAGTGATGATAAACACATTTTCTGCTTTATGGGAGAGCTGACAGACACATAGACAAATTTGCTATAAAGATGATTATTGAATGCACATATACAGCTACATATAAGAAATGGTTAGAGGACAAAGGAAGCAATAAAATTTTGCATGGAACAGGAGAAGAAAATCAGAGAGGACATCAGAGAAGAAACAATAACTGGGTCTTGAGAAATGTTGCGAGTTGGTCAAATAGCCAAGAAGTGAGGAGGGACGGAGCAGAGTGAACGCAGTATGGCTGGAAAGGGATATGTGGGTCAGTGGAGTTTGGGAAGTCGGTGGGTTGGCCGCAGAAGAAGCTGGAGTAGATATCGATTCGGTAATGAAAGGCCAAGGATGTGAAGCTGTTCCATGGCATGGGATATTAGAGAGTTTTCATCAGTGGAGTATTTAATCACAGACTTGACAATTGCTTAAGTTCTTGATACTTCTCTCTCTTACTATGAACTAGAGTCTTGGGGTTTTCTGTAGCTGGTAGTTATAATTTTTGTACCTATAAGATTGTGGTGCTGTGGGATAAAGTACTAGACCGCAAGGTCGGTTTGAACCACAAGGTTGGTGGTTCAAACTCACCAGCCACTCCTTGAACACCCTATTCAGGGTCCTTATGAGTCAGAACGGACTTGATGGCACTTAGCATAAGCTTTAGCTTAGAGTCCTGGTGTGGTGCTATAATATAAGCACTGGACTGCTAACCACAAAGTCAGCAGTTCAAACTCATCAGTCACTCCTGGGAAAACTTACACAGGGTAGCTATGAGTCTGAGCTGATTCGAAAACAGTAAACAACGTAAGATTTATCTTACCCAGCATCCCTTTTGAAGGGTTCCTTAGCCTTGCCAGTTTGTATTGACTTCAACCAAGCTCTTCTCTCTTTGTTTGATGTGATTTGCTTAGATGTTACCTAAGCAAATCACATCAAACAAAATCACAACTCAGTGATTTGTTAGTGTTTTCTTTCTTTCACACCTGTTAAATATCTGGCATGTTGTAGGTGCTCAGTAAATATTATATGATAAATGAATAAGTGGAAAAATGATTCAAAGAATAAATCTCCACATAAATGAGCTCCTGTATACTGTGTTAAATTTGCAGAACCTGATTACTTTTCTTTGGTATCCATTGTAACAGGTTTTATAATAAACTTACAATAGGCCAGACATGGACCTGGTAGTTGTTTTATCCATCTCCTCTTCAAAGCAACTATTTAGAATGTTTCAATATTCAATATTCTGGTGCTATTTGCCAGTGTTTTACTGCTATTCATAAGGTTTTCCGTGGCTAAACATTCAAAAGTAGTCCACCTCACCTTCTTCCTACTCTGTCTTTGTCTGGAAGATCAGCTGAAACCTGTCTATCATGGGTGACCCTGCTAGCATTTAAAATACAGTGGCATAGCTTCCAGAATCACTGCAACACTTAAGTCACCATAGTACAACAAACTGACAGATGAATAGAGTCTTGTAATTCATACAGTGCATTATTTCAAGAGTTTAGTGGAGACGGTTAGAATCTAAGGAGTGCTCAAAGACAGGCAAAGGGAATAAAGGATAAAGTAATATGTAACATGCTTTTGTTAAGAACGTTGTTGTTGTTACGTGCTGTCATGTCAGTTCCAACTCATAGCGATCTTGTATAGGGTTTCTGAGGAGCAGCTGGTGGATGTGAACTGACGACCTTGTGGTCCTAAATCCAGTGCAGATCCTACAGTGTCACACCAGAAGATTAAGTTTGTTGTTGTTGTTGTTGTCAAGTACCGGCAAATTATTTCCAACCTATATTGAACCTATACAGGGTTAAGATTAGAGAAATTTAATTCAGAACAATTCTTATTATCATTCAGTTTCTTTGTAAATGTCATCTAAATCTATTGCTTTCATATTTTATTTTGCCTCAGATTCCCCTAGAAATCATGTTAAAAATTCAGATTCTTGACCCTTATTTCAGATCTTTGCTTCAGGAGATCTGAAGCAGACCATGGAAATCTTTAGTTTAACATAGCTCAAGTGCTAGGACCCTCAGGCCAATGATCCACAAACCACACTTGAGAAACACAACTTTAATTAATTTTTGTAATTAAGCATCATTAATATTAAAGTCATTTTGTAAGTGGTTACCCTACTACAGATCTTGATGCATTGCTGCTGATGAGGCACCGTTAGATTTTTCAACTCTTTCATTGTAAGACAACGGCATTTACAACAGAATTGTGTGGTTTCTGCCATCTAATATTGGTAGTTTCTGCTGTTCATATGTGGTCCAGATATGGCTGCAGGGATAACAGAAGCAAAATGCAACGAATGCAATTACAGCCTCTGCAGCCACTTAGCAGGATGGTTAAAGGAGAGGTAAGGAAGAACCCCTTAACCAATTGAAGTGACAGCAGGGTGAGTCTCAGATAATCAGGATGTAATTGCACAAACTGGATTGGAGCCGGGAGATGAAGGCCAGCAATGAAGGGATCGTAAGAAAGTAGGCAAAAAGGAAAGGCTTGCATGGATCAAATAAATGAGTCTTTTGATACTCCACCCAGAAACATGCCCTTTATCTTTCTCTAAGGTTGACTATACCCTAGTACTCACTGGGAAAGACTTAATCAGGTGCCAAATCCTATGGCCATTGACTCTGATTCTGAATTATAGTGGCCTTATAGTATAGAATAGAATTTCCACAGAGGGTTTCCAAGGCTGGAGTCCTTGGTGTAGTGCTGTGGGTTAATGCACCAGACTGCAAAGTGTTTGAACTTCAAGTTTGGCAGTTCAAGCTCACCAGCTGCTCCTCGGAAACCCTATACAGGGTCGCTATAGGTCGGAACCGACTCCACGACACTTCACAACAACAAATATTTATAGAAGCAGACTTCCACAGCTTCAAATGTAAGCTAGCCTTTCAATTTTTAGCCAGGACTCCTTGTTAGGTGCCAAATGTCCCTTAAAATAGAGAATTTTGCTTATAAAGCCACATAATCTACTTTATCTAGGTTGTTAAGAGTTATCTAGTTGATTTCAACTCATAGTGACTCTGTATAGGGTTTCTGAGGTGGGTTTGAACTGCCGAGTTTGTGGTAAGCAGCTAGTTTTTATCCTACGGTGCTTCACCAGAACTCCATTTTATCTATATTGTTGTTAACTATTATTGAGTCGGTTCTGACGCATAGCGATCATGTATGGGGTTTCAGAAGAGAAGCTTGTGGGTTTGAACCTTTGATCTTGTGGTTCAAACCGATCTTGCAGTCCAGTGCTTTGTACTACAGCACCACACCAAGATCCCCAAACTAAACCAAATGCATTGCCATCAAGTCAATTTTGACTACTAATGACTACAAACTAGAACTGTCCCATATGGTTTCCAAATTTGTAAATCTTTAAGGAAGCTGATTGCCACATCTTTCTCACACAAAGCATCCACTGCATTTGAAACACCTACCTCTCAGTTAGTTGAGTGTTTAACCACCACATTCAGCTCCTTCCGATGCAAATTAGAAGCTAGACTCACCCTTCAGGAGGAAGATGTTTAGGGCAAAATTTTTTTTTTTTTTTTACTGGTTTGTTTTTTCTCTTTAAACCTTTGTTTTATTGTGTTTGAAACAATCTAATTCTTTAGAACTACTTTATGGAAAATAATGTCACCTCCTGCACAAATGTGCTGTGTTTAGAACACATGAGTCACATCTTTTCCTTTTTTATTAGGGTATGTTTTTCTGTCTTGACTTAAAAATGCTACTGACACTTGGTTATCTTAAATGGACTCTTGAACAAAAGCCCCAAAACCTGGAATCTGGAAAGAATAGGGATGGAGTTGGCTCCAAAAATACCTGAAACATCATCTTGAGACTGGAGTAGGCAATAATTCTTTTGATAGCACACCAAATAAAGAAAAGACTGAAATGCTCCCACCAGAGAACCTTTCCTTGCCTCCTAAAAATGAGTTAAATGTTCTGATGTGCTCCTATTATATTGCATGCTCAAACTGTGTGAAGTATTTTTGCATTGCAAAGTTGTTGCCAGGTGATTCCATGTCTTTGTTACTAGATCACGAGTTTACTGAGGACAGTGATAAACTCATGCTCCCTGCTGAGTTCCATTCCAGTGAAAACTGTTCTGATTGTAAGGACTATTGTTGTTGTTGTTGTTGTTAAGTGCCATCTAGTCTTCCATTCCCACTCATTGTTGCTGTTGTTGATATGTGCCCTGGAGTCAGTTCCAACTCATAGTGACCCTGTACAGGGTTTCCGAGGCTGTAAATCTTTATGGGAGCAGAATGCCTCATCTTTCTCCCGTGGAGCAGCTGGTAGTTTCGAACTGCTGACCCTGAGGTTCGCAGCCCAATTCGTAACCACTACGCTACCAGAGCTCCTTAATAGCAACCCTGTGTAGGGTTTCTGAGGAGCAGCTGGGTGAGCTTGCAATTCAAAGGACCATCAACTTTGCAATTCAAAGGACTTTGCAATCTGGTGCATTAACCCGCAGCGCCACACCAGGACTCCACACATTGTAAGGAATAGGAACTCATTTTTAATAGTTAAAATAATAATTAAACAAAAAACTAATTTATGGAGCAAAATTATGTTGTGGCCCACACAAGGATAAATTGAAAGGCTGATTCAAGGACATGGAGTGAGGCACAGCTGGGGATCAAGGGGGATTAGAGCTGTCAGGATTTGAGATCACTCTATTTTTCTGGGACTCCTGTGCCTCACTGATATTTCTACTGTCTGAGCACCAGTTCCATTTTCCCTTTCTTGACTACATTCCATGGATTATTTCTATTCCAATTCAATAAGACCACCTAGGTTAAAATTTCTGATACAGAAATACTGGCTTGTCCAGCAACTCTCTGCTTGAGCACAGGTCTGTCCTCAGCCTATACATTGGTCACTTCAGATGAATTATAATAATGGTGGTAGTGGGGTTCGTAGTACATTGCTCACTGCCCCAATTAGAAGGAGTTGTTGGGCAAACTCCCCAATGTAAGGGTTCTATGATAAAGGGACATAGATAAAATAAAGCCAAACCTGAATTCATGCCATCAAGTCAATTCTGACTCAAAGCAACCCTGTACAGGGTTTCTGAGGATGTAAATCTTTATGGGAACAGAAAGTCTTATCTTCTTCTGAGGAGCAGCTGGTGGACTAAAACTGCTGACCTTGTGGTTCACAATCCAGCGCTTATCCCACAAAGCCACCATATTCTCCCTAGAGAAAGTTGTTGTCAGGTGCCATCGAGTTGGAACCAACTCATAGCGACCCCATGCACAGCAGAACAAAACACTGTTCGATCCTGGGCCAACCTCACTACCGCTGCCACACTTGATGCCATCAATTATGCCACCTGGCTGATCCATCTCGTTGGGGGTCTTCCTCTTTTTCTCTGACCCTCCACCTTACCCAGCATGACATCCTTCTCTAATGATTGTTTCCTCCGGACAATATGTCCAAAGTAGGAGAGACTAAGCTTAGCCATCCTGGCCTCCAAGGAGCACTCTGGCTGCACTTCTTCCAAAACAGATCTATTGGTTCTTTTGGCAGTCCATGGCACCCTCAGTATTCTCCTCCAACACCACAACTCAAAGGCATCAATTCTTCTACGATCTTCCTTATTCACTGTCCAGCTTTCACATCCATATGAGGCTATTGAAAACACCATGGCCTGGGTCAGGCGCACCCTAGTCCTCAAGCTGACATCTCTGCTCTTCAATACTTTAAAAAGTTCCTGTGCAGCAGATTTGCCAATGCAATACATCGTCTGATCTCTTGACTGCTGCTTGCATGAGTGTTGATAGTTGATCCAAGAAGAACGAAGTCCTTGACAAATTCAATCTTTTCTCCATTGAAAAGAATGTTGTTTGTTGGTCCAGTGGTGAGGATTTTTGTTTTCCTCACATTGAGATGCAACCCATACCGAAGGCTGTGCTCTTTGATCTTCATCAGTAAATGTTTCAAGTCTTCTTCACTTTCAGGAAGCAAGGTTGTATCATTGGCATATCGCAGGTTGTTAATAAGTCTTCCTCCAATCTTGATGCCACGTTTTTCTTCATAGAACCCAGCTTCTTGTATTATGTGCTCAGCATACAGGTTGAATAAGTATGGTGAAAGAATATAACCTTGTCGCACACCTTTCCCAATTTTAAAACAGTCAGTGTTCCCATGCCCTGTTTGAACAACTGCTTCTTGGTCCAGGTACAGATTCCTCAGAAGTACAATTAAGTGTTCTGGAATACTCAGACTTCTTTTTGTTATCCAAAGTAGAACGAACCCTCCAAAATGCCTATTACTTATCTGACACCTAAAGGCATCAAAACTATGTCGAATAAATAGACAAATGAATGTAACAGGCATTGCACAAACATGCCAAATAACCATTTCCTTTCCTTTCAGCAAATATGGGTTTAGCCCAGTGGTGTGCTGGAGACAGTTTGCCCCAACTTGTGGGAGCAAATTGTGAGCATCTTCCCATCTCTGCCTTCAGCTAAGTCATGTTAGTTAATAGCTTGAAATCGGCCATGATGGAAGAAGTAGCTACATCATTGAAATTAGCCAATGCTACAATTGTTATTAGATTTTTCTTCCTAATCCCCAGAGAGCAGGTTTTAAACATTCACCAGCATATCAATAGTCCAGCTCTAGAATCATGATTGATCAACATCAATATGGAAACTCTATGCTTCATTTGTCAGGAATTGATTAAGATGTGGGTTTATGGTCCAGTCTTACTAATGGAATCTGGGATTTTCTGGAGATTCCTTCCCAAATAAAAATAGAGACACTTTGATTTTCTGCCTTTGAATATTACCTTATGCTTATAACCAGTTTTCAATTAAGAGACATAAGTTTGAAAATGAAAAGTAGCAAGCTTACAGTGAATTGAAGAAAAAATAAAGCCTAGTTTCTCAATGACATGGCTGAATTATTGCAACAAATGAGCAACTGCCCTGCATCAGGTTATTTTCGTATATGATTCAATAAATGACCTTTGTATCTAAAGCCACTTCTACTGGAATATCTGTAGTTTACTTACAAAAGATTATGATTCAGTGGGCAAGTGGATGGATAGATGAACACATGAATGAGAGATACATCATTTATCTACTTGTATTTGGATGGCTCCATATGATAAACACTGGACTGTGAACCATAAGGTCCATGGTTCAAGGCCACCTGCTGCTCCTCAGGATAAAGATGAGGCTTTCTGTGTGCACAAAGATTTAAAAGCCTTAGAAACCCTATATAGGGTCACTATGAGTGGAAACTGACTCTATGGCACTTAACAACAACAACATATTGGCTAAAGAATACCTGAGACCATTATATGTATGCATAGGTATATGACACAGATTCCACTGAATTTCTGTTATTCATTAGCAGTTTGAAATATAGTAAATTTTGCTTTTTTTAAAAAGTCTTAGATGAACTTTGAACTTCTTACTAAAGAAAAGTTTGCATACCACCCTTTTTTGCATCTGGTAGTGTAGTGGTTACGAATTGGGCTGCAAGCTACAAGGTCAGCAGTTCGAAACTACCAGCGGTTCCGTGGGAGAAAGATGAGGCTTTCTGCTCCCGTAAAGATTTACAGCCTCGGAAACCCTGTACAAGGTCGCTATGAGTCGGAACCGACTCCACGCCACATAACAACAACAACAACAACATATAGTAAGGGAGTCCTGATGTGGTTCAGTGGGCTAATGTGCTGGACTACAAGGTTGGTTTGAACCACAGTGTTGGTGGTTCAACCTCACCAGCTGCCCCTTGGAAACCCTATACACAGTTGCTATGTGTCAGAACCAACTCGATGGCACTTAATAATAATAACGCATAGAATGAGAAACTTCCTCACTAAACAGCACATTTTTTTGTCTGTTACACAATGCTTACCAGAATATAAATATTTTAACTTCAAATAAAAATATGCACAATTATGAGTCTTTCAATTTGGTGTAAATCTATCCTAACACTTAAACTCTAAAGACTCATTTACATATATTTGTGTATGTATGTTATATATATATAAGGAGCTCTGATAACGTAGTGGTTATGAATTCGGGCTGCAAACCACATGGCCACCAGTTCAAAACTACTAGCTGCTCCGTGGGAGAAAGATGAGGCTTTCTGCTCCCGTAAAGATTTACAGCCTTGGAAACCCTGTTCAGGGTCGCTATGGGTCGGACCCGACTAGAGGGCACTTAACAACAACAACAATGTTAATATATACTTATATTTGTTGAGGCTGAAGTGTTTTTAATTTTCTATTTCTTCCTAGTATTAATGAGCTGGACTGCAAGGTTGGTTTGAACTGCAAAGTCAGTGGTTCAAGCTCACCAGCCACTCTTCAGAAACACTATACAGGGTCAATATGATTTGGAACCAACTCTCGAGCACTTAATAAAAACAAATACAATAAGCTGGACTCCCAGCTGCTCTGTGGAAACCCTATACTGGGTCACTAGGAGTCCGATGACACTTTACAACAAAAATAATGTACAATAAGTTAATATGCTTGTAATGACAAGATACAAATAGATAAAAAAAAAAAAAAAAAAGGTAGCTAATACATGCATTGAGGATGATTCATGGTTGAATTTTTATTTTGAGTTTTTACTTTCTTATGACTTTGGGAAATAGTTTCAGGTAAACCCAAATCTTTGCAGGCTACTGAGAGATCACTAGCCCCTATTTTACCTGGCCTAGTCTCATGTTAAGGAGCTCTGGTAGCGTAGTGGTTACAAATCGGGCTGCAAACCTTAAGGTCAGCGGTTCGAAACTACCAGCCGCTCCGCGGGAGAAAGATGAGGCTTTCTACTCCCGTAAAGATTTACACCCTCGGAAACCCTGTACAGGGTCGCTATGGGTTGGACCCAACTCGATGGCACTTAACAACAACAACAACAACAACAAGTCTCATGTTAACCCCAAGGAATCCAACTTCTCTCTAGAAACTAATAAGATGTGATTTCAGAGTTGAGAAACAGGTATTTCAATGCATATTTGACCATGGATGCTGCCTGGGCCATTTTATTCTTCTAGAAAAAGTATAGTCAGGTAGCTAAGGTGAAAGGTTCTTTTAACAACAACCAAACATTTTTTCATTCCCCAATTACCCTTCTCAGGACTAGCTATATGCATAACAATAGCAAAAATGTTGTTCTGGATGTTACTTCTTTCAATTTCTATTAAAACTGTAACAGTGCCAGCTTCCATTATACATTTCCCTTGTATATTTCAATCAAAATGTCACTTAACTGCTGTTCCTACAGTGCACTTAATATTTTCATTAAAACCAATAAAGTCAAGAAATGACAAGGGTGCAGGTGGGTGCAGGCAATTAAACTCCTCCTGTATGTATTGTTAAATAGCAGTTGGGGAAAGAAAGAAGCCCCATTGAACACCTGTCCCTTCGTCTTTGAATGGCAGCTAACAGAAATCCACTTAGCTAGCTATTGTCTGCTTATTTTCCTGACAGATAATGTGAAGAAGCAGGCAGTTATGGGGCCAGTAATTCAGAATTAATTTCCCTTTCACAAAAGTGCTGTGAACACTGAGTGCAGTAATAGGGCCTGATCAGGATTCAGGGGGTAAACAAGACAATTTGAGATGATGGGCAGAAGATAAAAGCCTTTAAGGGTCTGCTCCTCTTGCCAGTCTGAGCTGTGGTTTCTGCTGGTACCTTGTATTATTTTATTTTATCTGCCTCAAATGAAAGTCTGCAGAATTAATCATTAAAGTATTTGCTGTGGATATGTGTGTGTTTGTGTGTGTGTGCGCGTGAGTGAGTTGTGTATGTGTCTTGAAAAAAATGAGGTAACTGAAAGAAGATTCTACAATGTTGCTCTCCATTTTTTCCCACCATATTAGAAATATGAGAGGCTGCAAAAGACAGCTGTTAAGCCACACAGTGAGATTGTTTATGGAACATCCTCCTGTGCGCTTCTACCTCAATTGAGTAAATTACCACATTTCCTTTAATGAACCAAGACCTTTTGCTAACCTACTAATTACTGCTTACTTCATTCTGATAGAAAGCACCCACCCCTAACATGCACAACAAAAATTTGTTCCCACCAGACCAAATTAAGATTCTGTGTTGCTCTTATTCTTGACTGTCTCTGTCACACTCCCTCTTTCTTCTTTTTCCTTTCTTTCTTTCCTTGTGTGGCTCTGAGGGTAAATGCACTGGACTGCAAGGTTGGTTTGAACCTCAAGGTCGTCAGTTCAAGCTCACTAGCTGCTACTCAAAAGTTATGTACAGGGTCGCTATGAGCTGGAACCAACTCGATGGCACTAAACAACAGCAACAACTTACTAAATGGAGTCCTGGTGTGGCACTGCTGGTTAACACACTGGACTGCAAGTTTGGTTTGAACTGCAAGGTCAGGGTTCAAGTTCACCAGCTGCTCCTCAGAAACCTTATACAGGGTCTCTATGAGTTGGAACTGACTCAACGGTACTTAATAACAGCAGCAACAACTTACTAAATCCCTGTTTCTAATTCTAGCCCCAGCCCCTGAGTGGTGCAAACAGTTTAGCACTCAGTTGCTTACTAAAAGGTTGGAAGCTCAAGCCCATCCGGAGATGTCTTGAAAGAAATCCTCATGCCAAAAATCAGCCAATGAATCCCAACTCATCAATGGTAATGGCACAGGACAGAGTTGTGTTCCATACCCTTGTGTATGGAGTTACCATGAGTCAAAGAGACTCTAAGGCAGCTAAAGATACCATCACCACCATATGCTTGGACTTGTGATGGAGCTTTGCTATGTTTGTACTTACCAAATGCCCCTCATCATTTTTTTTTTTTACAAATGTAAATTGATTCCTGTATAGAGCAGAAAACAAGTCAGTGGATTCCTTATCTACATAGATCATACTTGTGCCTTTCTTTGCTGTGATCCTTATGATCAGCAATGGACTGGCCAACAGGTGCTAGATAAATACAAATCTTCTTAACTGGACCACCCAAGAACTCCTATTCTACATTTGGAGCATTGTTACTGAAGCCACCTTTAGGTGTTCATTCTCATGTTTCCCATCAAAATGTACTTCCTCAGACAGTTGTTTGAAGCATACAACCTAACGTCAGTGTCTAAATGTATAACTTTGTATGGTTATCTAAAGGTCTTAAAAAATGTACCCATGTAAATGCTACCTGTCTCAGATTTATGACAGCTCCCATATGGAAGGGAAAAAATGTTTTGCTCTTCAACTAGCATAGCATTGTAAACAACCATATGTTGTTGTTGTTGTTAGGAGCCATCGAGTCGGTACTGACCCATAAGGACCTTATGCACAGCAGAATGAAACACTGCCCGTGGGTCAACTTCACTACTGTTGCCACGCTTGAGTCCATCACTGCTGCCACTTGGCCATTCCATCTCGTTGGGGGTCCTCCTCTTTCACTCTGACCCTCCACCTTACCAAACATGATATCCTTCTCCAGAGACTGGTCTCCCCTGACAATATGTCCCAAGTATGAGAGACAAAGTTTAGCCATCTTGGCCTCCAAGGAGCACGCTGGCTGTACTTCTTCCAAAACGGATCTATTGATTTTTTTGGCAGCCCATGGCACTTTCAATATTCTCCTCCAACGCCAAAACTCAAAAGTATCAATTCTTCTACCATCTTTCTCATTCACTGTCCAGCTTTCTCATGCATATGAGGCTATTGAAAATACCATGGCTTGGGTCATGCGCACCTTAGTCCTCAAGCTGTCTTTGTTCTTCAACACTTTAAAAAGGTCCTGTGCAGCAGATTTGCCTATTGCAACATGCCATTTGATTTCTTGACTAGCTGCTTCATGAGTGTTGATAGTTGATCCAAGAAGAATGAAGTCCTTGACAAATTCAATCTTTTCTCCCTTGATAAGAATGTTGTTTATTGGTCCAGTGGTGAAGATTTTTGTTTTCTTTATGTTGAGATGTAATCCATACTGAAGGCTGTGCTCTCTGTTCTTCATCAGTAAATGTTTTAATTCCTCTTCATTTTCAGCAAGCACAGTTGTATCATCTGCATACCGCAGGTTGTTAATGAGTCTTCCTCAAATCCTGATGCCACATTTTTCTTCATAGAACCCAGCTTCTTGGATTATTTGCTTAGTATACAGATTGAATAACTATGGTGAAAGAATACAACCTTGTTGCACACCTTTCTTAATTTTAAACCATTCAGTGTTCCCGTGTTCTGTTCAAACAACTGCCTCTTGGTCGAGGTAAAGATTCCTTATGAGCACAATAATGTGTTCCAGAATACTCATACTTTGCAATGTTGTCCTTAGTTTGTCATGATCCATACAATAGAAAATCTTTGCATAGTCAATAAAGCACAGGTAAACATCTTTCTGATATTCTCTGCTTTCAGCTAAGATCCATTGGACATCAGCAATGATATCCCTCATTCCACGGCCTCTTCTGAATCTGGCTTGAATCTCTGGTAGTCCTCTGTCAATGCATGATTATAGCCATTTCTGTATTACCTTTAGCAAAACTTTACTTGCATGGGTTATCAAAGAGATAGTCCAATGATTTCTGCATTCCATTGAGTCTCACCTTTCTTTGGAATGGGCA
>NW_006408532.1:26762187-26777340 GCF_000296735.1 Chrysochloris asiatica | reverse complement strand
GGCTCTCGTGGACTTGTTTTCATTTTCTTCAGCTTCAGTTTGAATTTGCATATGAGTAATTGATGGTCTGTTCCACATTCTGCCCCTGACCTTGTTTTGACTGATGGTATGGAGCTTTTCCATTGTCTCTTTCTGCAGATGTAGTCAATTTGATTTCTATGTATTCCATCTGGTGAGATCCATGTGTATAGTCATCTTTTCTGTTGTCTAAAGAAGGTATTTGAAATGAACAAATCATTAGTTTTAAAGAATTCTATCATGCGTTCTCCCACATCATTTCTATCACCAAGGCCATATTTTCCAACTACTGATCCTTTTCTCTTTGCTCCCAACCTTTGCATTCCAATCAACAGTAATGATCAATACATCTTGATTGTATGTTTGATCTATTTCAGATTGAAGAAATTGGTAGAATTCTTCTATTTCACCCTCACTGGCTTTAGTGGTTGCTGCATAAATTTGAATAATAGTGGTATTAACTGAGCTTCCCTGTAGGACATGGATATTATCCTATCACAGACAATGTTGTACCTCATGACTGATCTGGATATGTTCTTTTGACAATGAATGCAACACCATTCCTCTTCCATTTGTCATTCCGTCATAGTAAACCATGTGGTTGTCAGATTCAAAATGGCCAATACCAGTCTATTTCAGCTCACTAATGCCTAAGATATCGATGTTTATGTGTTCCATTTCATTTTTGACAACTTCAAATTTTGCAAGATTCATACTTCTATGTTCCGATTTTCAATGGATGTTTACATCTGTTTCTCTTCATTTTGAGTTGTGCCCCATCAGCAAATGAAGGTTCTGTGGGCCCTTTGCATCATCATGATCAACTCTACTTTGAGGAGGCAGCTCTTCCATAGTCGCATTTTGAGTGCCTTCCAACCTGAGGGGCTCATTTTCTGGCACTATATCTGATAGTGTTTCTCTGCTATTCATAAGGTTTTAAGTGACTAAATATTTGGAAGTAGTTTGTCTCTCCTTCTTTGTAGTCTGTCTTTGGAAGCTCATCTGAAACCTGTTCACCATGGGTGACCCTGTGGGTAGTTAAAATACCAGTGGCATAGCTTTCAGAATCACAGCAACTCACAAGCCACCATAGTACAACAAACTGACAGATGAGTGGTGGAAACAATTATATATGTAGTAATAATTACTATTTTTCTGTCAGTAAAATTTGTGCTTTTAGCAAATGGTGATAAAATGACTGATGCATCATAACAGTATATAATCTAGGAAATGTTTGGTGACTATTTATAATTATATGCAAGATTTATGAAAGTTAAGGAGCCCTGGTGTGGCACCATATGATAAGCACTCTACCTCAAGGTCAGTTTGAACCACAAGGTCAGTGGTTTAAACTCATCAGCCATGCCTCGGAAACCCTATACAGGGTCACTATGAATCAGAACCAACTTGTAGGTGCTTAACAACAACATGGAGCCCTGGTTGCATAGAAGATTACAAGCTGGGCTACTAACTGAAAGCAGGATCAGTAGCTTGAATCTACCAATCTCTCCATAGGAGAAAGGGAAGACTTTCTGCTGCTGTTAAGATTTACAACCTCGGAAACCCTATACACTGTCACTAAGAGTTGGAATCGACTCAGCAACACATAAGCACCACCACCATGAGTTAACCCTCCAGCCTGACTTATATTCAGGGTATTTGTAGCAAAACAATTGCATGAGCAGTGAGTTGTATAAACATGTGAGGGTACGATGCGTATGTAACAACGCTGTATATAGGCAGTCCCTGAGTCACGACAATATTTATGCCCATGTCTGTAAGAATTTGGAGGTTGTCAGAATAGAAGCATAAGTTTCATATTTAGCCTTACTTTAGTGCAAGAAAAGGCTGAAAGCCGTTTCAATGCTTTAAAAGCTACATGGGCAGCAGCAAATGAAGGTGACAAGCATGAAGAATTTGTTGTTCCTGGTGTGGTGCTGCAGGATAATGCACTGGACTACAAGGTTGCTTTGAATCACAAGGTCAGCATTTCAAACCCACCAGTGGCTCCTCAGAAATTCTAATCAGAGTCTCTATGAGTCAGAATCGATTTGACTGCACTTCAAAACAACAACAAGAACAGGAATTGTTTCAAAGTAATGGAAAATCTACATCATATTAAAGGGCAATTAGTGGTGCTGTGGGTTAATGCACTGGACTTCAAGGTCAGTTTGAACTGCAATGTCGACACTTCAGGCTCCTCGGAAACCCTATACAGGGTCGCTCTCTCCGGCACTTAACAACAACAGTAACAGTTGTCCATAGTAATTGTCTTCTCAAACACATTTGAACTATTTTCCAAGTTCCCTTTTCTGCCCTAAAGAATTTTCTTTCTTTTATCATAACTTGGATCTTCAAGTGCCTTTCTGACCAATCCTTTTTCTTCCTGCTGACTAAGACTTTTTAAAAAAATGTTTTATTGTGAATGATGTGATATTTACATGGGAGATCATTAGCTGTACATTCATCGTATTGTATATCGTTTCACTGCCATGGTTACAATCTCCTCCATGCATCATCAACCAACCAAAGGGTATACATACCCTGCAAGCCTGCCCCCCAGTCATCAGCACCTGGCCCCTCTCCCTCTCTGGGTCTAAAGTCCCCAGCTGCTCCATCTCTCCACGTCATCGTCTCTGCCTCCATCCCAGCGTCACTCTTTCTCTGGGTAGGGTCTTGTTCTCTGCTCTTCTCCCTTGATGGTCCCAGGTACCTCCACTCCTAGACTGCAAAGTCAACAACTCCTCTCCTTGCTATAAAATGTCTACCTTTACATTTCCAGCCCTCACAGTCAGTCCTGATAACAATTATTCACCATTGTATCACAAGAGTCCTATCTGCATCTCCTTTCATCAGCCCCGCCTATACAGATTGGATACTACTCAATGGAGGTTCTACTTTCCTCTGCACCCTCTGGATCTAGGCTCCCTCTTGAAAGCTTGTAAGCCAGTCACTTTTTGCCTTTGCACCCCCCCCCCTTTTTTGGGTAGCCAATGTCCAAGTTGCCCATCCCTGTCTACTCTGTGCATTGAGGGGGTGGGAATGATCTTTGCTGTAAAGATTTGTTCCTTCTTTTGAGCTACTGATTCCATAGGTGTAGGTCAAGTACATCAAATTGTATCAGATTACTCTTTTTTTCCACTTCTTTCTTCTTCTAGTTGAGCTCTGATCATCTAGTCATTGAAGCCAGGTCAAGTGGGTATTATCTGCAAGTGTGGGTGTTCTTATGCATTTGACCTCTCTTGACTAAGGCATGTTTGTCTACAGTTATTTAATAATAGCTGTAGGTCTATTACTACCTGTACCAATAAGATATACAAAATATTCCCTAATTAATGATGACATACAAAAGCTTTTATGATAAGTTTATTTTTCCACATTTTATTATAACAAATGGAAGCTCACTTTGTGGGGGATTCTCCTGGTTAAAACCTGTATCCTCACCTTTACCCTGATATGTCATTCCCAGTCTACAAACCCTATCCAAGTATGAAAGCTCTGTCAAACTTTCTGTCATTTCAGTCAACAGTGACTGAACACTAGATGTGTAAGTCAAAGTTGTGAATGTATCCAAAAGAAGTACAAAACTTAGTAATATAATTGAACAGTAAAAGAAAAGCAAAGGAATCAATATAGGAGTAAACAAAAATAAGTTAAGCAATTCATTTTTAATAGTAGAGTGTAAGGAAACATTGTAGAATTGTAAATCAAGGAAGAAAGTGGAATGAAAAACTACATATCTTGATTTTAATACCTGACTCACTAGGGACAATATTGTGTACAATCCAATTAATCACTCAGTTTTCCTTAGCTTCTCTTCCTTTTGTTAAAGCAGGAATAATACACTTAAGAGTTGTTAATGACAATAATAGAGAGATTGAATATGAGTATTTTTCATGGTAAATAAAGAAAAATAATTATGTTGTTGTTAAGTGGGTTCTGAGCCATAGCAACCCTGTATAGGGTTTTCAAGGAGTGGCTGGTGAATTCGAACTGCAGACCTTGCAGTTCAAACCAACTTTGCAGTCTAGTGCATTAATCTACAGTGCCACACCAGAACTCCAAAATAAGTATAGTAGCATGTATGTCATTTGTTTTCCATGTAAAAGTCTTAGTTACCATTCCAACGATTTAGGGCTGTCCTGTCTTCTTCTATTTTCAATATGAGGGTCTTCGCACCAACTTAACAATCAGCTTTCTCAGCTCAAGCATTCCACTGTTATTCTTTTTATTTCTAGTGATTGCTTTTTCTTCTTAGACCACTTCACCCATGTACAGAGAGAAAATGTGTTATTTATCTTGCTATATTTTCAATCGAAATGATTTACATTTACCTAGACAAAGCATTGCTACGAGGGCACCTAAGGTTAATTCCTTCTCCCTGGTGAAGAGAATAGGACACTGGTTTGAATTATTGACAAAGGATGGCTTTTAAGGGTCATCTAAATAGTAGCTGTAAATTGTAGCCTCGTTGTCTGAGCCTAAAGGCTGGCCGTCTTCTTAAAAGTGGTTAAGTGGAAGTTATTGATGAGAACTCAAGTGAGGTTTGCCATCACACTTTAATTATACCTCAAAAGGCAAGGAAAATGGAAAATGAAGGCTAATTCAATTGAACAGTGGATCACTAAGCAATAATCACAACAAAAAATATATTTCTGCCTCACCCTAGTGCTGCCCACATAAAAGATTGATATCAGTAATTAAATTTATGCTGCTCTTTTTAAGATATTTTATTTGGACCAAGTGGGGGATGTTTTATTCACCCTATTTGAAAATGCATTTGCATGGACACATAGGCCTGGAGATTCCTTAAAATGTAAAAAGAGCAGGACTAAGGAAACTGGATGCATTATTTTAATTCTCCCTAGAACATTAATCTGTAGGCTCTAGTCAGTACGTTCTTTACTGGAAATAGGAGTCCAGTATAAAGCAGAGACTCACCATCAATCAAAAACTCATATTTTAGAAATACATTAACTGAGATTACAATTACCAAGTACATTAAAGGCATGTTAAAGTATCCTTAACATCTCAACATTTGTATTTTGCTCACTGTAAAATAAGCATGTGGGCAGTTTGTATATTCCAACCTGTGCTAATTTCCAGCCAAATGTACCTACTTATATCAAACATGGAAGAATTATCTTAAGACAGCCAAACACTTCAAGAAACTCTTTTCAAGTTTGTCACAAATTCACTATGTTGAGCCGTATTTAAGCATTTTTGACCCATTATTATGATAGTGTCAGATAGTTAAACCTAATATACACAGAAAATCATGCATCAAGTATCTCCAATTCTTAATTAATGAGTTATTGGTCATACCTTCCATGAGGACTGTTCAGTGGAGTACTTCCTGGTTGAAAAATCTCAGCAGAATTTATCTGGTGCCGATCTCCATCTTATTGTATATTGCCTCTCCCTTCCCCAAGTTATTTTCTGTCTACTCTCTAGTTACTGATTTGTTCTCCCACACTTGGTAACCACCAAATAATATTTCCTTTGTTTGAAAACCTTTCCTTGACTTTTTATAGTAAAGGTTTCCTATAATATTTTTCCTTTTCAAATTGGCTAATTTCACTCAGGATAATATCCTCCAGGTTCCTTCAGGTTATGAGGTGTTTCACAGATTGATTGTTCTTTAATGCTACTTACTATCCCATTCTGTGTATGTACCATCATTTGTTTATCATAAATCTGTTGATGGAGACTTAGGTTGTTTCTATCATTCTGCTACTGCATAGAATGCTTCAATTAACATCTGTTTGTGTCATTGCTCTAATTTCTGTAGGGGAGACCTAGTGTAGCACTGTAAGATAAACATTGAACTGTTAGCTAAAAGCTTAGCAGCTCAAACCCATCAACTGTTCATCAGAAACACAATATATGGCCACTATGACTAAAAACCGACTCGATGGCACTTAACAACAACAACAGGTATATGAAGATTCTTTATATCATTGAGTTGGTTCCAACTAATAGTGACCCTATATAGGGTTTCCCTGGTGTGGCACTGTGTGTTAATGCGCCAGACTGCAAAGTCGTTTGAACTGCAAGGTCGGCGGTTCAAGCTCACCAGCTGATCTTCAGAAACCCTATACCTGGTTGCTATGGGTCGGCACCGACTCAAAGGCACTTAACAACAACAACATAGGGATTCTGAGGAGCAGCTGATGAACTTGAACCGCCAACTTTCCAATTCAAACTGACCTTGCAGTCTAGTGCATTAACCTGCAGCACCATACCTGGACTCCAACATATACTTAGCAGTGGAATTGCTGGGTTGTAACGATTAGGGTTTTGTGTCAATTTGACTAAGTCAGGAATGTTAGAGGTTTATCAGTTGGGATGTGCTTATTCGCATGGCGATGCAAGCATAGCTAACTCCATGATGAGTGGTTATGAACAGCCAAACAATTAAAAGAATGCTCTCTTGGGGGTGTGGTCTGCTCCCAACAGAATGGGCATGAGGGAAAGTCTCTCTCTCTTCTGCTGGGGACCTGGGACTTTATAATTGTAAGTATGTTTCACTGGCTTTGCTTCTCTAGAAAACTTGGCATAACACTTGTCGTACCAAAAGTGTGGGGTTCTAGAGAAACAAAATCACAAGAATGAGTTTTTTTAATTGGTTCTCAAGTTTGACTAATTTTAAAGGCAATAATATAGGGTGTATGCATGTCTGACCTCCACCAATTTCATAGGAATCATCCTTGGGCTGATTTTGAATTTGGTCCGCTTTCTCTCTTGTTGAGTCAGAGGAAGTCAGACATGGTCTGCATTTGGTTTAAGCAGTTGACACTGTGAGCAGAATTCATTGCAATGGCTTCAGACCTAAGAAAGTATGAGGTTTTGTAGGAGAAAGAATGAAGGGGTATGGGATAAAATAGTTAAATGGAAGCAAGTTCAGCAACCATTTTAAAATTATGTTCAGCAGCAGCATCTGGAGTTGCCTGGAGCCAATGACACGCTGGTTAAAAAAGATGGTTGATATGGGGCCTGCATCTACTGGAATGCCATGCCAGAGGCCCAAGGCCATATGCATATGAATGGAGTTAGTCTAAGGTAGAAGAAAAGATTGAACTTGAACACATTTAAAAGGTTTGTGTTTGTGTTATGGGTATTGGTTTCTCCTGCCTATAATTGTAAAATAGACATAGATGTGTGATAGAAATGAATATTGAAAATGATGATTACTGAGAATAATCATCATTTCCAATATTGTAAGCCTGCCCTCAGTCTATACTTGATTAGATCTGCTAAAAGGGGAGTTGGAATTCCCTGGGAAAAAACAGAGTATGGGGCCTAAGGTGGAACCTTGAGCCCTACTCAGAACTTCTGGGAGAATAGGAGATTCTTGATTGGAAGAAAGAAGAGAAAAAAAGCAGACAGTTTGGCATTTTGAGCTTTGGAGGAATCAAAGCAAGGAAAGCTGGTCTATCAGAGAAAACCCTAGCAGTATGCTTTCTGGTGACCTGTTGGGTCTACATGTGAGTAGAATTAGGGGAAATACATTTATGAAGACACAGGCTGCGACTGGACATATTCTATTGGCACCCATTGACCTTGATTAAGAGGAGAGAGAAGTCTGGCTGATCTGAAGTTTAGGGAGTTGTGTGAACTCCTGAGCCCCTGGGCACTGACCTAGTCCATAGTGGCTAGGGCTGAGAGTGAAGGGGCCAGCTGATCTGTAGGGCAAGGAGGTGTGATTGAACTCCCAAGTTTGCAGTTGGTACCCATTTGACCAAGCTTGGCTATGTAGGATGAGCTGACTGGAACCTAACCAAATGAACATAAAGATGTCTGATACTGTGAACAAGTGTCAATAGCTGCAGGTGGTGTACTAGGTTGATAGGGATGACAATTTAGATATTGTTTCACAAAGCTGGCTTTTAAGCTTTTGTGGTTGTGGAGTGAAAGGACAAGGGGGAGTCCCCACTGACTAGTTTTCCTCTTTACCAGGTGGGTTTGGAGAA
Source organism: Chrysochloris asiatica (assembly GCF_000296735.1). Classification (NCBI taxonomy): domain Eukaryota; kingdom Metazoa; phylum Chordata; class Mammalia; order Afrosoricida; family Chrysochloridae; genus Chrysochloris; species Chrysochloris asiatica. The sequence continues at coordinate 26,769,349 of NW_006408532.1, read as the reverse complement.
AGGGGATGGGGAGATGATGCTGATAGGACTTTATGATTTCAATTATGAGTAATTGTTAGTAAGAATAATTGTGATTGTCAAACTGTAATTGTAGAAGATGTGAAACTAAAAGGAGGGAATAGTTATCTTTCATTTCAGGAACAGACTATCTATCTCAGGGTCATCATTAAGGAAGAGCATGAGTGGAGTGTAGGATCTCGGCCTGGAAATGTAGGATCAGAAGAGAAGGTGGCAGAGACGGTGGAATGCAAAGACAGAACTATGGATTCTAGGTCCATGGACTGAATAAAGCTGTGTGCCTGTGGGCAAGAGGCTGGCTTTCAGAATGTGCTATTTGGACATTTGATTGAATATTTTTGTTTGGTTTTGTTTCGTATGTGTGCATCAAATATTTTTTCTTTGCTCCTTTGTGACATGTAAGATGTAAATGGTTTCGGTTGTACATGTTTTAGTTATATCATACTAGGTGCAAGTATGACTTTACAGTATTCTTTATTTAGAGATCATACATATAATTCATAGGTTTCCAGTTGAAGAAGGTGGGCTATAACAAGGTTTTGTGTCACCTTGACTAGGCCAGGATTTCCAGAGGGTTAGCAGTTGGATGTGTTTATTTCCATGGTAATGAAATCTAATACAGTCGTAGCTAACTCTATGATAAAAGGCTATGAGCAGTCAATCAAGTAAAGAGATGATTCCTTGGGGGTGTGGCCTGATTCCAATATAATGGACATGTGGGAAAGACTTTCTTCTGCTGGGGACCTAGGACTCTACATTTGTAAGCCAGTTCCTTGATAATAAACTTCTTTATATATGTGTGTGTGTTTCAGCTATTTTGTTTCTCTAGTAAACAAGGCCTAAGACATGGGTTATATGATATTTCTATTTCCAACTGTTCAAGAAGTGCCATACTATTTTTCACAGAGGTTGCACCATTTTACAATCCCACCAGCAATAATAATCAATGAGTTGATTCACTGATAAACACTCAACCTGAACAGATATGGGAAGGTGAATGGGACTACAACCATGAATTCATATAAATGGCACAGAGGATGTTTCTACATATATATTTATTATATGTTTGCAAATATGTCAATGAATACAGTAAAGCATCAAGGGGGCAAAGTTCTATAAACATCTTAATCTTAATCAACCATCTTGAGGGAATGAGTCACTGGGACTGAGGGCTCAGAACCACAGTCGCAGGAGCCACCAAGGTCAATTGGCATATTTTAGTTTACAAAGAAAATGTGCTACATCTTACCTTGGTGAGTAGTGACTAGGATCTTGAAAGCTTGTGCGTGACCATTTAAGGTACATCTAAGGTCTCTCTCCATCAGAAGCAAGGAAAGAGTTAGGGAAAGAAAAACTTCGTGGAAATGTCTAGTCTAAGGGAATAATGAACCATGTGAACATTAACTTCCATAATATTGACGCCAGAGAATTAGATGGTTCCCAGCTACAACTACTAACTCCTCTAACAGTGATCACAGTAGAAGGTCCTAGATACAATGGGAGGAAAATGTGGGGAAACCCTCAAATTGTTTTGTTTTTTTTAAAGAGGATAGATAACCCTAGAGATTATGGGCCTTAATCACTCTTCAGGCCTGAAACTGAAGTCACCCTTCTGACTTATCTTTCAGCCAAACAATAGGCAGGTCTTTAAGGTGAAAAATAACACCAGAGAGACACACACTCTTAAACAACCGTAGAAATCAAAAGGGCAACTTTCGCTCAGAGATAAAAGTGATAAGAAAGAAGGACAAATGAAAAATGGGAATCACAGGAAGGAAATGAGAAGAGTGCTATTACAGTGTGGGGATTATATTCAATGTCATGAAAAAATATGTGTAGGATTGTTGACAAAAAAAAAAAAAATTAAGTTGCTTATGAAACATTCACCCAAATCACAATAAAAAAAGATTTTGAAACAAGATGAATATCATAAAGCTGCATTAATTCATGATTGTTCCTGTCCCCTTAAAGCAAATTCCTTAAAGCAAATTCAAACAAAGAAGTATTGACACTAAAGAATTTTAGCAGCTATTATTTCTAAGACTACAGGTTAATTTTCTTCTTTGTACTTTGCCATATTTTCCAAATATCTACACTGAACATGTACATTATAATCAGAAACGTGTTGTTTTTAAAAAATTAAAGGGAGTTGAATTTAAAATATCACATTAAAATCTGAAGAGAACAAGTTGTATAATAAATAGGCATATTCCTTCAGACAAAAATACCTATGAATAATTCTGAAAAATGACTTGTTTATTACCATCTCTCTTCCCCCCCAATTTCTTCTCCTGTTGACAAGTAGACAGGGTAGTTGACATTTCCAGTTTCAATTGAGCTGATTTGTGACACTTATTAGTCAACCAATTTAGGAACCCAATGTGCCTTGGTGGTCTAATGCCATCTCTGGTCACATATTAACCTCATTTTGTCTTAAATGCTCCATTTAAATGGGAAACCCTGCCCAGCTGCCAGGGGAATAGCACTTGCTTTAAATTGGATATTATTTTGAATTACAGTCAACTCTGTGATATGTCTGCTAAATAGCCAAGGGTCTTAGGCTGCTTTCATAAAAATGTAATTTCTGGTTTATGGGAAGCAATACTCTTTCTATATTCGGATCAAACCACATTTGAAGTATTATGTTCAATTACAGGTCAATATATTAAGAACCAGGAAAAAATTAGAGAATGACTAAAAGTGGAAAATCAGGATGGGGAAGGGCCTGAAAGGCATTGTTATGTTTGAGAAGCAGGCGATGGAAAGTAGACTAGATAGTATAGATGAACTCTTGTTATTGCTGTTGTTAGTTGTCATAGAGTTGACCTCAACTCGAGCAACAAAGCATCACTTGGTCCTGTGCTATCCCTATTTATATATCAGACCATTGTGACCCATATGGTATTCACTCACTAATTTTTGAAAATAGACCACCAGGTCTTTATTCTTGGTCCATTTTAGGCTGAAAGCTCCACAGAAACCTGTTCAGCATCATAACAAAATGTAACTTTCCACTAACTGTGCATAAGGTGCAATGGCTGGATACTGAACCTGGATCTCTGCCATTTTTTTTTTTTTTTTCTTTTATGTGCAGTGGAGACGGTTCCAACTCATAGCAACCCTGTACAGGGTTTCCGAAGCTGTAAATCTTTATGGGAGCAGAAAGCCTCATCTTTCTCCCACAGAACAGCTGGTAGTTTTGAACTGCTTACCTTGTGGCTCACAGCCTGACTTGTAACCACTACACTACCAGAGCTCCTTATGGATCACCACCATGGAAGGAGCGAATTCTACCACTGAAGCACCAATACCCTCAAATGGCATCATGTTTTTGTGAAGTGCTGTCGAGTTGATTCTGATTTGAGTAGCAGCTGGTGGGTTTGAACTGCCAACCTTTTGGTTTGCAGGCAAGTGCTTATCCTACAGTGCCAAATATATTAGCTATCTTTAAATATTTGAACTGGTTGGATGTAAATAAGAAACAACATGAATATAGCTTTATATGAATGTGAGAGGATATTAAAGGGTACTTGAAAAAAAATCTCCCTTTTGACTGAGAACACAAAAGGCTAAAAACAAACCATTAAATGTCAAGCATTTCTACATTCCAAAGTGACATATCCAACCATCTAAGCTAGACTTGAAAAGAATATGGCCCAATATAGTTTCATGACCTCAGCCGAACATTGCCCTTGGGGATCTAAAAGGATTGGTGTTGTAGGGTCTGAAAATGGACTTTTATTTTTGGAGAAACTTGTTGAACAGCAGTGAAAATTTCCTTACTCTTTTAAAAGGAGAAGTCCCAACCCTTAACAAGAAGCAGAGTGAGTAGGTGGCCATACTTGAACATGATATATACTGGGAGTATATACAAGGAAGCTTCAAATTAGTTTGTGGAAAAATTCCATTATCTTTTGAATGAGAATTTTTCTACAACCTTTTTGAAGACCTCTGGCAGAACCTAGAAATTGGTTTCAGGCCCACACCAGTAAAAGCCCCATGAGAGCTGACTGTGGCTAAGGAGCCACTCTGGTCTTCAATAGTAAAATGAGAAGAGACGCTGCTTTGGTAACGGCATACCCCCAGCCTCCATTGGGACAGCAGGGTTGTGTACTTCATGAAGGTACTTGACTTAAGGAGCAAATGGAAACTGAAATACACTCCTTTATCTGATCCACAAGGGTGAGCCCAGCTGTTCTCTCAATGAGTGCATTATTTTTTGCACAGAGGTTCTGCCAACTTGCCTAGCTTTGTGCTTTGCTAGGCTGCATCTTTTTTTTTTCTTTCTTCTTTTTTTTTTCAACCTTTTCTTATTTCCACAAAGGCATTGTATAAGCCAGAGACACATTGGCAGGAAGAGAAGTGTTTACCAGATGTGGATCATGCAAAAGAGAATAGCAACTTGGAATCATCTTAAAAGGAATTTGCCCAAGAGTGCTACCTGGTAAGTAGGTGAGATGAAAAGAGAGGAACTGAGTTGGTTGAATCTTCATACGTAGATAGAGTTGTGAATGGCCAACCAGAGAAACCTCCCTATGTGTTAAAGGGAGTGCAGGTCAGAAATTCCCAGTAATTGGGGTAATGTCCAAGTATTCTATTCTCCAAAGATTATTTTAAACACTTTCCAAGCCAGAACCATCTATCCTAAACTAAACCATGATAGTACCTCTTAGGTACGATCTTTCCTGCACTTTCATGTTTATCCCTCAACTTGACCCCAAACTAAAGATATCAGCTGGGATGGAGGAATGGAGAAGAACAAGCCAGAGAAAACAAGAAAGCAGACCATTGCTTTCTTTCTCACCACAAACATCCAGAATCTGAGACAGCCAAGAAGATGAGGAACTACAAAAGCTTTAATTTAGACACTCAATTACTGAAATGCAACTTCAAAGGACTAATAACAACTAATAGCTGTTCTTATTTGTAAGAGTCACCCACAAAATTACAGAAGCTGCCTGAAATGTCATCCAAGTATCTAGGAAGAACTGTCTCCACATGGAGGGTTTGAAAGGGTAAAGCAGGAGGAAAGAATAAAGCTGTTTTGACTTACACCTTATGGAATTTCACCTAACAGATTCACACACATACATATACACACTCCCACACACACCATGTAAAGGGCATAAAGATATAGATTTCATATAAAAATAAGAAATTTCCAACATTAGAGCCAATGAAATGAGCTGCCTTTTAAAAAATGGCCCCATGCCCATCAGTGGAGCCTGGGAAGACATCTGGCATGAATGGTAGGTCTCTAAGGATGTTTTAATATCTGTTTCTATGACTCTGTGATTATCCAGGTTAATGAAAAAGATACAGGTAAGAGATAACCTAGCAAAATGATGACTTTCCTGAGTGAATAGTGCTTTTCATTGCTGAAATAAGGGATACTCTCAAGATTTCCAAATGTTCAGCTCACTTGGATCCTGAGCATTCTGGGTACAGCTCTACTATCTTCAGATTCAGGTGTGATCATTCACTTGTGGTTAATTAAGATGTGACCCTAACTCATGAACATTTTATGAATTCAGTTAAGTGAATATTTTATAATAATTAAACTTACTGTTACGTTGGCCAAAATAATTTCAGAATTTAGTTGAATGGTCTAGTCATGAGAATATAGAATTAGATAGAGCCACTCACTAGCTGCTCCTCGGAAATGCTACAAAAGGTCACTGTGAGTCAGAACTGATTCGGCAGCACTTAGCAACAACGATATGCAGGAATTAAAAGGAATTCCTGTGGCACAGTGGGTTGGGTTAAGCATTGGGCTGCTCACTGAAAGGTCAATGGCTTGAACCTATCAGACACTTTGAAGAAGAAAGATGAGGAAGTCTACTTCATGGAGATTTATTGTGTCAGAAACCCTTGGAACAGTTCTTCACTGTCCTACAGGGTTGCTATGAGTAGGAATTGACTCTATGGTAGTGAGTCAATACTGTTTATACAGAAATTGAATCCACTTTCTTCAAACATGTTCATTCAAACTTTAGGTTTGTTTGGTCAGATTCACTTTCTATAACTGAATTGAGTGTCTCAACAGCATGGAAAAGTCAAAGGATTTTACACATTCTGTATGGAGGGCTTGTGGAGGAGGAGGGCTCTGAAGCGAAGGCTCAGAGATAGTCCTAGCTGATTTGATTCTAGAAAACTTTCCCCATCTCACCTCCCACATTGAACAGACATCTAAACATTTTTATCACCAACAGTGCTACCAGAAAGTTTGTTGTTGTTATTGTTAACTGCTGTCAAGTTGGTTCCAACTCATAGAGACCCTGTACAGCATTTCCAAACAGCAGTTGATAGGTTTGAACAACTGGCCTTTTGGTTAGCAGTCCAGTGCTTATCCTGCAGTGCCACACCAGGACCCCACCAGAAGGTTCAGAGTTGTGTATTGACTTACACTGTCAAAGATTTTACCCTAAGCCCCTAAATAAATTAAGACATGATAAAATAACAATTCGTTTAATCCATTTACTTTATTCAATAAATACCCAGCAAACATTTATTCTTTGGCAGGTACCATGATAATACTGGGGAAAAATAATAAGAAAAACAAATATGAGACTCCTTATCAGTTCAAAGTAAGTCAAAATTTTGCTAAAAAACATAGAAACTTTTATTTAAAAATTTTTTTAAATGTGAAGCTATTGTTTCTTGACATATCCTCCATCTAGGTCTACACACAATTGAAGGCAGTGTTTCCATTTCATTAACGCTTCCTTGAAGAATTCTGCACTCTTCAATTTATACCGCCACAACACGGCAATTTTGGCACCCTTGAGAACTCGTTATGTTTCTTTAAATGTTCTTTGAGTTTAAGGAACAAAAAGAAGTATGGACACTTCACGAAGGAGAAGATCTGAGCAGCCAACAAAAATATGAAGAAATGTTTACAATCACTAGCCATTAGAGAGATGCAAATCAAAACAACAGTGAGATATCATCTCATACCAGCAATAACAACAAAGATTAAAAAAAAAAGTAGAGGACAATAAATACTGGAGAGGATGTGGAGAGACGAGGATGCTCCTGCATTGCTGTTGGGATTGCAAAATGGTCCAACCTCTCTGGAAAACAGTATTATAGTGTTTCCTCAGAAGGTTGGAAATAGAAATACCTTATGATCCAGCAATTCCTC
>NW_006408532.1:26753154-26758434 GCF_000296735.1 Chrysochloris asiatica | reverse complement strand
TGGCCAGATAGTTGTCTTCCAAATTTTTGGCAGAGATGAGTGAGTGTCTCCTGTGCTGCCTCACTTTCTTGAAAGATTTCAATTTGTATTCCATCAATTCCTGGTGCCTTGTTCTTTGCCAATTCCTTCAATGTACCTTGGAATTTCTCCTTCAGGATCATTGCCTCTTGAAACAGTTGAACATTAACCATTTCCTTTTGGTACAGTAACTCTGTGTATTCCTTCCATCTTCTCTTGATGCTTTTTGCATCATTCAATAATTTTCTCAGAGAATCTTTCAATAACAAAAGTCAAGGCTTGAATTTTTTCTTCAGTTCCTCCAACTTGAGAAATGCTGAGCGTGTTCTTCCTTTTTGGTTATCTGATTCCAGATCTTTGCACATTTTGTTGTAATATTTGGCTTTATCTTCTCCAGCTGATCTTTGAAATTTTCTGTTCAGTTCTTGTACCCTCTCATTTCTTCCATTTGCTTTAGCTTCTGTACGCTGGAGAACAATTTTCAGTGTCTCTTCTGACATCAATTTTGATCTTTTCCTGCTTTCTTGTCTTCTTAATTACTTTTTGCTTTCTTCGTGATTATCCCCTTGGAAATCTGAAAAAATTTAGTCTCCATTACCTTCTGAGCTGACCTGTCTGCCTCGAATTTCTGACCCAGCAGATCCCTTCAGAATCCATTAGAGTAATGGAGTTTTAAGGCATCCTGATGATTCCTGGTTTGGTGCTGCAGGATAATGCAGTGGACAAGCAAGGTTTGTTTGAACTGCAAAGTCAGAAGTTCAAACCTACCAGTTGCTCCTCAGAAGCCCCAGACAGTGTTGCTCTGATTCAGAATCCACTCGATAGCACTTACCAACAACAAGGAGACTAAGACAAGTAATTACTGAGAGAATGTGTCTGCAGCCATTTACTGGTTGTAACGACATGTTTAAACTTGGCTTGTTCCAAATAAACCCATGTATGCATGAACTGGAACCCTGATAGCAATACTTTATTACTTAATCTTTTTTTACTGTTTTATTGTGAATTATGTGATAGTTTACATGGAGAACATTAGCTTTACATTCATCCTAGCATATATAGTTTCATTGCCATGGTTACAGTCCCCTCCATATATCATCAAACAACCAAAGGTTATAACCCCGGAAGCCTGCCCCTCAGTTGTCAACACACAGCCCCTCTCCCTCTCTGGGTCTAGAGTCCCCAGATCCTCCATCTCTTCATGTCGCAGTCTCTGCCTTCATCTCTGGCATCACTGTTTCTATGGGCAGGGTCCCACACTCCACTCTTCTCCATTGATGGTCCCAGGGACCTCTGCTCCTGGACTGCAAAGTCAACCACTCCTTTACTTTTGCTACAAAACATCTACCTTTACATTTCCAACCCTCACAGTCAGTCCTGATAATAATTATTCACTATTGTAACACAAGAGACCTATCTGCATCTCTTTTCATCAACCCCGCCCAGAAAGATTACATACTACTCAGTGGAGATTCTACTTTCCTTTGCACCCTCTGAATCAAGGCTCCCTCTTGAAAGCTTATGAGCCAGTCACTTCTTGCCTTTGTAGCTCCCCATTTTGGGTAGCCAATGCTCAAATTGCTCATCCCTGTCTACCCTGTTTATTGAGGGATGGGAATGATCCTTGCTGTAAAGATTTGTTCATTCTTTTGAACTATTACATCCATAGGTGTAGGTCAAGTTCATCAAATTGTGTCAGATTACTCTTTTTTTCCTCTTCTTCTTCTTTTTTTTTTTTTGTCTTAAACTTATAGTTCTTACAGTACAGCTGAAAATATAGTCATTGAACAAGGAATTATAAGTGGGATAAAAATAACAAGGCTAATGAATGATTTAATACAACTGTTATTGTTGTTAAGTGCCATCAAGTTTGTCCCAACCAATAGCTACCCTGTATAGGGTTTCTGAGGAGTGACTGGTGAGCTTGAACCATCAACCTTGCAGTGCAAACAGCTTTGCCGTCTGGCGCATTAACCCACAGCGCCACCCAAATCAGACATGTCTCTAATTTATGATGATACTGGATATAGATTATGACTTACAATCTGATAGGCAAACAAACAAACAAACAAACAAACAAAAAACAACCCTGTTAGATGCAATTTGGCAAATCTAGGAAGAAGCAATATAGCAGTAATGTTAAAATTTATAAAGTGAGAATCACTCCATTACCACACATTTTTATTTTATTTTATCAAAGCAAGATTAGGGAAGCATTACAACATGGAATAAGATACCAGAAAGGCATTCTGTTCTGTTCCTCCACTAGATATTGCTCCTTGTTCTTACAGAGAAGTGAGAACAGAAAAACAAAGACCTTTATGATTCCTGTGTTGTATTAAAAAAGAGAGAAAGAGAGAGAAGAAAAATACGCAGCCTAGAATTTTCTGAAGATGAATCCAGATAAGCAAACACTAATCAAAACCAAAACAAACACGTGTCTCTGTCCTGCTCTGAGATATAGAGTGAGGCTGTGAAGCTGCTTGGATTATTCATTCATGGCAGCAAAAACAGAAGTCTTGGAGACCAAATTCAAAGTTTGTCCAAATGCTCTGATTTTATTAGGTAATCATGATGTCTTTTTGAGGGGAGCAATGCTGAGATGGAGGAAGCAAGATGAGCCTAGTGTTGCCATGGAAACTTTTCTGTAGTCCATTTCTGAAAAGGCCTTGAAGGTATTTTTGGAATGGCCTACTGTACATGATCCCACTTTAACACTAGTGAGCTATGGGTGACTATAGGCTTTCTAAATGATAATAAGAGCAAAGGTTGAAGACATCTTCTTTCAATCATAATCAGTGAGAAACAAAACACTTGTAGTTATTAATGAGGTTGAGTGTTGAAGTCATTGATTAGAGGAATGAACTGGGTAGTAGGAACAACTTGAAGGATATGTTCTTGACTTCCACAGTCAGTGTTGTAAAGTCACTCTAAGTGTTTCTGTGATAGATCAAAGTTGGTGTATATTACATTGATAAAATGAAAAGCAACCAATAAGGCTAAAGTCTTATTGAAGAGTAATATATATTAATCTCTATGGAAACAACATTTAGAGATAAAAAATGTTTGGCTAGGCTTGTCTTTCAAATGCTTTCCTTTATTAAAGTAAATTACATAAACAATACTACATCAACACCCCAAAGCAAAGAACTAAATTACTCTCAATTTCACAATTATAACTGATCAATTCAGCAGTATCTTCTTCACTCCTTGCCTATTTGAACAGGGAAAAGCATCACATATCTTGGAGCACAGACTGGAACAAGATTAGGGACTGGCAAAGGAAAGGTCTTCTGTGCAATGAAAAATGATTTAATAAAGAGTTATAACATTGGGAATGCTGGGCCAAAGGAGTCGGGAAGCTATTAGAGCTTCATGAAATCATGTGGAAGAAGGCTTGAACTTTTGTTAAAACTTGAGAGATTGCTACCAGGTAAGTAACTCTGGCCTCGGCCATTACTGTGCTTACAACAGTGCATAAACTCTTGCTTGATAACAAAATTCTTTGTTGTGTTATGCTGCTGTTAGAAGCTGTGGTGAAATGAATTCTTTTATGTTGCCTTTTGTGTTGGTTCTTTGGATAAACAGCTTGATAGATTTTTCTCCTAAATCTTGAGGACTTAACTTTTGTCTTAGTTTGTTACTTAGTTTGTTACTTTTGGGCAATATATTGTTCTGTTACCCTTAAGATCACTCTGAGTCTGAGCTAACTCAATGGTACCTATAAAATGGCCAAGTAATCATATCTCAGAATCTGTGTAATTCAGTTGTTGTTAGGTGTCATTGAGTCAGTACCAACTTACAGCGACCTTATGCACAGCAGAACGAAACACTGCCAGATCCTGGGCCAACCTTGTTGTTGTTGTTGTTAAGTGCCATCGAGTCGGGTCCGACCCATAGCGACCCAGTACAGGGTTTCTGAGGGTGTAAATCTTTACGGGAGTAGAAAGCCTCATCTTTCTCCCGCGGAGCGGCTGGTAGTTTCGAACCGCTGACCTTAAGGTTCGCAGCCCGATTCGTAACCACTACACTACCAGAGGCCAACCTTAGGGGGAATGTAAATCAAGATCAACCCAAGCTTGATCTCTACTTGGTAGAGCTCAGACATACCTCCACTCTCCAACCTTTTTACCGATTCTGACACCAGCGGTCCTTCCCATGGCACTCTTTACTTCTCTTCTGTGTTCAATAACCCATTATAGTAGCCACACAGAATTCACAGACCGTATTTATAATTAGGTGCTTTATTAAGGAAATAACAGGGTACAACTTGAGTTCAGTTGTACAAGGGCGACAGGAGCATAATTGTAGCATAAAATGTCATTCTCTGCATGATTAGGAATTCCTAGGTGCTGCAAATAGATAACCCCTTCTGCATCTAATAACGGGTTGAAAGTTTGAGTGTACCCAAAGGGTTCTTAGAAGAGAAGTCTGGAAATGTACTTACGAAAATATCAGTCATGGAAAACCCTATTGCACACAGTTCTATTCAGATGCATCTGGATTCACTATGAATCAGAGGAACCAAGTCAACTTACATTTCTTGGTCTGTTTTAAAATAAATAAAATCTGAAATTAGAACCAATGTACATTTACAAATTATTTCTCCATATATATGCATTCTCTTCAGACTACTTTTTAAAATTATTTCCATTTAAAACATATTTATCATTGTTACCTTAATTTTATATTTAACTTGTATCACTGCTCACCAGACACATTTTTATACCAAATCTTCTGTTTTCTTAAATTTTCCATTTTAATACTTCTCTTAATGAGTTGACATGCATTTACACATCATTATTTCAAAAAACAATTCACTGGTGGTATATGAGTATATTCTAAATTGCTTTCCACATCTGAGAATCTTTCTTCCTTATATAAAGAACAACTTGGCTGGGTAAAAAATCTTGAGTTGTTTTAATTACCTAGTGATTCTACAGCAGAGATACCACAAGTGAGAGGTCTTAGCAAGCAAGTTTATTTTCTCACCATTTAGGAGACTAGAAGATTGAATTCAAGATACACACTAGAGAAAGATTCTCTCTATATACATAAATATCTGCTTTGGGGAAAGGTCCTTGTCTTTTCTCAGCTTCTCTTCCTAGGTTCCTTGGCTTTCACGTGATGTATATCTGTTTGTGCTTGTTTCTTAATCTCTTTCATATCTCAAAAGAGATTGATATAAAACACAATTTACACTAATACTGTCTCTTCACCTAACAAGGAAACTACATTCCCAAGTGGGATTATAACACCAGG
>NW_006408532.1:26750802-26751876 GCF_000296735.1 Chrysochloris asiatica | reverse complement strand
TGTAAAAGACTAAGAAAAAGAACCCATACTAAAGGTGGGGGTAGATTCGTTGCTGGTTACCAGAATGTAGGTGGTGGGGTGAGGGGAAGGTGGAGTGCAGGGTAGGGAATAGACACAGGATAGTGAGGGTGCTAGAGAGGGTGGCAATACACAAGAAAGGGGAGGGCAATGGACGAACAAGGCAGATGGGAAAACAATTAGGCAGGTTATCATGGGCTAAGTGGGACAGAGGTAAATGACGATGTATGCACAACCTTGGAACAATAGGGATCTGCGATACAGGCATAGAGATATAGTTGGAATGGGCAAAAGGGGGGAAATAATGTTAAGATGCTTGGCTGTCTTTTGAATCTTGGTTTCCCTGGCATACCATTATAAAGCAATGAAGAGAGAATGGGAGAGAAAGGAATAGCCAGAAATGGGGCTGCAAGGTGCCCAGTAAAGGAGGCATCCTGTAGAGCCTCTGCATTACATAAGACCATAGGTGGAATCCTGAACCCATTCAGGATCTTCTGAGGTGGGATATTTCCGCTTGAAATGACAAGCAGACCAGCCTGGAGCAGCTAGAAGAACAGATGATACTTCTTGAAAGAAAGATCAACAGGAAAAATACAAAACAATAACAGTAGTTGGACTGACTACTACAAGAACAAGCAAGTTGCCTGCCCAGCAGACATCAAGGCAAACAGTCGGGTCCCCTCAGGGCAATCCCCCTTCCAAGACTGGCATTGGGAATACATAAGCAGACACATGCTCTGCCTAGTGACCACGTTGGTCAACAATAAGGGGAAGTGAGGACAAAACAGCAATGAAGTTGTGAGCTAAGTCCAAACATGTTCAATACATTCCTGTGAACACAGGTGAGGACCTGATTGGTCAGCAGTTTGGCCAGACCTGGGGACTCCTGAGCCCAGAGTCAGAGACATAGCCACAGAGCATTAGAGTAGAGAATGAAGCATCCAGCTGATAAAAAGAGTAGACATATGCATAAGAACACCCACACTTGCAGATAATACCCACTTGACCTGGCTTCAATGGCTGGATGATCAGAGCTCAACTAGAAGAAGAAAGAAG
>NW_006408532.1:26730097-26744027 GCF_000296735.1 Chrysochloris asiatica | reverse complement strand
TTACAGCCTTGGAAACCCTGTACAGGGTCACTGTGAGTTGGAACCGACTCCACGGCACATAACAACAAGTGCCCTCCAGTGGGTTCAGACTCATAGAGACCCTGTGTTTCTAATGAGTGGCTGGTGAGTTTGAACCATCAACCTTGCACTTTTAACCAGCCTTGCAGTGCAGTGCTTACTTATCCTATAGCAGCACACCACAGGTATAGGGTTTCGGATTTAGAGCATATATTTTGGGAGAAACAATTCAGTCAATAAGAGGATTGCTAGAGAATCCTATTGATAGAGAACAGAATAGTATTTTCTGATGGCGTTGTAGAATGTATTTCTTTTGCATTAGGAAGCTGTCATGGAGTTGACTCTGCCCCATGGGAACCTACATACAATAGTACAAAATGCTGCCAAATCCTGTAGCATCTGCACGATCACCAGTATTTTCAAGTATTGTCGTGGCTACTGTGCCAACTTTACTAAGAGACTCCTTGCCTTTGCTAGCCCTCCACTTCACCAAACTTAATGTCCTTTAGTAAATGATCCCTCCTAAGCAAGAGAGTAAACAATATTCTATTTTTGATGCATGAGGTTTTCATTGGCTACTTTTTGAAAGAATGTGACCAGGCCTTTCTTCCTAATCTGTCTTAGTATGGAAGTTTCGCTGAAACCTGCTCACCATGGACGACCCTTCTGGTAGAAAGCCATCATAGACAGGTGATGTAGTAGAAAGAGGTTGATGTTGTTGGTAAGTGCCTTTGAGTCAGTTCCAACTCATAGAGACCCTATTTAGGGTTTCTAAGGAATAGATGATGGTTTTGAACCACCAACCTTGTAGGTAGCAGTCTAGTGCTTACCCTGCATTGCCATACCAGAATTGTTGCTCTTATTAAATGTCATTGAGTTGGTTCTGACTCATAGCCCACTGTATAGGGATTTCAAGGAATGGCTAGTGAATTTGAACTGCAGATCAAGCCTACCTTGCAGTCCATTAGTGTCATACCAGGATTGTTGTTGTTGTTAAATGCTGTTAAGTCGGTTCCTACCCATAGCGACCCTGTTTTGGGTTTTCAAGTAACGGCTGGTAATCTTGAACCACTGACCCTCAAGTTCAAGTCGACTTTGCAGTCCAGTACATTAACCCATAGCACCACACCTGGACACCTCAATTTACCAGGATTGCCACCCATTTTTCTAGATTGTATAAAGTATAATTCTTGACTTTTCAATTGAAGCCTTTGATGAAAGATTTTTTTCTTTCAGGATAGCAACCACCAACAGCCTTGACTGCCAATGTGTTCTTCAGATCTTGACTAACACATTTATTGTCAGTTCAAATAGACCTAGTTATAAGTTGACATTGGCTATTACTTTTAGTTGGAATAGTGCTGCAAATGTTCCTTTGTGTTTCCTGTGTATTTAACGGGGTTCCATTTGGAATTTTAGAGAAGCTGTGCCAAAGATTGCAAATCTGGCCGTTTTTCAGGACACAATTTGAGTTATCTTTCAGTCCTTGTTGTCTAGTAGAGCACCTGATGCTGCATCCCCTTTGACCCTAAACCTGCAAATAATAAGAAATCACCTGGATTCATAAACATAGGCCAACTGGAGACAGTGCGCAACTACTAGACGAAGACTACAGTTTATTGGATAATCCTAGTCCAAATCTTGATTTGGAGTAAAATAAGTAGGATTTAGAAAAAGTAAAAATAATCTTTAGAACAATCGGGGCAGTTACATATTCATGGTAAATTGAAATAAACACTAGCTTTAAAAAAAGAAAAAGAATGAAACTGGATTTAAGCAAAACCAGATTAAAAACAAGCCATTTCTGTATACTTCAAACAATTACCACAAAGATAGTTTGAGGGAGTATCCTTAATGCACCAGACTACAAAGCTGATTGAACTGCAAGGTTGATGGTTCAAGCTCACCAGCTGCTCCTTGGAAATCCTATGGGTTGCTATGGGTTGGAACTGACTTGATAGCACTTCACAACAAATCACAACATCCTTAACTTCATCAGTCCGTGGATGCCTATTGAGTGGTATTTTCAGGCACAGTGATGGAGAGCAATACTGACAACGGTGGTAGTATTTCAGTACTTTTTTGTTATTCTAAGATGCTGTTGAGTTGGTTCTGATTCAGTGAACCAATGCATGATAGAATGAAACACTGTTCAGTCCTGTGCTATCTTCACAATTGTTTCTATTTGTAAGCCTATTGTTGCAGTCACTGAGGCAATTTGTCTTATTGAGGGTCTTTCTCTTTTTTGTAGATCCTTTATTTTACCAACATGATGTCCTTCTCTAGAGACTGGTCCCTCCTGATAACATACACAAAATATATGAAATGAAGTCTCGCCATCCTTACTTCTAAGGTGTATTCTGATTGTACTTCTTTCAAAATTGATTTGTTTGTTCTTCTGGCAGTACATGTCACATTTATTTAACATTCTTTGCCAATGCCATAATTCAAAGGCATCAATTATTCCTCAGACTTCCTTATTCATTGTCCAGCTTTTGCATGCCGATGAGGCTTGGGCCAGGTGCAACTTAGTCTTCAAAGTGAGATATTTGCTTTTTGACACTTTAAGGAGATTTTTTGCAGCAGCAATACGCTGTTTGGTTTCTTGACCGCTGCTCCTAAAGATGTTGATTTTGGGTTCCAAGTAAAATGAAGGCTTAGACAAGTTCAATCTTTTCTCCATTTATTGTGATGTTGCTTATTAGTAAAGTTGGGAGGATTTCTGTTTTCGTTAGGTTGAGGTGTAATCCATATTGAAGGCTGTAGTTTTTTTCTGTCTCATTGAATGCTTCAAGACTTGCATTTAGCAAGCAAGGTTGTGACATCTCCATATCACAGATTGTTGATGAGTCTTCCTCTGATCCCAGGGCGATGTTCTTCTTCATCTAGTCCAGCTTCTTAGATTATTTGCTCAGCATACAGGTTGAATAAGTAAGGTGAAAGGGTAAAACCCTGGCACACACTTTTCCTAATTTTAAATCACTCCGGATTCCCTTGTGTTTGGCCTATGTACAGGTTCCTTAAAAGTACATTTAAGTGTTCTGGATTTCCTATTTTTCACAACGCAATTCATAATTATGATGTTGCACACAATCAAATGCCTTTGCATAGCCAACAAAACAGAAATAAACTTCTTTCTGGTATTCTCTATTATCAGCCAACATCCATTTGACATAAAAAATGGTATCATTCACTCCATGTGCTCTTCTGATCCAGCTTGAATTTCTGGCAGCACCCAGTTGATGTACTGCTGCAACAGTTTTAAGCAAAAATTTATTGTATTTGTTGTTAGGTGTCATCAAGTTGGTACTGATGCATAGCGACTTTATACATAACAGAACTAAACACTGCCCAGTCCTGGACCAACGTCACAATCGTTGCTACACCTAAGCCTATTGCTGCCGCCACTGGGCCAATCCATCTCGTTGGGAGTCTTCCTCTTTTTCTCTGACCCTCCACTTTACCAAACATGATATCCTTCTCCAGTGACTGGTCCCTCCTAATAATGTGTCTGAAGTATAAGAGATGAAGTTTGGCTATCCTGGCCTCCAAGGAGCACTCTGGCTATACTTCTTCCAACACAGATTTGTTTGTTCATTTGGCAGTCCATGGTACTTTTAATATCCTCCTTCAACACCATAATTCAAGTGCATCAATTCTTCTACTGTCTTCCTTATCCCCTGTCTAACTTTTGTATACATGGTATTGAAAATACTATAGCTTGGGTCAGATGAACCTTAGTCCTTAAACTGACATCTTTGCTCTTCAACACTTAAGAAGGCCTTGTGCTATAGCTTTTCCAATGCAATACATCATTTGATTTCTTGACTGCTTCTTCCATGAGTGTTGATTGTTGATCTTAGCAAAATGAAGTCTTGAACAACCTCAAACTTCTCTCCATTTATATGGATGTTGTTTATTGGTCCAATGGTGAGGATTTTTGTTTTCTTTACATTGTGGTGCAGACCATACCAAAGGCTGGGGTTCATCAGTAAATAAAGGTTGATCTTCATCAGTAAGTATTTTAAGTCCTCTTCACGTTCAGCAACAAGGTGGTATCATCACAGGTTGTTAATGAGTCTTCCTCCAATCCTGATGCCACGTTTTTCTTCATAAAATCCAGTTTCTCAGACTATTTGCTCAGCATATATATTGAATAAATATGGTGAAAGAATACAATCCTGGCACATACCTTTCCTAATTTTAAACCATTCAGTGTTCCCTTGTTCTGTTCAAACAACTGCCTCTTGGTCTTTGCACAGGTTCCTCATGAGCACCATTAAGTGTTCCAAAACACTCATACTTCACAATGTTGTCCATAGCTTGTCATGATACACACAATCAAAAGCCTTTGCATTGTCAATAAAGCACAGGGAAACCTCTTTCTTGTAGTCTCTGCTTTCAGCCAAGATCCATCAGACATCAGCAATGATATCCCTCATTCCACATCTTCTTCTGAAACTGGCTTGGGCCTCTGGAAGTTCTCTGTCAATGTATGCTTACAGACATTTTTGTATTACCTTTAGTAAAACTTAACTCGCATGGATATCAATGATATTGTCTGGTGATTTCTGCATTTCATTGTGTCACCTTTCTTTCCAATGGCCACAAATACAAATCTCTTCCAGACAGTTGGCCAGCTAGTTGTCTTCCAAATTTCTTGGCATAGATTAGTTAGTGCCTTGAGTGTCACATAAGTTTGTTGAAACATTTCAATTTGCACTCCATCAGTTCCTGGTACCTTGATTTTTGTCAATGCCTTCATTGTAACTTGGACTTCTCCTTCAATATCATGGGTTCATGATCATATGTTACTTTCTTAAATGGTTGGACTTCAACCAAATCTTATGGTGAATTCCTTCCACCTTCTTTTGATGCTTCCCTGAGTCATTCAGTACTTTGATCATTGTTGTTGTTGTAAAGTGCCGTCGAGTTGGTTCCTACCTATAGCGACCCTGTATAGGGTTTCCGAGGAGCAGCTGGTGAAGTTGAATTGCCGACCTTATAGTTCAATCGGCTTTGCAGTTTGGCACATTAACCCACAGCGCCACACCAGGACTCCACTTTGACCATAGATTCCTTCAATATTGCAACTTGAGGTCTGAATTTTTTTCAGTATCTTAGCTGCTAGTTATTAGTCATTAGTATGTGGAACTGTAGGATAAACACAGGACTGGCAGTCAGAAGGTCAGCAGTTCAAACCCACCAGTTGCTCCTCGGAAACCCTGTATAGGGTCACTTTGAGTTAGAACTAACTTGAAGGAACTTAACAGCATTATTAAACGATAAAACTTATGCAAAAGATTTTTCTCACAAATTGACAAATATTATATAGTAAAAAGACTATCTTCACCACCTTATCTCCTGTTATTGTCAACTTAATATTCACAAATTTTTTTGAAAATAGATTCTGAGATGAGGATACTTGTACAGGTGATTAGGGAGGAGGATGTACTAAGGAGAGAATCGGGAAACAGGCAAGGGTAGTAAAACCCCAATAAATTACATAATATAATTTTGAGTAATTTTGAGAAACCAGAGCCGCCTGATTTCACATGAAGCTCTGAACCATAAATAGCATGAAAGGATTTCCCATACTTCCAGGCAAGGGGCTGGATTTTCAAATATGCATCATTCTAGTCCGGGTGTGGCACTGTGGGTTAATGCGCTGGACTGCAAAGTCATTTGAACCACAAGATTGGCGATTCAAGCTCACAAGACACTCCTTGGAAACCCTGTACAGGGTCGCCATGAGTCAGAATCCACTCTATGGCACTTAACAACAACAACATCCTTGGAAGGGTTATAACTGCCCAGACACTTGGTAGCTCTATCTAGGTGAAGCTATTTCCTTGGCCTAAGGATAGTTTTGGAAGAAGATGGCAGGTATGAGTGCTTAGAAGTAAAACAAGCAGGAGCTGAGTAGTGAGTGCACAGAACAAGTATAAGGGTTCTGTGGATATCTGCATTCTAGCATCCTCTACAGTTAATAAATACTGGTGATTATTGATTGAATGAATGATGGTGACCAGTCAGAAAAGTTTTAGGAAACTGGGCAAGTTGAAGTATAGTTAAAAAGAAACAGATAAGGTTTGGGCAGATTTTTTTTTAAAAGGCAAGGAAAAGTTAATGAAATAGAGAGCAAAGGAGGTGCAGATGAAAACCATATCTTCTTCAAAATGGTGTCTGATTATACATAAATTGGAGTCCTGCTGTTGAGGCACTTTGTGATAATTCACTTGAATCACAAGGTCAATAGTTCAAACTCACCAGTTGCTCCTTGGAAACCCTATACAGAGTTGCTAAGAGTTGGAACCAACTTGACAGCATTTAACAACATACTAAATTATGTGTTGGAATTTATGATAGCTCACAACAACAACAATACGGCAACATGGGCAATTTTTACATGTTCCATAGAAACATCCAACGTTTTGGTTACTTCCTTAACTAAAAAAGGTGTCAAGATGCCTAGATTCATTTAAAACGATAATAATATTCTTATCTGGGATTTTCTTAGACCAAATCCATTTCCTTTGTACTTTGTCTCTTCCATTTTGATGCCTTTTCTTGCCTGTTAATCAAACAAATTATTTGCTACATGGAGATAGAAAAAGGTTTCTCTCTGTTTGCATTACCAAATTCTTGTAGATTTGAATATATAATTATTTTAATTTTTTACTTATATGAATCCTGGTATGGCACTGTAGGATAAGCACTGTACTGCTAATCATTAAGTCAGTTATTCAAACCCACCAGCTGCTGCTCAGAAACCCTACAACAGGGTTGCTATGAGTCGGAACCCACTCAGTGACACTTAATAATAACAAATATGATATAAGGAGCAGTGTCTCTGTACTAAAAGCACTGGGCTGTGAACCACAAAATCGGCAGTTCAAGCCCACCGGCTGCTCCTTGGGAGAAAGATGAAGTGTTCTTCTCCCACAAAAATTTACAGCCTCAGAAACCCTATGCAGAGTTGCTGTGAGTCAGAACTGACTCTATGACACTTAACTATGAGAGTCTTTCTGTCAATAGTCAGCAAGACATGCTTCTTCTTTCAAGTAGCCTGCTTTTTATCATAACATTCTCAGTAAAAGGAGAATTTCACTGTCTCTTCGATAAGTTTATTTATGAACTGATTCAAAGCAGGTTATTGAGAATATACTAAGCCAAGGCTGAAATAAATGCTATAGAATTACAAAATCAATCTACTACAGACCTGGGTTTTTAGGTTTGTTGCAGTTTGTCTGGAAGTCTGGGATTGGTACAAGGGAAGAACTAAGTAGGTTTAGCTCAATCTTTTAATAATAAGTAGGTTGACAATAAAAGGAGATGGGATGATAGAGTTCCTATTTTTTGAGATTGTGTTAAAAGCAAAACTGCTATGTATGTTTTCTCATGTGTTAAAACCTTAAAGTCCTGGTTTGGTGCTGTAGGATAAGCACAGGACCACAAGATGGGTTTGAATCACAAAGTTGGCAGTTTAAACTCACCGCTGCTCCTCAGAAACCTTATACAGGGTTGTTATGAGTCAAAAGCAGCTTGACAGCACTTAACAACAATAGTAATCTCAATTTTACAAATTAGGTATGGTAAAGTAAGTTCCTATATGTGGCCCTTTGCCTTGGTTCTTTGTAAAAGCAGCTTGAGGGATTTTTTCCTATGCCTTAATGTAGCTACCATTTCTACTTTCTACTCTAGAGGGTTTGTCTAGGTTGATTAGTATTTCCTGCGTAAGCTGTATACAACTTGTGCTTTGATACTTTTTGTCTGTCCCTAGGCTACACTAGTTCTAGTGTGGCACTGTAGGATAAGCACTAGACTGCAGGTTGGTTTGAACCACAAGATCAGCAATCCAAACTCACCAGTCACTCATCAGAAACCCTATACAGGATCACTTGTTGTTGTTGTTAAGTGCCGTGGAGTCGGTTCCTACCCATAGGGGCCCTGTACAGGGTTTCCGAGAGTGTAAATCTTTACGGGAGTAGAAAGCCTCATCTTTCTCCCATGGAGCGGCTGGTAGTTTCGAACCGCTGACCTTAAAGGTTCGCAGCCCGATTCGTAACCACTACGCTACCAGGGCTCCTTGCTACCAGAGCTCCTTATGAGTCTGAAATAACTTGGCAACACTTAACACCAACAGGCTACAGTCTGCTCTTTGATTGGTATTTACCTTGTAGGGCGTGGTCTGTAGACCATGCAACTGAAGTGACTAGAGTCTACTCCACAGGTAAAGTGCCTAATGAGAGGAAATGGTCACTTCATGACCCTGGTGGGAGGGCCAGGCCTTGAAATTGATTCAGAGGTTGACTATATATATATATACATACAGCCAACTCAACTCCCTGGAGGTTAGTAGACAAAAGCAGAAGGAAGTACTAAGAGAGAAAGCAGATAGAGGGAAATCAAGGAACTTTCTAGTAGAGCTGTAAACAGGTCAAGGGGTTATAACACTGAAGATAGTGAGAGGCCTGAAAGGAATCTTGACAGAGCTGGCAGAGATAGCAGAAACCTCTTGGTAAATATGAGGCAAGAGAGCTGAACAAAATTGATTTACTGGCTATGATGTGAGTCAGTTAGCTAGGAAAGGGTGATGGTAGGAAAGTTAAGGCAGGTTGCCTGTCCTGAGGGAGCCCAGCTGAGCTTGTCCTCAGGAGGCTGAGAGATGACCTACATGACAGAGAAAAAAATCTGCTTGCTTGCATGGTCAAGTGTTGCTGAGAGAACTGTCATGTGTTGAAGAATGCAAAGATGTGTTTTGCTATTTGAGGGAACTTTCCAGTCTTTGCCTCCATGCTTTCTGATCCTGATCCTAAAATTTAGCCTGTTGATACTGTTCCCAAGTTATCCCTTGTTACTTCCTGAATAAACAACTTAACTGTTTATATGGTTTATGAGTTCTGTGTGGTCTTTTCAATGGATTATCTAACCCTGAAGAAAAGTAGAGAGTCCCATAGGAGGGATGACTTTTGTCGGAGATGGTAAAAAGATTGGAGAGTGGAGGTATGATTGAACTCTACTTTATAGGGATCTGCTTGGAGCTGATGGTGAGTTTCATTATCCCCTGTGAAGCAAGACAGGTTCTGATCCCATTGTTACCTCTTTACACACCATTTTCATGCAATAACAGACACAGACTACCTTTTTTACTTTTGGTTAGTCACATCTTCCCCCTCTTCTCTCCACACAATATATTTTCATAAACATGCTATGCTATTTTTTAACATGTTGCTGTAAAATAAGTTAATGTAGTGTGCTTATGACAATATTGTGTGGCAGGAGGAGGGATTGAAGTTGACAAACATAAAGAATATACATTTTATTTGTATAAAATATAGCAAGGGAATAAAAGTTGAAAAGATACGTCATTTACTCAATTTTACATTGTAAGTGGTAAAATTTATCTTCAACATGTAATATTTGACCACAAGTCTATCGTCTTTCAAATGTACCATCCTAGACACTGAAGGATGTTTGAAATAATATTTTCTACTTGCCTATAGTAAGAAAAAAAAAATCTTCCTATTTAAAAGCTCTCTATAACTAATTGGGGCAAAACTTCAGACTAGAACAACAAAAAATGAAGCCAAGAAGGGAATTTTAGAAATGAGCTAATTACTGAATTGTACTTGAACAGAAAGGGTAGATGAGAGAAAAACAAATATAACACAAGATAATTCATGATTAAAGAAAATATATTATGTGGTTTCTCCAGTACATGTGCACTCTTGATGAACACCCAGATTTCTGAGCACTTGAACCAAAACCTTGAGGTTTTTCAAGTTCAACCACTACTAATGATTAGTCGGGCTAATAAATACAAGGTCTGGGTTACCATGCCCCCACTATGTGGGGAAGAGAGATCAATAATATCAGCTTCATATTAAATGAAAGCCCTTTGCCTCCCAAACATAGCCTACAGGAGAATAGTGTTTATGAACTGGAAGTGTGATGAACCCAATATCAGCCAAGAGGTCATCAGACTCAAGACATTCCAGAAGCACCATATTGTTTCTCACTTCCTACCAAATATATTCTATCTAGGTCATAGGAAAAAAGTATACTTACAACAAACAGACTAGTCATCCATCATGTAAGAAGAAGTCAGAACCATGTACCCTTAACGTATAGATTGCTTGGGTGTTGGATTTTATACAGTACATTTGAGTCCATCAAATAACATTACTGAACACCTAATATATACTCATCACCCCCTATCAGTTTGTCTTACTGTGTGGCTCACATGTTGCTGAAGCTGTGCCACAGGTATTTCAAATACCAGTTGTTCTGTTAAGGGCTGTCGAGTTGACTCTGAGCCATAGCAACCCTGTATAGGGTTTCCAAGGAGCAGCTGGTGAGCCTGAACCACCGACCTTGCAGTATAAATGACTTTTCAGTCTGACTCATTAGCCCACAGCGCCACACCAGGACTCCTCAAATACTAATAGAGTCAGTTATAGTATATAGATTTCAGTAGAGCTTTAAGACTGATACTAGGAAGAAAAGATCTAGCCACTTACTTCTGAAAATTCATCAGTGAAAACCCTACAGATCACATGATATGGTCCAATACAATGTTGGAAGATGAGCCCCCTATACTGAAAGGCACTCAAAGTGCAGAATGACCACAACAAGGGGCTGGAACATTCCAATGTTTGTCGAGATGGCACAATTTGACACAAGAACCTTTTTGTACATAGGGTCACTATGAGAGCTTACTCAATAATAACCAACAGCAGGAAAGATATGTTTAACTTTGCTTGGTACTGTGACAAACATGGTGATGTATTCCATCAAAAGTCTTACAATACAATTTGGAGGGTCAGTATAAAAATCACAAATTCTAGACTTCTCCAGAAAAGTCTAATTTCAAACATTTCATTCCATTGATGAGTCACGGGTGCTGGTTTTCATTCAAAATATGTGGACAGTGCAGAAATTATTTATCCACGTGAAAAAACAAAAACTTAGAATTCAAGCTGCATAATATGTTAAATGACAAATGATATGACCTCCCCAAAACCCCTTGAGTTCATCCACTTCTCTCCTTCTTCACTGGCAGTCTGACCCTGAACATCACCAATTGTTTTACCTGAGTTTGCAGTAATAGTTCCCTTTTTAAAATCTCTCTGTTCTTGAAAACCTCAAGAACATTTTTTTCACGCTGAAGAAAGATCTCCTAGGGATGGCAATCTTTGCTGTAAAAACTCTTTGCCTTTAGGATAAAGATTGAACTCCACAATGTTTCTCAACAAACCCATCCAAGAGTTCTGCCACTGTCCACCTCCTCAGGTTTACCTTCTCGGTATATTCTGGCCTGTCTAAATGTTGTCCACTCTGTCATCACTGGGCCTTCTGTTACCTTTTAGAACATGCTGTTTACTCTGCCTGGAGATGTTATCCTTCTTTTCCCCATCCAAAACACATTTTCTAGGCAACACAGGTATTTTCTGGACAACATCCACTTATTCTTCAGATTTCACCTTAAATATAATTTTCTTAGAGTGGCCATCTCTAGTTACTATAATAGATTAAATTACCTGCAGCACAATTCCTTAGAACCCATCCCTTCTCCTATTAAAATATCCATCACACTTCTTTTTTTCTTTCTTTAGAAAATTTAATAGATTTTATTTTTAAGAAGAAATTTCAGGTTTACAGAAAAATTGTGCAGAAACTGTAGAAAGTTCCCATAAATAACTCTCCCTGTTTTCTCTATTATTAACATATTGCATGCCTGTGGTACATTTGTTATAGTTGATGAATCAATATTGATGCATTATTACATTAACTAAATTTCTTCATATACTTTAGGGTTTCCTCTGTGGACTGCACAGTCCTAAAATTCACTGCCATTGAGTTGATTCTGAATCATAGTGATCCTATAGAGGATTTCCAAGATTATCTATCTTTAGGTAAGCAGAAAGCCTCATCTTTCTCCTGCAGAATGACTGGAGGGTTTGAACTGCCAAGTTTGTGGTAAACAGTCCAGAGCCAATCCTACAGCACCACCAGAGTGGTCCTGTACAGACCTGTACAGTCTTATAGGTTTTAACAAATGCAAACTATCATATGATCACATTTCAATTTTTTGTTGTTGTTAATAATGTGTTTTTTTCTCTGTGAGGGTAAGAATCATGGCTGTTATATTCAACAATACAGTGTAATGTCTAAATTATAGCTGTTAAGTGCCCATGAATCGGTTCTGACTCATAGCGACTTTGTATAGGGTTTCCGAGGAGCAGCTAGTGGGTTTGAACCACTGAATTTGTAATTAGCTGTCCAGTGCTTAACTTAGAGCACCATACTAACAATTGTTCTATTGTCATGGAGTTCATTCCAAATCATATCCTATAGGGCAGATGAGAACTGCCCACAGGGTTTCCAAGTTCCAAGACTGTAAATTTTTACAGTAGACTGCCTCATCTTTCTCCTGAGGAGTGAATGGGAAATTTGAACTGCCAACATTTCAGTTAGAAGTCTAATGCTTAACTATAGTTAAGACACCTTAGCACACTAGTTAAGGGTACCACCACCTGTCTGTCAGTTCGTCATACTTTGGTGGCTTGCATGTTGCTGTGATTCTGGAAGCTCTGCACAGGTATTTTGAATAGCAGCAGGGTCACCCATGATGGACAGGTTTCAGCTGAGCTTCCAGATGAAGACAGACTAGGAAAAAGGAGAGACAGACTACTTCCGAATATGTAGTCACTGGAACCCTTATGAATAGCAGTGAAACACTGACAGTATCAGAATACTGAATACTAAGACATGGTGAAACATAGCAACGATTTTGAGCTTGGTGCAGAAATGGGCAGTGTTTCATTCTGTCATGCACAGGGTTGCTGAGTCAGTACTGACTCATGGCACCTAACAACAGCAACAATAATAGTTAAGGGTAGTGGAGAATGAAAATATCAAATGTCTAGTATGTCACAAACATCAGCCATCTGACACATGGGAACATTAAAGTTGGAAGCCAGCTCTGAGCACATGACCCCAGGGATTACGACTATATCACTTTACTTTAGAGTTGTCAGGCAAGGTTTCATACACAAGGAGCAGGAGACGACTCCATGGCACATAACAAAAACAACAGCGGGACTCCCGGTGCTTCCCGGACCAGGCAACTCAGGTAGGACAGGCTCCGGGGGAAAAGGGGCAGAATCGCATATAGGAAACGTCTGGCTAGCAGACAGACAGCCTTTGAGCAAACATGAGATCTTATATTTCAACATTCTGAACTTGTTTTTTTGAAAGATCAAATTGCTGAGGAATTACAGGCTTCTTGAGCTTTTGCCTGACTGCACGAGGCTCCTGTTCCCCGCGCCCACGCCAGCGAGTGCCTTGGCCCCCTGCGAACATTGGAGTGCAGGGCTAGAGCAACCCCATTAAGAAGGCTGCATTTGCAGAGAAAAAGAAGCATAAACTGGCAAAGCCAAACAAATAGAGAAGGATATTGGCATGGATATCAGGAAATTCGGGGTACCCATGGTACATAGAGACTGAGAGAGGCATTTTTTACATTATCAGATACACGCCCACTGATGCCAAGGCCTGCCCCGAGGCCCAATCCTCCCACAGACTGGTCACAAAGGCCCAGGCCCAACCAAGGCCCAAATCGCCTACCCTCCGCGAGGCCCAGGCAGCCCACAGCCCTGTCGCCGCCGAGGTCCAGGGCCCTCAAGGCCCAACCAACCATGTAGACCGGTCGCCGAGGCCCAAGGCCCCTGATTCCAACCTGCCGCGTACCCCGATCGCTGAGGACGAGTGCCCCTGAGCCCCAACCCACCCTCAGCCAGGTCCCAGAGGCACAGGCCCTCCAAGGCCCAATCCGCACAACCCGCCCACCAAGGCCCAAGCCACCCGATGCCCAGCTGCTGATACCCAGGCCCCCTGAGGCTCAAAT
>NW_006408532.1:26683304-26704705 GCF_000296735.1 Chrysochloris asiatica | reverse complement strand
CTTCCTTATTTTTATCAACTTCATTGTATAGTGTTGATACATTTTATAATCATTTTTCTCAGGCATTTCCAAAGCCTGTCCATCTTTCAGTATGGAGTATATGTCTACTTTTAGCTCATTTGCCTCAGTCACTTTATCTCATTTCTGGATATGTGTTGATATGGTCATCTGCTTCTGCTTTTTGGGCATATTCTGGAGTATCTGTGGCCTTAATACTTAGATAGGTGTGTATTTTGGTATTTTTTCTGCTTTCTGGTTGCCTCTAGGTAGATGTGATCAGGAAATGGGCTTCCCTTTTCACTCTTCTTCCTGAGAAATTTCAAGATGCCACTGTTGGTTGTTGTGATGTAACTCACAATTTAATGTTCAACCTATTTCCTTTTTAGTCTGCCTGCCCAGCTCCACAATCCCCATTCAGGCCTTTTTTCTAGTTTATAAACAGTTCAGGGCTGGCTGTGACCATTTGGTGTTAAGTGGAAACTGTCTCTTTAAATTTTGAGGAGATCTGTGCTCATGTGCAGTAGAACCCTCTAGGGATGGGGGTGGGGTGTCTACTCGCTCAGGCATCCCCTCTAGTCACCAGAGTGGAGGTGTACAGACAGCAAGAGACCAATGAACAGATAAAACAAAACAAACAAAAAAAAAAGACTGTCCATACCTTTATCTCCACAATTCTGTCAGACATCTGTGGCTGCTCTGATCCTTCCCCCGTTTGACTTTGCCTAAGATGGTGGCTACAGGAGAAGCTGAGCATCTTAAATTAGAAAGCAATGGATTTCTTGCTTCTGCTACAAATTCCCCTAGCTGTAAGCCTTCCAACCTTCTAAATATTCCTTTATGTGTGAGTCAGAGTTTTGGCACCATCCCCTGAGCCTTCTTGGTCTGGTATTCTGTGTTATTGCTGACAGAGCTCTTCAATGCTCTTCCATCTGATCTGCCATCTTGTTTGTTCTCTTGACTTTTAACCATATCTGGGGGTAATGTCATACAGAACTGAGGTTATTGAATGAAGAAACCCAAGCTGCACTGAAGGCATTGGCAAAAAACAAGACTCCAGGAATCAAAGGAATACCAATTGAAATGCGTCAACCAATAGATGCATTCTTACAGTATTTGCTCATCTATGCCAAGAAATGTGGAAGATAGTTTCCTGTCTAAAAGACTGAAGAAGATCCATATTTGTGCCCATTACAAGTAAAAGTGATCATAGAATGCAATACTATAAAACATATTGTTAATATTATATGCAAGTAAAATTTTGCTGAAGTTAATTTAAAATTGGTTACAGCAGTACACTGACAGAGAACTGCCAGAAATTCAAGAAGGACACAGAAAGTGTGCTAGAATGTAAGGTCGGTTTGAACCACAAGCTCACCAGCCACTCCTTAGAAATCCTATATACGGTGGCTATGATTTGAAACTGACTCAATAGAACTTAACGACAACAATGAAAGACTTATTCAAGAGAAAGCAAATATACAGGAATATTTAAACTCTTTAGGATTATTAGCTTTAACTGGGTCATAGAAGAACAATTTTTTTCCCCAGACAGAGATGAGAACATGATTCTAGAAGTTAGTCCATAAAACAAATATTAATAGTAACAAAGTATTAAACAGATCTGTGACTCAGAAATAAGATTAGCTATTTTCACTTGTTAAATTTACTCGTCCTCAAAATCTGAAGGTCTCATAATTGCATGCTAAGGAATTAAAGACTTTTGTATACTGATTATTTCCAGAGAGAAGTAACTTGAAAAATTGCAACTAAACACTATAGTCTTCATTTGCTTTTAAATGGATTAACATGACTATCTTGTGGGTCACTCCTGCAATTTGACAATAAATATGTACATGTTGTAGTAGGAACTATCAGATATAACATTTGGGATATTTTATTTTTTCTCATCTAAAAAAACTTTAAAGGACAAGTGAAAATGAGCTAAATTTAGACAATTATCGTTGCCAGGTGCCATTGAGTCAGAGTCGACTCATAGCGACCCCATGCACAGCAGAAAGAAACAATGTCCGATCCTGGGCCAACCTCACTACCGCTGCCACACTTGATGCCATCAATGATACCACCTGGCCGATCCACCTCATTGGGAGTCTTTCTCTTTTTCTCTGACTCTCCATTTTACCCAGCATGACATCCTTCTCCAGTGACTATTCCCTCCTTACAATATGCCCAAAGTATGAGAGATGAAGTTTAGCCATCTTGGCCTCCAAGGAACACTCTGGCTGCACTTCTTCCATGGTAATCCATGGCACTTTTAGTGTTCTCCTCCAACATCACAACTCAAAGGCATTAATTCTTCTATGATCTTCCTTATTCACTGTCCAGTTTTCACATCCATATGAGGTTATTGAAAATACCATGGCTTGGGTCAGGCGCACCTTAGTCCTCAAGGTGACATCTTTGCTTTTCAACACTTTAAAAAGTTCCTGTGCAGCAGATTTGCCTAATGCAATACGTTGTCTGATCTCTTGACTGCTGCTTCTGCGAATGTTGATAGTTGATCCAAGAAGAATGCAGTCCTTGACAACTTCAATCTTTTCTCCATTGATAAGAATAGCAGAGAAATTTAGACAATAGTAATATTTAAATTGGAGTCCTTGTGTGGTGCTGTAGGATAAGCTCAGGACAGCAAGGTCAGTTTGAACCACAAGGTTAATGGTTCAAACTCACCAGTCCCTTCCGGAAACCCTATACTGAGATGCCATGAGTTAGAAATGATTTAACAGTACTTAACCACAGCAACAATATTTAAGTTACATTCACTAACTCATTTCAACTTCATTCCAGTGAAATTGCTCTCTTTCTACATATTAGTATCTTCTTTAAATTAGTTTGAACCTCTACATAAAACTTAATATCAGAGATTAAAAAAAAATACTATCAATAATATAAAAATAATACTTGCAAATAGTTAGGTTTGTTGTTGCTAAGTGCCATCAATTTGGTTCGACTCATAGTAACCCTGTATAGGGTTTCCATGGAGCAGTTGGTGGGTTTGAACCACCAACCTTGCAGTTTAACCCAACCATACAGTCTAGTGCATTATCCTGTAACATCACACCAGGACTGTGATATAGTTATATAACTATATGTTGTTGTTAGGTGCTGTTGAGTCAATTCTGACCCATAGAAACCCTGTATAGTTTCCAAGGAGCAGCTGGTGAGCTTGAACCTCCAACCTTGAAGTTCAAATGACTTTCAGTCTGATGCAATAGCCCACAGTGCCACACCAGGACTCCATATAATTATATGGTACCTACTATATGCTACTAGCACTCACCTGTCTGTCAGTTTGTCCTACTGTGGTGGTTTGTATGTTGCTGTGATCCTGGAAGTTATGCCACAGGTACTGTAAATGCTCATCCATGGTGAGCTGGTTTCAGTGGAACTTTTAGACTAAGCAGACTAGGAAATGAAAGAGGTGGATCACTTCTGAAAGGTTAGTCTCTTGAAAACCTTATGAATACCAGTAGTACACTGTCTGAGATAGTGCTTGAAGATGAGCCCCTCAGGTTGGAAGTCACTCGAAACACAATTAAGCAAGAACTGACACTAAGTTGACCTTAATGATGTGAATAGACCAAAGTTTTGGGGACTTCATTTGCTGGTGGGGTACAACTCAAAATCAAGAGAAACAGCTGCAAACATTCATTAATAATTGCAACATGGAATGTATGAAGGGGATGAGGGACACTCCAAGGGTTGTAGGTAAAGGAATGATATGAAAAGGTTTGCATTTTAGAGAAATAAATCTGGCTGTTGTATAAAAAACAAAGAAAGCCAAAAAAGTGGAGAAACAAGACTGACAAATGGGAGATACATATGGAGGATAAGCATATGACCGCAAGGTCAGTTTGAACCACAAGGTTGGTGATTTAAACTCACCAGCAGCTCCTTGAAAAACCCTATTCAGGGTCTCTGGGAGTTGGGACCAACTTGATGGCACTTAAGGACAACAAGGCAATTCAAGCAACAAATGATAAAGATGATTATGAATATTATTACAAAAAGAGAACACGAAAGAATGTGTGCAGAAATGGCAGTGTTATTGACACAGGTGTACAGCATCTTTGGAGTGCTCTAAAGAATCTAGAACTCATTTAGAAGTGTGTTTAAGCATTTTTGCATATGTTGCAAGAGCATCTTCCAAACAACAGTCCTTGAAGAGAAAACTTAGTCTTTGGAATGTGTGTGATACTCATCACCATGGAGATCACTTTCTTTAACTCTTCAAGAAAGAAGCTACTTCTCCCTGAAAATCCCTTTATAAGCTCTCCTGTTTCTTAAGAAGTTGTGTAGAGCCCCAAAGGTTGGCTGAGAGCATTGCTCAGTTTGATCTCCATCCAGAATCCTATCAAGTGGCACCTGAGATCTACCCTAGAGCAATGGCAAGACTGTAAGTAAATTGACTTCTGCTCCACCCCACAAGACCAGTCCAGTCAATCTGCAGTGCAAATCTATTCTGCAAATTTGCTCAGTACTGAGATTCCCTGGCTTCCCAGAGCCCATGCTTTTGCAGCGCCTTTGAAGACTCATTAACATTCACATCTTGCACAGCCTCATTATCTTGCCCAGATGTTTCTGTGACTGCCCCTTTAAAACATCTCTGTCTATATTTTATTTACATTTATTCGGCAATATTGATGCTTAATGAATAAATGCACTAAACTGTCAGTACTGGAGACTAATTAAATCTATGTATGAGCCCAAGAAGCTGATTGAAAAATGTGCAGTAACTAAACTAGGTTTAAATAAACACTTTAGTGTAGTGCTTTAATTACACTTTAGTTTGTAATGTAATTTTTGGCTGTTTAAACTATGATTTAGGCTGAGCTAATTACAAATGATTTTCTACTCTGTAATTAATAATAACAAAATTGTAATTAGACAGCTGCTCTGGATCTGGGTGACAGTGTGTGTGTGCTGGCTCTGGATGCTCATTCTGGCAGAGATACAAGATGAGCACTTGGGGGTTGGGGCAGCCTGCACCTCTCTGAGGTTCATTGTCAAAGAACAAGACAAGAACATTCTTGGAGTTTCATAATCCCAGCCATTTTCAGCGAAAGGAGTCTCTTATTCCTCATAGACTAAGTGTCTATGGAGTTTACATTGGCTTTAAAAGCAGAACACCCATTGCTCTCGACTTGATTCTGACTTCTTGTGACCTTACAGAACATAACAGAACCACAGACTTACATAGCTGTAAATCTTCATAGAAGCAGACTGCCCCATCTTTGTCCCTTGGAACAACTGATGGGTTCAAACCACTAACCTTTTGGTTAACAGTCAAGCACTTTAACTACTATGCCACCAAGACTTCTACATTAACTTTACATTAAGTAATTTGATCTTGCTCCTTAATTCCTGAGAGATAACCCTAAACTCTTAGAATTTTCTGAATAACTGGGGCTATTATTATTACTTATAGGCCTCCAAGCTACACCTGAGAGTTTATACTAATGAAATGAATCAGGTAAGGCCTAGCCAGACTAAAAAAGACCACCTCATAATATCAGCTAACCTCAGAGGAAGTGGGTTGATTCAGTCAATGATTATGTAATGAGGCCTCAATAAAGGCATTGGACATGAAAGTTTCATCAGCTTTCTGATTGGTGAAGGACTTTGATGTGCGTGAGAAGGAAGGTAGCATCTCCAGTTTTAGGAAATGGAAGCTCCATACTAGGCACCCTCCCAGACTTTGTCTTATATGCCTCTTCATTTGTATTCTTTTTGCTGGTATGAAACTATAATCATAAGTATAGCAGTTTCTATGAGTTTTATTAATCATTCTAAAAAATTATCAAACCCAATACATTATAGGACTCCTAGTGGTGATGCAGGATAAGCACTGGACTGTGAACCTCAAGGAGGATAGTCAAACCCACCAGCTGCACCTGGGAAACTCTATACAGGGTCACTGTGAGTCGGAACTGACTCAACAGCACTTAACAACAACAAGGTATTATAGGAGTCAGTATATCAGAAATAAGGGAGGCTGAAGCCACCTGAAAGAGTTTTGGGAAACCTTGATTCTGTAGCAGGCAGATCATAAGTGAAGTTGTTCTAGGGACTCTGAAGCTTGCAAGTGACAACTGAGGTCTTATGTAGATTTGGTAGTCTGGTGAACTATGTCTTCTGACTTGTGAGGTCTGGCAAAAGGAGGAAATGCTATATGTGCAGCTGGAGTCAGAAGAGAAGTGGCACAGAGGTGAAAAGTGTAATATATATATAACACAGCAACACTGGTGTGGTGCTATAGAATAAATAGTGGACTGCAAAGTCGATTTGAACCACAAGGTCGGTGTGAGCCCACCGGCTGCTCCTCTGAAACTCTGTACAGGGCCGCTATGAGTCAGAACTGACTCGACAGCACTTAACAACAACAACAACAATATTAACAACATTGGAAAATGTATGATCAAATTCTACATGACCTGCTGTGGCAGTATAGGATAAGCCCTGGATTGATACCAGCAAGATCAGGGGTTCAAACTCACGAGCTCCTCCTCAGAAATACTATGCAGTGTTGCTATGAGTCCGAAGCAACTTCACAGCATGTAACAACAATAGCTACTACCACCACTTATTCATTCATCTCAAATACCTTTTTTTCAACAACTTAAATATTGATTCTACATATGGACCTCAGTAGATAGAATATACAGGAATCAAATCGACTAACTTTGTGGAAAGACAATGGAGAAACTCAATATCATATATATATATATATATATATATATATATATATATATATAGAGAGAGAGAGAGAGAGAGAGAGAGAGAGAGAGAGAGAGAGCTCTGGTAGTGTAGTGGTTATGAATCGGGCAGCTAACCTCAAAGTCGGCAGTTAGAAACTACCAGCAGTTCCGCAAGAGAAAGATGAGGCGTTCTGCTCCCGTAAAGATCTACAGCCTCGGAAACCCTGTGCAGGGTCGCTATGAGTCGAAACCGACTCCAAGGTACTTAACAGCAACAACAACATATATATACAACATATATATACACACACACACACACACACACATATATATATATATATACTTTTGTTGTTAAGTGCTGATTCATAGGGTTTCTGAGGAGTATCTGGTGGATGTGAACCACTGACCTTTCAGTTAGCTATTTTTACAGCACCACGACAGGATAAGTACTGCACTGCAAACTGCAAGGTTGGCAGTTCAAACCTCCCAGTTACTGTTGGAACTGACTCAATGGCACAACACAAATACATATCCCTATAGAGTTTGTAGTCATTCTCATTAGTCTAAAAACCTCACTTTTGAAAACATACTGATGATATCAAATCTCCTTTACTTTTAAATTGTAGCTTCCAATCCACTCACCTTTCCTTTCTGTCAGAAATTAAATAATAGCAGTGTGTTTTCCTGAACCAATTAATCATCATCATAAACTGGTCATAGCTTAAAGTTTGTTCTGGTTATAATTTTTACATAACAAACCATACAAAACTTAAGTGTCAAAAAATATCCACTTGTCCTAATGTGGGCTTCTGGTGTGGGCAGTGTGGATCAGCACTGGACTTTGAACAAGAAAGTAGGCAGTTCAAACCCACCAGCTACTCCTTGTAAGCCCTATACAGGGTTGTTATGAGTCTGAACCAACTTAATAGCACTTAACAACAACAGTCCTGATGCAGCTCTGTAGGATAAGCACTGGACTGTAAGGTTGGTTTGAACCTTAGGATCTGTGTTTCAAAGTCACCAGTCACTCTTCAGAAACCCTGTACAGGCTCCAATGAGTCAGACTTGACTCAATGACTCTTAACAACAGTAACACATTTCATTATAGTCAGAGATTTTGTGGGTTGTGGATTTGGAAAAGACACAGTGACCTGGCTTCTATGATGTCTGGGGCCTTACCTGAGAAGACTAGAATGGCTGAATGGGGCGTAAATTCAAAGATCCAGACCCACTGCCATTGCGTCAATTCCAACTTATGATGATCCTTATACAGTGTTTCCGAGACTGCAACTCTTTGATAGAATAGTTTCATCTTTCTCCCACAGAGTGGCTGCTGAGTTTGAACTATTGGCCTTGTCAGTTAGCAAGGAGGGAAGTGATTAACTTTTCAGTCTAGGAGCGGAGATCCCTGGGACCATCAAGCAGAGAGCGGGACCATACCCAGAGAAGCAGTGATGCCTGAGTTGGAGGCAGAGACAATGATGTGGAGAGATGGAGCAGCAGGGAACTTTAGACACAGAGAGGGAGAGAAGCTGTGTGCTGACGACCCGGGGTGTAGGCTTGTAGTGTATACCCTTTGGTTGATGGATGATGCATGGAGGGGATTGTAACCATGGCAATGAAATGATACATGATAGGATGAATGTAAAACTAATGTTCTCCCATGTAAACTATCACATAAGTCATAATAAAACATTGGAAAAAAAAAAAGGAGAGGCTGGTGGATTTGAACCACCAATCTTGTGGTTAGCAGTCCAGTTCTAATTTACTATGCTGTACTAGGACTCTTCAAAGGAAACATGGAAGGGCTTACATTCTCTGGAGGCATCTTCACTCAGCTGGTTTTCCTTGTAGGGATATGGCTATTACTCGTACTAACAGCATTGTACTTCAGGATAGATCTTGAAATGTTCTTTTTTGACTTGAGACCTACCAATGTGGCCAGTACTTCCTCAAAGTATGGCTGATTCAAAGTAGTTGGACTTCCTATATCGTGACTCAAGTCTCTCATGTTAGTGTTCCAGAACACAGAGCAGAATCTGTACTACTTCTTTTGATCTAGTATTGGAAGTCACACAGCATTATTTCTGCCCTATTTGTTGAAACAGTCAAAAATTCATGCATTTTTTATCAATAGTAAACACTTTTATTATCAAGCAAATTGAGGAACAAAATGTGTTTTAAATATTCCACCTTTAGTGGGGAGGACACCACACTTGCACACAATTACAATCAAAGACCTAACATTTGTACATGTCAGACAGTTTTATTTTACTCCTGTTATGCCATGAATTTATAGGGCTCCTTTCCATTGGTTTTCACAAAGTGCACCTGTCTAGGGGGAGCAGGTTGGTGTTTTAGTTAAAGCCAGGTACCTTTCAATTTGGCTTTCTTCTTTTTCTAGTCATTTTCTTTCACTCACTTCAGGAAGCTATCTCAGCTTTCTTAGATGGCTTAATATGCTCAATGCACATATTCATTCTCTTCACAAGATTCTTGCCCTTGACTTACTAGTTCATAACAATAACGCTGACAGCATGCTGGGTCCCACTGTAGACTCTTTCAGTTTTGCCCTAGTAACATTTGCAGGGCATTCCTTATTGAACTGTGCCATTCCCTTGATGTCAATATCAACATCAATATTGATGTCAATATTGCCTTTCTTATAGATTCACATGTATGTGGCCAAAGGAACAACCACATGTTTTCTTAATGATCTGGAGAAGATATAGTGTATGCCCCACTTTTTCCCTTGGTGTTCATCATTTTGTCAGATTACTGCAAGATGGTGGTTCTGGCTAAAAGACAAAAATTCATCCTTTATTAAGGGAAAGAGACATATGGATATGCCACCCCCCAGGTCCCCAGCCTACCCATCAGTGAGAGTTATCACTCATCAGTCAGTTTGTCATAATGTGGTGAGTTACATGTTCCTGTGATGCTGAAAAACCATGCCACTAGTATTTAAAATAACAGGAGGGTCACCTATGGTAGACAGGTTTCAGCAGAGCTTCCAAACTAAGACCTACAAAGAAGAAGGGAGAAACAGTTCATTTCTGAAAAATTAGTCTTTGAAATCCATATATATAGCATCAGAACATTGTCTGTTAATAGTATCAGAAGATAAACCCTTCAAGTCAGAAGGCACTTTCAAAAGACTACTTTGAGCTACCTCATTAAAGTCGAGTCAACTTTAATGATGGAGCAAAGCTTTCTGAACCTTCATTTGCTGATGTGGCATGACTCAAAATGTTCAAAAGAAACAGCTTCAAACATCCATTAAAAATTGGAATGTGGATTGTACAAAGTATGAATGTAGGACAATTAGAAGTCTTCAAAATGAAATTAAATGCACAGTGATTGATATTCGAGACATTAGTGAGCTGAAACAAACTGATATTTTCATTTTGAATCAGAAAATCCTTTGGTCTGCTATGTCAGGGATGATAAACTGAAGAGGAATGGCATCCCATTTTTGGTCAAAAAGAATATTTCAGAAGCTATCCTGACATACAACACTGTCCTTGATAGGATATTATCCATATGCCTGCAAGGAAAACCATTAACACAACTGTTATTCAAATTTACTAATCAACCACTAAAGCCAAAGATGAAGATTTTGAGGGTTTTTTTTGTTTTTGTTTTTGTTTTGTTTTTTTTTACCAACTTCTGCAGTCTGAAATCAATCAAACATACAATTAAGATGCATTGATAATTCTTGATGAATGGGAAGTTGGAAACAAAGTAGAAGGATCTGTAGTTGGAAAGTTCACCTTAGTGATAGAAATGACACTGGAGAATGGATTATAGAATTCAGTAAGAGCAACCACTTATTAATTCTTTTCAAACATCTTTTTTTCAACTACATAAATTATGACAATACACATGGACCTCACTAGATAAAATACACAAGAATCAAATAAACTAAATTTGTGGAAACACACAATGGAAAGCTCAATATTGTTAGTTAGTACAAGACCAGGGCCTATCTACAGAGCAGACCATCAATTTCTCATGTCAATGCCCAAGTTGAAGCTGAAGAAAATTAAAACAAGTCCATGAAAGACAATACATGACCTTGAGTGGATACCACTTGAATTTAGAGACCATCTTATAAATTGATTTGATTCACTGAACACTAATGACTACCAAGACCAGAGGAGTTATGGGATGACATCAAGAACATCATATGTAAAGAAAGCAAAATGTCATTAAAAAGACAAGAAAGAAAGAAATGACAAAAACGGATGTCAAAAGATACTCTAAAACTTGCTCTTAAATAGGAAATAGCTAAAACAAAAAGAAGAAATGACGAAGTAAAACAGCTGAACAGAAGATTACAACGATCAGCTTGAGAGGATAAAGTTGTAAGAAAAGATGACCAAACTATACGATTAATTTAAAAAGCAAGATGCTGTTGTTAGTTGCTTCCAAGTTGACTCCAACTCATGATGATCCCTGATAGCTCAGAGTAGAAATGTGCTCCATGGGGTTTTCAAGGCTGTGATCTTTCAGAAACAGATTGCCAGATTTGTCATCCAAGGTGTATCGGGTGTGTTTGAACACCAGCCTTGCTGCTAGTAGCTGATCACTTAACTATTTGTGATAACCAGAGATTCCTAAAAGGAAAAGAAAAGTAGATATAAATATAAATATCAGGATATACACTAAACATTAATTTTATGTATCCTAGATGGTAGATCAGGATTGGGTCTCTGTCTTTTATATTTTACTTTTTCACATGCTCTGAATTTATGTATGTGTGTATGTATGTATTAAAGCAGGGGCTGTGAAGGAGTAAGGAGTGAGAGTTAGGGTTGGGACTATGGCTAGGTCTTGGCTAGGCCTAAGACTTTGTTTATTGTTAGGGTTATGGCTAGGTCTAGGGTTAGTTTTAGGGTAAAGGTTGAACTAGGGCTAGGAGTAAGGCTTGGTCTAGTTTTCAGGGTTGTAGAGTCCTGGTGTAGCACTGTGGGTTTATGCGCTAGACTACAAGGCCAATTTGAATTGCAAGGCCCCACACCATAACAACTACACTACCAGAGCTCTTTTAAAATTGCGTTGTTCAAGGTGGCCAGGAGAACAGTTGGGCAGGTTCACACTGGCTAGGTGGGACAGAGGTAAATGATGATGTATGCACAACCTTGGAATAATAGGGCTTCAGGATACAGGGATTGAGGCATGACTTGAAAGGGGAAAAGAGAGGAATAATGTTAGGATGCTTGGCTGTCTTTTGAATCTTGGTCTCCCTTGCCTACCATTGTGAAATTGACACTTGGTGGAGGGAGAAATAGCCAGAAACATCACAACAGAAAATATGTAAGCCCATCTTCAGCCTATAACTGACTGAAATGCCTTGAGGGAGGCTGGAAACTACCCAGACCCAAAAGTGGGGGGTGGGTTATAAAGGCAAGAAGTGACTGGCTTACAAGCTTTCAAGAGGGAGCCTAGATCTAGATGGGACAGGGATAGGCAGAACCTCCACTGAATGATTTCCAAACTGTTGGGAACTGGCTGAGGAAAGGAAATTGGGATAAGACTCTTGTGGTACAACAGTGAATACCTGTTGCCAGGACTGACTGTGAGGGTCGGAAATGTAGAGGCAGATTTTTTTTTCTTTGGCAAAAGGAGGAGATTGATTGATTTTGCAGGCCAGGAGCAGAGGTCCCCGGGACCATCAAGTGAGAAGAGCAGAAAGTGTGACCCTACCCAGAGAAGCAGTAAAGCCAGGAATGGAGACAGAGATGATGTTGTGGACAGGAGTGGCTGGAGACATGGGACTCAGGGAGGGAGAGGAGCTGTTTGCTGACAGCTAGGGTTGGGCGGGCTTGTGGGGTGTATCCTTTAGTTATTTGATGATGCATGGAGAGAATTGTAATCATTGCAGTGAAATGAAATACGATAGGATGAATGTGAAGCTGAAGTGGGACAGAGGCATATAATGATGTATGCACAACCTTGGAATAACAGGGCTTTGGAATACAGAGATTGAGACATGGTTTGAATGGAGAAAAGGGGGGAAATAATGTTAAGATGCTTGGCTGTCTTTTGAATCTTGGTTTCCCTGGCATACCACTATAAAACAGATACTAGACGGGGAGAGAAAGGAATAGCCAGAACTACCACCATAGAAAGCTTGTAAGTCTGTCTTCTGTCTTTAACTGATTGGAATACCTAAAATGGGGCTACAAGATGCCCAGTGAAGGAGGCTTCCTGCGGAGCCTCTGCATTACACAAGACAATGGATGGAATCCTGAACCGCATCCAGAATCTTCTGAGAGGAAATTTCCATTTGAAAGGACAAGCAAACCAGCTTGGAGCAGCCAGAAGAACAGAAGATACTTCCTGAAAGAAAGACTGACAGGAAAAATGCAATACAGTACAGGCAGACCAACTGATTACTACAAGAACAAACAAGTGGCTTGCCCAGGAGACATCAAGGCAAGTAGTCGGGTCCCCCTCAGGGTAAACCCCCTTCTAAGACTAAGATTCAATGGGAATACACACTCTGATTGGTGACCACGTTTGTCATCGATAAGGGGAAGTGAGGGAAAAAGAGCAATGAAGCTGTGAGCTAAGTCCTACAATGTTCAATAGACTTCTGTGAACCCAGATGAAGACCTGGTTGGCCAGCAGTGGGGAAGTCCAGGGGACTCTTGAACCCAGAGTCAGTGACATAGCCACAGAGGACTAGAATGGAGAGTGAAGCATCCAGCTGATAAGAAGAGAGGGAATATGCACACTTGCAGATAATACCCACTTGACCTGGCTTCAATGACTGGATGATCAGAGCTCAACCAGAAGAAGAAAGAAGAGGGAAAAAAGAATAATCTGATACAATTTGATGAACTTGACCTACACCTATGGAAACAGTACTCAAAAGAGGGAACAAATCTTCACAGCAAAGATCATTCCCACCCCCTCCGCACATGGAGAGGACAGGGATGGACAACTTGGACATTAGCTACCCAGAATGGGGGTGAGGTGTACAGAGGCAAGAAGTGACTTTCAAGCTTTCAAGATGGAACCTAGATCCAGAGGGCATGGAGCAAGGTAGAATCTCCACTGAGTAGTATCCATTCTGTCTAGTCAGAGCTGATGAAATGAGATGTGGATAGGTCTCTTGCGATACAATAGTGAATAGTTGTTATCAGGACTGATTGTAAAGGCTGGAAATGTAAAGGTAGACATTTTCTGGCAAAGGGAGGGGAGTGATTAACTTTGCAGTCTAGGAGCAGAGGTCCCTGGGACCATCAAGGGAGAAGGGTGGAGAACGGAACCACCCAGAGAAGCAGTGATCTGAGGGATGGAGGCAGAGATGATGACGTGGGCACATGGAGTGGCTGGGGACTTTGGACCCAGAGAGGGAGAGGGGCTGTGTGTGAACAACCAGGGGGCAGGCTTGCGTGGTATACCCTTTGGTTAATGGATGATGCATGGAGGGGATTGTAACCATGGCAAGGAAACACTATATGATGGGATCAATGTGAAGCTAATGTCCTCCCATGTAAAGTATCACATAACTCATAATAAAGCATTAAAAAAAATTTTCACTGTTGTTGTTGCTAAGTGCCATTGAGTCAATTCCGATCTATAGCAACCCTGTATATGGTTTCCAAGGAGCAACTGGTGAGCTTGAACCACCAACCTTGCAGTTCAAACGACTTTTCCATCTGATGCATCAGCCCACGTAGGACATCTTTAATTAAAAAAAAAAAAAATACACCACACACACATGCACACTGTACAACTAAGGATTAATGAGTCCCTGAAAGTGCGGATCCTAAATTGCAGTTAATAAGCACAGAGTCATGAAGAGCCAATTGAGTGGAGTGTTGGACTATAATCATGTAAGTATCTTGAATGGCATACTATGTTGTTGTTGTTGTTGTCAGGTGCCATCGAGTCGGAACCGACTCATAGCGACCCCATGCACAGCAGAACGAAACAATGTCCGATCCTGGGCCAACCTCACTACCGCTGCCACACTTGACGTCATCAATGATGCCACCTGGCCAATCCATCTCGTTGGGGGTCTTCCTCTTTTTCTCTGACCCTCCATCTTACCCAGCATGACATCCTTCTCCAAAAACTGTTCCCAGTGGCATACTATAGCTGATGTTATATGAATAAGGCCTCAACTGAGGCTTGTTTGCACTCTACCCTGCAATGTTTATGTGTTGCTTCAGAGGTTTAATATCAAATTCTGAATATAAATTCTCATTTCTATTCATTTCCTTTATTCCTTCACTCTGCAGCTCATAATTATACCTTTACAAAAATGCAACATATACTGTTTTCCCCTAAACTTCTCACTTTCTTTTGGTATGCATATATTTATTGGCTGTCTGTCAAAGACTGGGTTTTCTTTCTCTTCTGTAATATTATTAATTATATTAGCATATCATTAGATACAATTGGCCAGAATTCCCATTTATTTATCATTTTTACCACCCACCAACTCTTCACTTCCCAACTTTTTGTAATGGAAATATTTTCTCCTTATCTTCTCTCAAAACTTTGGGGTTTTTC
The DNA here is from genome assembly GCF_000296735.1 of Chrysochloris asiatica. Taxonomy (NCBI): domain Eukaryota; kingdom Metazoa; phylum Chordata; class Mammalia; order Afrosoricida; family Chrysochloridae; genus Chrysochloris; species Chrysochloris asiatica. The sequence goes on along the minus strand of NW_006408532.1, from coordinate 26,689,457 downwards.
ATCAATTATCTTCTTTCCCTCAAACATATTTGATGTCTCCAAATCCTCTCAAGTCTTTTAAACTTCTCAGAAATCCATTCTTTCCTGCTTAATCCCACTGCTGCCCATCTCATTTATAACTATTTCTAAAACTGTGCTTGATTTCACTGCATTCCCCACAACAGTTGTCTAATTCCATCAATAGCTACATTTAAAAATCAAACTCTTCAACCTGATCTTTAGAGCGCTCCACCATTGGCTCTCAATCTATTTTGTCTTTATTGCTCTAAGTCAACACATTAAGCATTTAGCCCTTCCCTACTAAAAATTTGAGCTCTGACCAACATCATTTACCTTATCATGGAGACTTATTGATCTATTGAATTAGAATTTGCATTTTAACAAGAACTGCCTCCCCACCCCCACCCCAACCCCTCAGTGAATGGTATATACTGGATTTAACAAACATGTTCTTGAAATAAAATAGTGTTTAATGTTATTATTACTCTTGTGCTCTTTTTCCTATTCCTTTAGATCAGGGTAGATTGTCATCCATTCCTGCCCAAATCCCCAATTTGCTTTATTCTAAAGTCCTGGTGTGGTGCTGTGGATTAATGTGCTATACTGCAAAGCCGTTTGAACTGCAAGGTCCGTGGTTCAAGCTCACCAGCTGCTCTTTGGAAATCCTATACAGGGTCGCTATGGGTTGGGACAGCAAAGCCATACTCTTACCATCCGCCAGTCTGTTGTATTATGGTGATCTTCCTGTTGCTCTATATTCTCATACCCTTACAGCAACCTGATTTTTATATAGATTTCTAATAAGCATATTAAAGTTACAATGTCCAAAACAAGCTGTTGATCTCCACTCTCACTCTCCCACTTCCCTCTTCTTTTAGCATTTGTCATCTAACTAAAATGTACCACCAATTACCAATTTTGCTCAGGGCAAAAGCTTTCAAGAATCTTGATTCTTCTCTGTTTAATATACATAGCATCCCATCCATGCACACATTCTGTCCATTCTATATTCAAGATATACTCAATCTTATATTTGTTGTTGTTACTTGCCATTGAGTTGGTTCCAGCCCATAGCAGCCCAGTATAAGGTTGTCAAAGAGCGGCTGGTGAGCTTGAACCACTGACCTTGAGGTTCAAACCAAATCTTTCAGTCCAGCACATTAACCCACAGTGCCACACCAGAACTCTAATCTTATTACTTCTTGCCAAATTCACCACTATCACCTTATAGTGATTCTGTTGTGAATTTCTGTATTGCTCTGAAATGTTGGGAGCAACTAAACCGAAGCTCTCAGACTTGGGGGCAGTTTAACCAAAGGATTGCAACTGAACAGCTGTGGTCCAGAAAATCTGGCTGCTCCCAGGTCAGGCTGCCCCCTGAGGAACTTGCAAAGCCTACCACAGGGAACAAGGAACTTGCAAAGTCTTTCCTTGTACTCAGCCATGGCCTTCAGTTTAGTCTGAAAAAACATCTAGCTGCCCGATCTCTGTTTCCCTAGCAACTACATTCTTCTGATAAAGTCCCACTTACAGCATGCATTGATAACACCAGTTGTTTTTGTACTCTTTTCCCTGCCCCCAGCACTTTCTTTTGATTTGTGTTTATAATAAACTCGTGGCACTAGGTCTGAGTCATACTATCTCCATCAGAGTGCTGTGTCTCACCGGGTCCCAACTTTACTAATTTCATTTTGTGTCTGTGTCTTTCTTTTTATTTCTAATCTCCCATTGCCCCTGCCTGGATTTAATTTCGCAGCGCAGGTCACAGAGAATAGCAGGTTGTTGGACACAACACTGAAATGTGTTATTGTGTTTTATACTCTTACTTTGCTATAATCCATTAAGCACCCACTACCAGAGTGATTCCACTAAAACATGTCAGATCACTTTCTATGCACTTCAGAACTCTCCATTGACTCCCCTTTATATTTACAACACTGTCTCCCAGTTGACTCCTGGTGTGATGCTGTAGGATAAGCACTAGACTGCTAGCCATAAGTTTGGTGGTTCAAACCCACCAGCTGCTCCTCAGAAATCCTGTACAGGGTCACTATGAGTCAGAACAAACTCAATGGTACTTATCAACAAGACCAGTTTTAGCACTGAGATCCCATGCCCTGAGAAACTCTTCAGTTCTAGACAATCTGAGACAGCTGATCACCTTACAGTGTGTTCCTGACCTGATCACCTTACAGTGTGTTCCTGACCTGGAACCATTGAGTCCACTTTCTTATAGAAACACGGCTAAACATGGTTTTGAGATTTAGTGATATCACAGATTTAAACTTTTTTTGGAGGATGTGTTATAATTTTGCTATAGAATTAGTACTACTTTAGATCACAATCCAGTAGCCCTGGTGTGGCACTATGGGATAAGCACGGGACCTCAAGATCATTTGAATCACAAGGTCGGCAGTTCAAATTCACCAGCGGCTCCTTAAAAATCCTATGTATCATTTTTTACCTCTGTCCCATTTAGCCCATTCATACCTGTCTAATTGTTCTCCCATCTGCTTTGTTCTTTGATTCCCCTCTCCCTACTTGTATATTGTCCCCCTACCCAATACCCAAATTATCCTGTGTCTATTCCCTGCCCTGTGCTCTACCTTCCCCTCCCACTCCTATCCCTACCCCTACATCCTAGCAACCAACTAAGAATCCACTTTAGTGGATTAGTATGGGTTCTTTTTCTTAGTCTTTTACATTAGTGGTCCTATGCAGTATTTTTCCTTTTGTGACTGACTAATTTCACTCAACATAATGCCCTTAAGGTTCATCCATGTTAGGATGTGGCATGCAGTTTCCTTGTTATTTTTCAAGGAAGCATAATATTCCATTGTGTGTATGTACCACAACTTGTTTGTCCATTCTTCAGTTGATGGGCACTTTGGCTGACTCCATGTTTTTGCTATTGTAAATAGTGCAGCTATGAACATTGGTGTGCATATATCTTCCTGTGTTGTGGCTCATTTGTCTTGTGGGTAAATACCCAGTAGAGGAATTGCTGGATCAAATGGTATTTCTATTTTCAACCTTCTGAGGAAGCGCCATATTGCTTTCCAGAGACGTTGGACCATTTTGCAGTCCCACCAGCAATGCAGGAGTGTCCCAGTCTCTCCACATCCCCGCCAGCATTTATTGTCCTCAACTTTTTAAATCTTTGCTGTTATTGCTGGTATGAGATGATATCTCATTTTTGTTTTGATTTGCATCTCTCTAATGGCTAGTGATAGTGAGCATTTCTTCATATGTTTGTTAGTTGCCTGGATTTCCTCCCTGGTGAAGTGTCTGCTCATATTCTGTGGCCATTTTTTGATTGGATTATTTGTCTTGTTTTTATAGATGTGTAGTAATTTCCTATATATTTTAGAGATGATATAGGCACAGCTTTGGAACAACAGGGCTCTGGAATACAGAAACTGAGACATGGATGGAATGGGGAAAAGGGGGGAATAATGTTAAGATGCTTGGCTGTCTTTTGAATCATGGTTTTCCTTGCAATATATTATAAAACAGACACTGGAGGGGGAGAGAAAGGAATAACCAGAAATATCAACATGGAAAGCTTGTAAGCCCGTCTTCTGCCTATAACTGAGTGGAATACCTAAAACGGGGCTACAATGTGTCCAGTGAAGGAGGTTTCCTGAGGAGCCTCTGCATTACATGGGAGTATAGGTGGCAGCCCGAACCACATTCAGACATTCAGAGACAGGAAATTTTCCACTTGAAAGGACAAGCAGACCAGCTGAGAGCAGCTAGAAAACCAGAAGATACTTCTTGAAAGAAGGATCTACAGGAAAAATACAAAACTATAAGGGCAGTCAAACTGTTACCACAACAACATCCAGGTTGCTTGCCTAGGAGACATCAAGGCAAGTGGTTGGGTCCTCTCAGTGCAAATTCTCTTCCAAGACTAAGACACAAGGGAAATATACCCTTTGACTGACAACCACGCACATCACCCAGAAGGGGAAGTGACCGAAGAACATCAATGAAGTGGCGAGCTAAGCCCTACATCGTTCAGCAAACTACTGTGAACCCAGGTGGAGACTTGATAGTCTAGTAGCGAGGCAACACCTGGGGACTCATGGGCTCAGAGTCAATGACACAGCCACAGAGGACTAGAGTGGAGAGCTGGGTGGCAAGCTGATAAAAAGAGGGCAGACAGACATAAGAACACCCACACTTGCAGATGATACCCACTTGACCTGGCTTCAATGACTGGATAAACAGAGCTCAACCTGAAAAAGAAAGAAGAGGGAAAAAGTGTCATCTGATACAATTCAACAAACATTACCTACACCTATAAATGCAGTAGTTCAAAAGAGGAAACAAATTCCTGCTGCAAGAACTATTCCCACCCCCTCCACACAAAGGGTAGACAGGATGGGCAACTTGGACATTGGCTACCCAAAATGGAGGGAGGGATACAAAGGTAAGAAGTGACTGGCTTACAAGCTTTCAAGAGGGAACCTAGATGCAAAAGGCATGGAGGAAGGTAAAGTCTCCAGTGAATAGTATCCAGCCTGTCCCGGAAGGGCTGATGAAATGAAATACAGATGGGTCTCTTGTGATGCAATAGTGAGTAATTGTTATCAGGACTGATTGTGAGGGTTGGAAATCTAAAGGTGGACATTTTGTAGCAAGGAGGGAAGTGATTAATTTTTCAGTCTAGGAGCGGAGGACCCTAGGACCATCAATGGAGAAAAGCAGAGAGTGGGATCCTACCCAGAGAAGCAGTGAGGCCTGAGATGGAGGCAGAGAAGACGTCATCAAGAGATGGTGTGGCTGGGGACTCGTGATCAGGAGACGGAAAGGGGCTGAGGACTGTGGGGGAGGGGGCATCCAGGCTTACAGGGTATACCCTTTGGTTGGGTGAGGATGCATGGATGGGATGGTAACTATGCCAATGACATGATAGATGATAGAATGAATGTAAAGCTAATGTTCTCCCATGTAGACTATCACACAATTCACAATAAAACATTTATTTAAAAAAATCCTATGTATCTACGGTCACCATGACTATGCACCATCCGATGGCACTTAGCACCAACAACAGATTGCAAACAACCAATTTTCAAACCAATTAAGGAATGGAAATTTGTTTAGAAGTTTATATGTTGCCTGATTCAAATGCACAAAATTTAAAGGTATATTCATATTGTCACCATATCCTGCAGGAAATTACACTTACTCTCTAAGACTCATGAATAAGGTGTGCTATGCAAGCACACTTATGAATACTAAGATGAGAAAACACTGTTCACTTTAGTGCAATATTTAATAAAGCTCTGTCAGTAGAAAGCAAGACTATGTATGATAATATATTTTAATAAAACTAGAATCTAGTAATATTGAAATATGCAAGGATAGAGCTATTATAATTGTTTGCTGCCCATGGAAGTGCTTTTTGTGTTGAAAAAGAAAACAACAAATCCTTTAGAGATTCACAATTAAAGATAAAGTGGCTTTTTGCAGGGAGAGGACAGGGCAGTTAATAACAGAGCTGCAAAAGCATATTAACCTCCCCTTTTCAAATTTGTAACATAAAATAAAAACAATGCAAATAAAACAACATATCTTTGTTCCTAGAGGATGAAAGTATATCTAGGCCATTTATATAAAGCACTTCATTGTAAACCATTTACTTCATTACAATTATATATATATAATTATTATTCCTAATAATATGTTTATGTCAAATCAAATGATACATTTAAAAAAATATAAAATGTTTTCCTTTTTAGAATATGTCAAAAGTAACCCAATTTCCCTGGTGTTGTTGTTGTTAAGTACCTTTGAGTTGTTTCAGACTCAGAGAAACCCTGTATAGGGTTTCTGAGGCTGTAAATCATTAGTGGAAATAGAAAGTGTCATCTTTCTCCACAGAGCAGCTGGAGGATTCAAACTTCTGACCTTGTAGTGATCCTACAGTGTCACCAGCATTTCTTTCCTAGCTAAACTTGTTGTTGTTAAGTGCCATTGAGTAGGTTTCAACTCATAGCGACCCAATATAGGGTTTCCAAGGAGCAGCTGCTTTCAGGAAGGTGAGGCAGCACAGGAGGCACTCACTCATCTCTGCCAAGAAATTTGGAAGACAACTGTCTGGCCAACTGATTGGAAAAGATCAATGTTTATGCCCATTCCAAA
>NW_006408532.1:26650706-26682149 GCF_000296735.1 Chrysochloris asiatica | reverse complement strand
TGCTATGAGTCGGTTCCGACTCAATGGCACCTGACAACAACAACAACAACAAGGAGCAGCTGGTGGGTTTGAACTGCCAACCTTGTGGTTTGCAGTCTGGTGCTGATCTTACAGTCCAGCACATTAACCTGCAGAACGCACCAAGACTCCTAACTATAGTTAAGCAGCATACTTACAAATAATATTGTGTTTTCTGTCTAATCTTAGTAGGTTTACAATAGTTGAGATTCCTTTATTTTCATGCTTTTTTCATGGATGGAGCAATAAACACACTTGGTTAAAAAATGCCACCTTAAAATAGTTATTAAACAAATCGTATATGGTCAATTCCTCCTTCCATCTAAATGTAGAAAAGGCCTAATTCTGAAGGTAGAATCTGTGGTCTTTGCTGGGTTTTGCTTAGAGGCTTATCATCTTTAACCCGTGAATTATTTTTTTCATTTTGAGCTCATCTTGTCCCTGATGGTCCAATGATTGCTTCTGGGTAATGACCCCGTCAGATCTTATTTGGAAAGAAACTTACTCCTAAACAGTGCGCAGTGATGCCTTTCTGACCTCAGAGGAGCCACAAAGGACATTTGCATTATTATACAGAGTAAAATGGGTCCAGTAAAATTAGTTCCAGCTTAGAAGAAAGCTTCCTAAAGGCATTTGATGCCTCAGAGCCATTGACTAGACCCAATGCTCCATAATTGATTCCATGCTTCATTCTCCCAAATGTCATTCATTAAGAAAAAATGATTAGGTGATCATGTCTGACCACAAATTAGATCCTTTTATGCAATCTTGACTCAGCTCTGCTATTCAGCTAAACAATCCACTTCTTTAAACAGTCTCCTTTAGATATATTATCACCTCTTCAACATGACTGTGGGATTTTCCCCCCCATATTCTGTTCTGTTTTTCAAATTTTAAAAAGCACACCTATTTAATAAAAATCGTTTTCTCAGGGTATTAGAGAGATATACTCTCAAATGTAGAATGCACAGAGAAAACAGTGCTTCACTATCCTTTCTATAAATTAATCTCATTAACTAAGAAAGGCAGATTATACCAGGAGCATATGATCAATTTTATGTTCAGTTTTTGTGTGTGTGTGTGTGTGTTTTAATTCAGACAATTTTCATGAAAATTCAAGATACTGTCTAATAAACTTGAAACTAGAGAGCATTTACGTGGTAAATAAAACAGTTTGTGTGTTTAGATTGTGAGCGGTGTGAGAAAGGGAGAGTAGGGAAGAATATGAATGTAGGTAGGAGAGAAAAATCCATCCCCACCAAAAGTTGCCATTCATTCATTCTGACTCACTGCAACCTCATTAGTTTCAGTGTCAATTTCCTAGAGCTCCCAATAACTCTGCTCTTCCCGAAGTAGATCAGGAAACCATTCTTCCAAAAATATCTGGGTGGATTTGAACCGCAAACCTTTCTCTTAGTAGCTAAGCACTTAACCATTTATACCACCAGGAACTCCAATGTGTGTAGCAGAGAAAGAAGCAGTAAAACTGATGTAAAGAGCCAAGCGTCAGAGACCAGCAAAGGTACTTACGTGGCAATAAGGCCACAAGGCTTCCAGAGGGGTGATGATTGATATCATCTGTGCTGTTTTGTATCTTCCTCACTGCCTTGGAAAGAGCTGCATCTATATCCTTCTGCTTTTTTCAGCTTTCTGATTCACTATTTCCACTCAAAACAGAGTAAGAGCCTCTAAAAGAGTAATCTATTAATGGTTGGATACCATTATGAATTTTTCTCTGGTAAATTTGTTATGAATTTATTATGATACTTTCTCTGGTATAAGGTGACCATAACTAATTTAACCCCCATAATTTTCTTCTCACCTTTTCTGTTTAGTTTTAGGTTGTCTTTTCATCCCTCTACCATGAATAAATATAGTGTCCTAACTATCTTACATAACATATGGCAAATTATACAGAAAGAACATACCAGATCATAATTATAAGAAAGGTGAAGACATTTCCCTCCAACTTTGATCAAATTCATTTCTCTTCCTCTTAAATTTTCATAACTCCAAATCAAGGTATAAGATTCCAAAGGAAGTCATATTTTAAAATATGACTTTGTGTCTATAGATTTGCACAGCTGTCCCACCTTCACCAGGAACATAAATCTGGTTATTATCACTGTTGTCATTAAATCATGTTAGTGGCTTGAAGCAATGGTTCTCAGGATGTGATCACCTGACTAGCTGCATTAGCATCACTAGGGAGCATGTTAGTAATACCAATTCTTGGACCCATTCAAGACCTACAGAATTATAAACTCAGTAGTCAACCAAATTATTCAACACTATTAGAATAGATCTAGTATGTGCTTGAAAAAAATAAAATTTATAACCATATATCCATGTTGTTGTTGTTCAGTGTTGTTGAGTCAGTTCTGTCTATAGCAATCCTGTGTAGGGTTTCCAAGGAGTGGCTGGTGGGTTTGAACCATCAACCTTGTGGTTAACAGCGCCACACCAGTACTCCAATCATATATCTATGTTTTGTTGTTGTTGCTAAGTGCTATAGAGTCAGTTACAAACATGGCTGTGTGCCGTGAAGTCGGTTCCGACTCATAGCGACCCTGTACAGGATTTCCGAGGCTGTAAATCTTTATGGGAGCAGAACGCCTCATCTTTCTCCTGCGGAACAGCTGGTAGTTACTAACTGCTGATCTTGCAGTTCGCAGCCCAATTCATAACCACTATGCTACCAGAGCTCCTTAGTTACAAACATAGTGCTCCTATATAGGATTTCCAAGGAGCAGTTGCTGAGTCTGAACCACTAAACTTGTAGTTCAAACCGACCTTGCACAATTTAGTGCTTTATCTTACAGCGCCATACCAGGACACCATAAAAAACAAAAAACAAACCAAAACAAAAAACAACTGTACATGGAAATATTGTTTGCCTGTTTATCTCTATTTTCTAAATTTTCATCATAAAGTATGTACACATTTTCTTACAGAAAAGGACAGTGTAAGCACTTTTACCTCAAAATAAATATTGGTTTTAGTTGTCTGCTTGTCATGTCTTTCTATAGAAAACTATGAGACAATAATGATAGGAGAAACAAGTCTTACTCTTATTCGATGCACTATTTAAAATTCCAAGATCAGAGAGAAAGTGGAGGAGGAAGTGTGCAATTTTTGTAGCTACAGGCCAATAAGGAATAAGCCCACTGTTTTTTGAGCCATTGTTCTCAAAAAGAGACTGAGCACTTGACCCAGACAAAAGCCTTCCAAAGAACACTGTTTTCTTTAGAGGTAGAACACATGTTGCATTTATCAGTATTGATTTCCTTTCCGCACTGATCCTCTACTGAGTGTTGTCACTTCGTAGGTATTTTACCTCTTGGGGAAAAAAGCTTAGTATTTCTTTGGCCCAGCAATTGTTACATGTAGTGTGTGGTTAGTAGAACAGCAGCAGTTTTAAATAAAGCTTTCCAAACAAATGCCTAAGTCACCCCTTACCACCACTGCCAGTTGCTGTGAAATTGATTACCACTCATGGTGACCTCATGCGTGTCAGAGGAGAATTATATTCCATAGGGATGTCCATGGATACATTTTTTGAAGTTGATCACCAGGTCTTTCTTCTGAGGAACCTCTAACCTTTTATTACTAGACAAGCATAGTCATTTGCACAACCCAGGGAGGCCTGGTAGTGTAATGGATTATGAGCTGGGCTGTTTACCAAAGGATCAGCAGTTCAAATCTACAAGCTGCTCCTTGGGAAAAAGATGAGACTTTTTGCTCCTATAAAGATTTACAACCTCAGAACCCCTATACAGGGTTGCTATGAGTCAGAACCAACTCCACGGCACACAACCACCACCACCATTAGGGACTCCATGAGTCACTGAATGATACTAAAACTATCACAGAGCACCCCTCCTGATGACCATTGTAAACACATATTTTCATCCAAAGGGAAATTCAAATTTGAAGTCTGAAAATTTGTTGGTACATTAATTGGTAAATAACAATGCTTGGAAAGTATTTTAGATTTTATTCTATCTATATCATGTGTCTAAAATTCAGAAAGGGCACTCTTCTAATATAATGGAGATTAATGTTTTGAGTTTAATTTCCAAACAAGTCAGTGCAACAGATATCTGAGTCTAAATTAACTAGAAGATTTTTATTAAACTAAATATTGACCTTATAAAGGAATTTGTTTTCAAGACTGGATTGGGAAACATCAGAGGGTGCTGTTGGTGGTAAGTGTCATAGAGTCAGTACCTACTCATAGTGACTCTATGTACAACAGAAAGAAACCCTGGTCCTGTGTCAACCTCACAATTGTTGGTTGCTACGCTTGAGCGCATTGCTGCTGCCACTGTGTCAATCACCTCATTAGGTGCCTTTCCCCTTTTTCTCTGACCCTCCACTTTGCCAAACATGATATCCTTCTCCAGCAACTGGTCCCTCCTGATAATATGTCCGAAGTATGATAGATGAAGTTTGGCCATCCTGGCCTCCAAGGAGTACTCTGGCTGCACTTCTTCCAACACAGATGTTTGTTCTTTTGGCAGCCCATGGTACTTTCAATATTCTCCTCCAACACTATAACTCAAAAGCATCAATTCTTCTATGGTCTTCCTTATTCACTGCCAACTTTCACATAAATATGAAGTTATTGAAGATACCATAGCACATCTTAGTGCTCAAACTGACAGTTTTGCTCTTGGACACTTTAAAGGGGTCTTATGCAGCATATTTGCCTAATGCATTATATCGTTTACTTTCTTGACTTCTACTTTCATGAGTGTTGATAGTTGATATGAGCAAAACGAAGTCTTTGACAACTTCAGTCTTTTCTCCATTCATATGGATGTTTTTTATTGGTCCAGTGATGAGGATTTTGTTTTCTTTACATTGAGGTGAAATCCATACTGAATGCTGTGGTTTTTGATCTTCATCAGTAAGTATTTTAAGTCTTCTTCATGTTCAGCAAACAATGCTGTATCACAGGTTGTTAATGAGTCTTCCTTAAATCCTGAACTGTGTTTTTCGTTGGATTATGTGCTCAGCATACGGATTGAATAAATATGGTGAAAGAATGCAACCTTGACACAGACCTTTGTTAATTTTAAACCACTCAATGTTCTCTTGTTGTTTGAACAACTACCCCTTTGGTCTATGAACAGGTTTCTCAAGAACACAATTAAATGTTCTGGAATACTGTTTCTCCGAAATGTTGTCCATCCTTTGTCATGATCCACAAAACCGAAAGTCTCTGCATAGTCAAAAAAGCACATGTAAGCTTCTTTCTGGTATTCTCTGATTTCATCCAGGGTCCATCTGACGTCAGAAATGATACCCCTTGTTCCACATCCTTTTCTGAATCTTGCTTGAACCTCTGGCAGTTTTCTGTCAATGTACAGTTGCAGTTGCTTTTTAATTATCGTTAGCTTAGGCTCTTTATATATATTTAGTCATGCATGATCCAATCACTATCACTTTTTTCATTGCTAAATATTTTCAAATTTAGAGTTCTCCCATTCTCTGCTATGACAATGTAAACCTCGGCAATCTAGTTTCTAATTGTACTACTCAGAGTGTCAACTATTTGAGTGTTAACTCAAATAGCCATTTATTTATTTAGGTAATGCAACTTGCTGTACAAAATAAATCCAAATTTGATAGACAAAATGACAGAAGTTTTCATTTCTTTATCTAGCCGATTTTTAATGTATTTCTACTTAACGGTGTCCAGGATAATTCAGGAATTCAGACTCCTTCTATTTTGTGAACATAAACAGTCCATAGTCACCTGCATCCAGCCAGCAGAAAGGCAAAGATGAAATCTGATAATGGCAGAATCTTCTTCTATTTTCATTTCATTGATAAAAACTAGTCCCATAACCCTATCTAAATGCAAAGGGTGCTGGGACTTGTAGTCCTTGGATAAAAAGTTACCTGTCACTACATTCCTATACTACAGAGTAGAACAGTACCAATGCCGAATCTCAAACAGACAAGACCCAAAAAGGAATAAGCTGAAGAGGACCATTTAAAGAAAATCAAATACAATTTTTGCAACAGCACATCTGTTTGTTCATAAAGACTTCATTAAATGATATTCACTCTCTATTGCAATCTGTAAATCTATTTCCAAGGCTGATTTAGTTGCAGGAATTTTTACAGACCTCTGATAATTCCAACTGTTGTTTGTTGCTAAGTGCCATTGAGTCGGTTCCGACCCATAGTGACCCTGTATAGGGTTTCCCAGGAGAAGCTGGTGAGCTTGAACTGTCTACCTTGTTGTTCAAACAGCTTTGTAGTCTGGTGCATTAACCCACAGAGCCACACCAGGATTCCAATACATTATCTTAATTTCCTCCAACTCTCACCCCTCTCATCATATGATGAATTGCAGTCCAATGACAAGGTAGATAGAAAAATATACTTCCGGTCTAATTTTTCTTTTCTTTTTTCCCCCTCACATTCTATTGTCCTTTTTCCACCATTCATAATTTTCTGATGCCACATTAATCACAGAGCTACCAGAACCTAGGTTACCTTGATTTTATGGATCAGGGGTCTAGTTTTCCTATACAAGGAGTATGCAAAATCTGGTTATTCTATTACATGGAGAGAAATCAAAATTTCTAGCATATAATGAGGGTGGAGCTACATTTTAAGCCTTTATCATTCTAAAGGCTTTAACTCTCTAATTCTACATGAGAAATATCCATCTTCTGCAAACAGAACTTGTTAGTACGAAAATCAGCAGCAGAATGAAGAAGAAAATTCTCTGTAATGTGATTTCATATCTGAATGAGAGTTCAAAAATAGAATCTCATTGCATACCGTTATTCTGCCTTTGATGTACAATAGCTGCTACCAGTTTGGAAACACAGTTCTAACTTCTCACATGATTATGCTCTTTCAAGAATGCAGACACAAGAAAATGTCATAGCAGAAAATGAACCAAGCCCCTCTGTGGGGGCCCATGAATTTCCTCAGTCAGAGAGAAAATAAAACTTCCAGAAAACAAGCAGGGGAAAAATCCATCTTTCATCTTCAAATATGCAAACATTTAGTAGGAAACTGCAGGGCAGGCAATTATTTATTATGGCCCTTCTAGACAAATTTCTCCTTGGAAACCCTCTACAGGGTCGCCATGACTTGGAACCCACTGGACGGCACTTAACAACAACTGTCTCTGTGCCTGTGCTAAGGAATAAAGGTTATGTTGGATTTAAGGAGCAAGGATTAAAGTGGAACTAAGGATTAAGGATGCCCCCACTTTAGCAGAGGGTGTGACTCAAGTCACCATCATTAGTTTCCCTTGTTTGACTCCAGTTGATATGACTGCTTTGGAAAAGCTTGCTTTCTTGCGATGGATTTTGCATTTGGCTCTTATGCCTGATCTCCAGTTCTGATAGCACAGTGGTGAGGAGTTGAGCTGCTAACCTTAAAGCCAGCAATTCAAAGCTACCAGCCATTCCATGGGACAAAGGTAAGGCTTTCTGCTCTCATAAAGATTTACATTTCAGGGTCGCTATGAGTCGGAAAGGAGCTCTGGTAGCGTGATGGTTAGGAATCGGGCTGTGAACCTCAAGGTTAGCAGTTCAAAACTACCAGCCTCTCCGCAGGAGAAAGATGAGACATTCTGCTCCCGTAAAGATTTACAGCCTCGGAAACCCTGTACAGGGTCGCTATGAGTCAGAACCGACTCCACGGCACACAAAACAACAACAAACAAACATGAGTCTGAAACAACTCCATAGCACACCACCACCACCTGTTCATGGATTTTCAGTCCATCACCTGACCTGATTCACCAGCTCCTGCAGCCTCATGTATTAATAGTCTGTCATCTGACCTGCAGATTTGGGTAACTCAGTTACTGAAACTACTTAGGTGAAAAGATACCTCCCGACTGATCTTTGAACTATTGATTTGAGACTCGCCAGACCCCATAGATGCATGAGCCATGCCTTTTGACAATTGTGAGTTTTGTGAGTCATTGCAGTGTGTTGCAGAACCCTGAGACTTGAGGAAAGGGAGGAGTGGTAATTGATATCAAGGACTATGGAGGGCAATGTTGTTGTTGTTCAGTGCCACGGAGTCGGTTCCAACTAAGACAGACCCCGTGGAGTTTCCAAGGAGCAACTGGTATGTTTGAACTGCCAATCTTGTGGTTTGCAGTCCATTGGTGATGCTACAGTGCCACATCAGAAGTCCATCTATGTTGTTGTTGTGATGTGCCGTTGAGTCGTTTCCAACTTATAGCGATCCTCTATAGGGTTCCCGAGGACCAGCTGGTGGGCTTGAACCACTGACCTTGCAGGTGAGTGCTTATCCTGAAGCACTATACCAGGACTCCATATAGATGTATGTTGTTGTTTCTAAGTGCTGTCGAGTCTGGTCCAACTCATAGCAACCCTGTACAGGGTTTCTGAGGAGCAGCTGATGGGTTTGAATTGCTGACCTTGTCATTCACAGTCCAGTGCTGATCCTACAGCGCCACACTAGGAGTTCATATAGATATGTATATATAGATATTTAACTTTTTTTTGATATTTGGGTGAAAGTTTACAAAGGAAATTGGCATTCCATTCAACAATCCATGCACATTTTGATTGGTGACATTGATTACAATCCCCACTGGTTTTCATTTCCATTCATTCTTCTTTCATATATCTTCTTGGTTTCTGACCTTTGTCCTTGGGTAAATGTTGCTCTTTTGGTCTCATAGCATTGAAAACCCTAAGGAGTGCCCTAAACTTTTCAATTATGGTAAATACTTCCTGGTGTTGTTCATGTTATAGGTTTGTCTGTCATTTGGCTGAAAGTTGAGTTGCGGGGTGAGTTCAGTTCTAGACTAAAGACCATTGCCTTAGAGATCCCAATTGTCTCTCTGAGACCAGGCAGCCTAGTCATTTTTATGATTTTGCAGTTTCTTCCACATTTTTCCTCCCACTCTATTCAGGACTTCCTATTGTGATCCCTTCCAGACTAGTGTCAGCAGTGATAACCAGGCACAGCCTAGTTCTTCTGGTCTCAAAGTTGTAGAGACTGAGGTTTCCATGATCCATTGGTCCTTTGGACAAATTGTTTCTATGTATCTTTGATTTTTGTCACTTTCCCTTGCTCTAGATCAGGAGAGATTAATAGTTGCACTTTAGATGGTTGTTCATAAATGTCTATGGCCTCTGTTGATACTCAACAAAGAACATTGTCTTTGTGGATTATGTTATGCCAATTGGTCATACTTTCAGGATCAAGACTACAGTCCTGAGCTCTTAAACTCAGTGACTCATTTTCTCAAGGTATTTGGTTATGGCTAAGACGTTTCTATTACTTTACCCTCTTTATGGTTTACTGTGTTCATGAATATATTTACAGCATATGTAAATACATCTTTAGAAGTATCAGCTGTCAGACATTTACATATTTGTGGGTATACTGCCATTTACATTCTCACCCCTGTTCAGCCTTAGTGTCTATATATCTACCCATAGATTATTGTTATTACTGTTCTTACCAGATTATACAATAGTATTCAGGTAATAGTATTTAAACCTTGTGCTCCTCCTAGTATTTTTCTTTACCTTGATCATTTTGTGTTGACCTCCCATTATTGTGTATTGCTTTTTCTGTCACACAGGTTAATACCTGTCTACCTTCTACTCAGTGATTTAACTTCCATTTCCCTGCCTCTACTCCTGGTAACCTTCAAAGAATATTTCCTTCTAATGTGCATAAACCATTTCATGACTTTTTATAGTATTGGTCTCATACAGTATTTGTCCTTTTGTAATGGCTGATTCACTGAGCATATTGTCCTCTAGGTTTATTCATGTTATGAAGTGTTTCACTGATCTATGGGTATTGAAATTGCATCATTGTTGTTGTTGCTAAGTGTCATAGAGTTGATTATGATCATCATGATCATGAATAGGGTTTCTGAGGCTTTAGATCTTTTTGGAAGCAAAAAAGCCTCATCTTTCTCTCGCAGAGCAGCTAGCAGGCTTGAACCACAGACTTTGTAATTTGCAGCCCAGAGCTTATCATATGGAGCCACCTCACTCCCTGGTCTTCCTTATAGGCATATAGATATTATCCTATCACAGACAGCATTGTACTGCATGGTAGATCTTGAGATGCTCTTTTTGATATTGAATGTGATGCCATTCTTCTTCAATTGGTCATTCCTGGCATAGTAAACCATACGATTGCTGTTGTTTTTGTTAAGTGCCGTAGAGTCAGTTCTGACCCATAGTGACCCTGAATAGGATTTCCCAGGAGCATTTGGTGAGCTTGAACCACTGACCTTGTGGTTCAAATTGACTTTTTAATCCAGCGCATTAACCCTCAGCACCACACCAGGACTCCAAAATGGCTAATATGTGTTCATTGCAGCTTACTAAAGATTAGTAATCTTTATGCATTTCGTTTCATTTTTGATGACTTTCAATTTTCTCACATTCATACTTCATACATTACAGGTTTCTGTTACTAATGTTCATCTGCAGATGTTTCTTCTTATTTTGAGTTATACCCTATCAGTAAATGATTGTACTAAAAGTTAGGTCCATTCAAGTCATTAAAGGAAACTCTGTTTGAGGATGTAGGTCTTCCTCAAATGTGTATGAGTGCCTTCCAACCTGAGGGGTTCACCACTCTATCTGCCACTATTCTGTTACTGTTCATAAGGTTTTCAATGGTTAACAATTTATAAATGATCCACCTATCCTTATTCCTAGTCTGCCTTAGTTTGGAAGTTCCTTTGAAACTTGTCCATCATGCATGATCCTGATGTTGTTTAAAATACCAATGGTATAGCTTCCAAAATCATAGCAGTGTCCAAGCCACCACAGTACAACAAATTAACAGATGAATAGTGTGTTTCTTCTAACACCTAGCAGTTTTTAAGCATGGTATTCTTCAGTTTCCATTGACTTTATTTTTTTCTTTGATTTTCTTGTTGATTTCTAATGTCCTAACTTTGTAATCTCTTCTTTTTTTTTTTTTTTTTTTTTTTTTTTTTAATTATTGAGGCTTGCGTTATAGCCTAACATATGGTCTATTCTGGAGAATGAACCATGTGCACTGGAAAAGAAGAGTTTATTGTGCTGTTCAGAGGTGTGTTCTGTTTATGAGGTTAAACTGGTTGATTGTGTTGTTTTTATCTTCTGTATTTTTGCCGATTTATTTTTTTTCTAGTTTTGTGTTTCATCAAAAACATTTTATTAAAGTCTCCTACAATTTGTGTGGAGTTGTCTGTTTTTAGTTTCAATTATGGTACAGTTGGATTTATGTATTTGGGGGCTTTTTCATTAGATACATAGATATTTATTATGTTTATGTCATCTAGTTGAATTTACCCTTTAATCATTGTATATTATCTTTCCTTTCTCTATTTCTGATTTTGGTCTTAAAGTTTATTTTATCAGAAATCAGTATTATCACTCCTTTTGCTTGATATCTATTTTTCCATCCTTCAGTTTTTAGAGTAATTTTGTGTCTAAGGTACAGCTCTTGTAGATGGAATAATGCTGGGTCATTATTTCATTCATATCCATTCAACTACTCTCTTGACTGGTATATTTAATCCATTTACACTCAGTGTAATTATCAATAGGTATGAATTAACTGTTATCTTTTTGTTCTTATTTTTCATTTTTTGTGGTACCGATGGTGGTTTCTTTGTTCCATATTTTGCCCCAAGCCAGATTAATTTTGTTTGTGCACTTTCTTGTCATTTCCTTCATTTCTGTTGTTTTTATATTTACTGACTCTATGATTTTTCTTATATTTAATTTTGATGAGACAGTTTATTAATTTTCTAAGTTTTAAACAGTCTGTTCTCTCTTGTTGTCATCTTAATTTTCTCTGCATTTGGAAGTACTCTAACTACACCATATATTCTTTGTTTTTCCTCAGAGGTTGTCATTGTTTGCAAACTGAAGTCTCTGCTTCCCTATTTTCAGTCTTATAGGTTTGTTTTGTTTTCTATAAATCTATATCTGGTTTAATTTTCAGGAGATGTTGTGTGTCATAATCTCAGGTTGTTGTCTGCTGTTGTTGGTATTCTATCTGATGCATTCCCTGTAGTATATCTTGTAGGGTTAGTCTGGCATTTACTGTTTATTTAATTTCTATTTATCTGGAAAGACCTAATTTTTCCATTGTATTTGTGGGACAACTTTGATGCATCTGTAATTATTCATCATCAATATTAATCGTCCAGGGATTGTTGCTCATTCCATTGTTTCCTGGCCTACATGATGTCTGCCAAGATATCAGAGGTTAATTGCATTGATTCCAGTTCACAAGTGTCTTTTTAAATTTTCCCCAAGCTGCTTTCAGGGATCTTTGATTTTGGAAAGTCTGAATATGATATATTTTTTTAGGGGTGTACCCTTATGGGGATTCATTGAGCTCTTTCACGTATGTCTTCTAGTCTTTTTTTGATATTAGGGAAGTTTTCATCCAATAAATATTAGACAACTTTCTCAATGATGGTTTTTGTGGGTTTTTTTGGTGTTTTTTTTTTTTTCTCTTCCTGGGCTGGAATTATCATTATACCTAAGCTATTTCTCCTGATGATGTCCCACAGCATCCTTTTGCTTTCGTCATGTTTTTGTATTGTGTTTTTTTTTTTTCTAATTGTTACTCTAACAAATTACTATTAAGATATTTGTCTTCTATTTCACTCATTCTGTCTTCCATTCATTATCTATTTCTGATATTTTAGTGTTGATCTTCTAGATTTTTATTTTTGATTTTTGGATGATTTCTAATTTCTTATTTCCTTTTCTATTTGTTTTTACATTGCTTTCCTCAATTCTTTTAGAGTTTTGGAGTTTTTTTCTGGGTTTTCCTTTATTTTGCTTATGATTTCCTTGATGTATTTTTTGTTTTCCTTGATCAGTTTCTTAATCTTTTGAAAGGACCAATGTATAAATTTTTTACTTTTCTTATCAGGTAGTTTCAATAACATTTCTTCCTTCTGAAGATATTCTGTGCCTTAAATTTTAGTAATTTTTTGAACTATATTTTCCTGATTTGGTGTAATTTGAAGATGTCTGTTGTCTGTAAGACATTGTGGCATTACAGTATTAATTGTTGACTGTATGTTGGTTTGCATCATGCTGATTTATTATTATTATTATTATTATTATTATTATTATTTTGCTTTATTATACTATATCCAGGCTACCAGGCAGGTGTTTTACTCTGAACACTCAAGTCCTCACCACTATCTCCAGGTGCATTGGGTAGTGGTCAGTATCATTCATATTAGGCATGAGGATGGGCTGGGTGGGTGTTGGTCACCATCTGCTAAAATACCACTGAATTAACAACACTCCTCCAGTGAGTGGGGCAGCGGCTGTGGTGAACATGGTCAGATAGGGTTACTGGTTACTGACAGATAGGGAAGAAAACAAAAACAAGAGCAGAAGAGAAAGAAAAAATTTAAATGATTTTAAAAAGGGTGGCAGAAGAAAGAAAAAAGAAGGAAGGAAAAAATAAACTAAAAGAGAGAGAGAGAGAGAGAGAGAGAAAAAAAGCCACACATACTGGCCTATGAGCTAGCTGCCAAACACAGCCGAATAGGAGAATTGAAGTGTGCAGTTCATTCCTCAGTAGCACACATTACTAACTACAGAGGAGTGGGTGTGTGTACTGCTTACTACAGAGCAGAGGTGGTGGGAGTGGGATACCTGCTTTGTAGAATCAAAAAATGGAGGTGGAGAAAGAAAAACAGGAAGAAGTAAGAGGGAAGAGAGAAGAAGAAACTATAGTGGCACAATACCAGTACAAAACTAGTGACCAAGAATGGCTACAATGTCAACGTGGAATTCATTCTGTGGGCGCACACAGCACTGACTGCAGCAGGGCAGAGGCAGGTGTTGTTAATTTCATAGTTGGTGGGAACAGGAAGTCTGCGCCACAGGACTTAAAAACAAAAAGAAGAGTGGGGAAAAAGCAATGAAAAAAAAAAAAAAGGAATAACAATGAAGAAAGAGGAAAAGTGGCACAGTAGTAAGCGTTATACTACTGATGCAAGTGCTGGCTGCCAACCATGACTGTAGTGGAAATGTGGTACTTGATCCATGGGAGTTTATTGCACCAACTGTGAATGGGGCAGGGCTGCTGCCTACGGAAACATAGAGGTAAGGCACCCAATCTGCAACATTGGCCAGAAAGGGTGAGGGGAGAGATGGTGAAAAAACTAAAAAAAGAAGGGGTTATAAAAACAAACAAACAAACAAACAAGCACAGTACTAGAGAAGCACTAGACATCAAACATAATAAAAAGGCAGAGGGAATAGGAAGAGAGAGGATTGAAAGGAGAGAATAGACATAAAATGGGGAAAGAGGGAAGATCTAAGAAGACAGGAACAAGAAAAGTGACATAGCACTGGAACTGGGCCTGGGTTAGGGTGTTACATCTCTCGTCATCAGGAGATTGTAGGGTAAAGTGGGGGTGAATTGCACCACTCTTGCCCACCAATCAGTGATATGGTTGCTGGTACAGTCTTGGGGGAATACTGTGTCAATTGGAACACTGTTTGCAATAATTAAAACAGCTGCATTGTCTTGGGCTGATTGTCAGTTCTCTGCTTTGTTTGCCTCCTTGTTCACTGTGTTCATACCATCTCTTCCTCTAATCCATGTTTGACCTACTTCTTTATCCTTTCCTTTAAAGTGCTGACTTCCAGAATTGCCCTCTGTATCCATTTCACATGGTTTCTTGAGTCTTTGTTGTAGAGGGTCTGGATAGTACATCTTCCTAGTCTGCCATCTTGGCCCCATTCTGGGCTGTAATCTTCAGAGCTGCAGATCACAATATCTTTCTCTGTGGAGTTGTTAAATGGGTTTGAACCACCAACTTTTAGGTTAGCAGCCAAGTGCTTGACTGTTGTTAAAATAATATCCAAATTACCTCCACCCTGAAGTTTGGAGCCTGATACTGGTGTGGTGCTGCTGAGTGGTGTGCTGGACTGCAAGGTCAGTTTGAATCACAGGTCAGTGGTTCAAGCTTACCAGTTACTCCCCAGAAATCCAATACAGGATCACTATGAGCCAGAACTGACTCCAGGGCACTTAACGACTATGTCTCAAATGTCATTGTGCCATCACTGAGCCAGCATCTCAACTCTATACATTCCATCAGCACATGTATCAAAGCACTTAACAAAAAGCCATCTTGTGTTAGTCACATATACACCTTCCTCCTTTCTAGAATGAAAGCTGTTTCCAACCAGTCGCCACGTCTTTCTCAACTTTGCATGTCTTCAATGCCTGCCACATGTTCTATGAGCAAAATAAGTGCTCAATAAATGTTGGTTGAATTGAGAAGTGACTGAAGAGCAAAACAAATAAAATAATGGTGATGAAATATGTATGAACAAGATATTTTATTCTTGGAAGGACTTGAAGTAAAACAAGAGATCTAGGGACTTTTAGTAATACAATTGGGCTGTAGTTATCAGAGGGCTGTACACACAGAATCAAATCACACAGACCACTGGCGGCAGCAGCCTAGCGGGAAAGAACAGTTCATGTTCTCCAGATGTAGAACAAATAAGCCTGGAGAAATGTGATAATTGTTAATAATATGAAACTGACAAGAGAATGGGGAACTATCTTGACATTTGATTATTACTTAGTCAATATTCAAGTTCAGAAGAAATTGAGCAGATGTTAGCCAGAGCAGATGTGAAAATACATATAATAGAATAAATACTAAAGGGATTTGGTTGCCTGCTTGCAAAGTGTATTTGTTTGCAATAAAATAACAACCACAACAAGACTTCAAATTTAACTCAATAAAAGTGGCCACTCTGCTCTAGTCATAGTGGTCCCTTTCTTAGTCTGTGTGTGGATCAAGCTCCCCCTAGATTCTTTTTACACTTACTGTTCATTTTATCACTGTCAGTTAATGTGCTGGGCTGCACCCTATACAGGGTCACTATGGGTTGGAACCAGGTCGACAGCACTTAACAACAGCAACATTCACCTTATCTAAGGAGTTCTAATAGCATATGGTATTATGAGCCTGGCTGCTAACTATGAGGTCAGTCGTGTGAATCTAGCAGTCACTCTGCAGGAGAAAGTTAAGGCTTTCTGCTCCCATAAAGATTTCCAGCCTCAGAAACCTGATACACGGTTGCTATGAGTTGGAACTGACATGGTGGCATACAGCCACCATTATCATCCACTTTATCTGGAATATGCTCCATGGAGACCTGCATGGCTCACCACTTCACTTTTTACTGTATGCCCACTTTGATGCCACCTGTCAGAGATGCCTTCCTTGATTAACTAACATAAAATAACATTCCATTCCACTGTGAGATTTTAACACCTTTGCTCAGTCTCATTTTTCTTTATAGCGCTCATTATTGCCAGTTGTTGTTGTTGTTATGTTGCTGTTGTTAAGTGTCGTTGAGTCCATTCTGACCCATAGTGACCCTGTATAGGGTTTCCAAGGAGCGGCTGGTGAGTGTGAAACACTGAATTTTCAGTACAAACCAACTTTGAAGTCCAGAGCATTAATCCACAGCACCATATCAGGACTCCAGAATACTGCTTAGTATAAGGTAAATTTATTCTCTATAAAAAAAATTTTGGAAAAAGAATTTTGTCTGCTTTAATCACTGAAGTGTAGAGTCCTGATGTGGTGATGTAGGATAAGCACTGTACTACTAACCACAAGGTCACCAGTTCAACCCCACCAATCACTCCTCAGAAACCTTAGGCAGAGTTTCTGAGTGAGAATGGACTTGTTGACACTTGGCAACAACAGCAACAATCACTGGGAAGTTTTAGGAATCCAATCCAGACCCTGGTTCCTAGTTGTTATTGTTGTTGTTAAGTGCCATAGATTCTGATTTATAGTGACCTTATGTAGGGTTTATGAGGAATGGCTGTTAAATTTGAACCACAGACCTTGCAGTTCAAACAGACCTTGTGGTACAGTGCTTATTCTACTGTGCCACACCAGGAGGTGCTCAATAAATACTTTGTGGAGTGGAAAAGGAAATGCTTTGCTGGACAAAGTGTTGGTCCCATGGCAGCTAAACACTGACCAGGACATATTAGATGTTTAAAGAAAATAGAAGAAAGTTTAAAACGAGAAAAATAAGATGGAAGTTGTTGTTGTTAGGTGTCATCGAGTCGGTACTGACTTATAGAGACCTTATGCACAGCAGAACAAAACACTACCCAATCCTGGGCCAACCTCACTACCTTTGCCATGCTTGAGTCCATCGATGCTGCCACTTGGCCAATCCATCTCGCTGGAGGTCTTCCTTTTTTTCTCTAACCCTCCACCTACCAAACATGATATCCTTCTCCAGCGACTGGTCCCTGTTGACAATATGTCCAAATTATGAGAGACAAAGTTTGGCCATCCTGGCATCAAAGGAGCACTCTGGCTGTACTTCTTCCAGCACAGATCAATTTGTTCTTTTGGCAGCCCATGGCACTTTCAATATTCTCCTACAACACCATAACTCAAAAGCATCAATTATTCTATGGTCTTCCAAATTCACTGTCCAGCATTCACATGCATATGAGGTTATTGGAAATACCTTGGCTTGGGTCAGGCGCACCTTCGTCCTCAAGCTGACATCTTTCTTTGGTCTTCAACCCTTTAAAAAGGTCTTGTACAGCAAATTTGCCTAATGCAATATAGTGTTTGATTTCTTGACTGCTGCTTCCATGAGTGTTAATAGTTGAGCCAAGAAGAATGAAGTCCTTGACAACTTTAATCTTTTCTCCGTTGATAAGAATGGTGTTTATTGGTCCAGTAGGGAAGATTTTTGTTTTCTTGACATTGAGATGTAATCCATACCAAAGGCTGTGTTCTTTGATCTTCATCAGTAAATAATTTAAGTCCTCTTCACATTCAGCAAGCAAGGTTGTATCATCTGCCTATTGCACATTGTTAATGAGTCTTTCTCCAATCCCGATGCCATGTTTTCTTCATATAACCCAGCTTCTCAGATTATTTACTCAACATACAGTTTGAATAAGTATGGTGAAAGAATACAACCTTGTTGTACACCTTTCTTAATTTTAAACCATTCAGTGTTCCCATGTTCTGTTTGAACAACTGCCTCTTAGCCCAGGTACAGATTTCTCATAAGCACAATTAAGTATTCTGGAATGCTCATACTTCGCATTGTTGTCCATAGCTTGCCATGATCCACACAATCAAAAGCCTTTGCAAAGTCAATAAAGCACAGGTAAACATCTTTCTGATATTCTCTGCTTTCAGCCAAGATCCATAGGACATCAGCTATAATATCCTTTGTTCCATGGCCTCTTCTGAATCCAGCTTGAACTTCTGGAAGTTTTCCAACAATGTATGCTTGCAGCCATTTCTGTATTACCTTTAGTAAAACTTTACTCACATGGGATATCAAAGATATTATCAATGATTACAGCATTCCATTGAGTCACCTCTCTTTGGAATGGGCATAAATATGGATCTCTTCCAATCAGTTGGTCAGATAGTCGTCTTCCATATTTCTTGGCATAGATGAGTGAATGCCTCCTGTGCTGCCTCACTTTCTTGAAAGATTTCAATTTTTATTCCATCAATTCCTGGTGCCTTGTTCTTCGCCAATTCCTTCAATGCACCTTGGACTTCTTTCTTCAGTTTCATTGGCTCTTGATCATATGGTACCTCTTGAAATGGTTGAACATTAATCATTTCCTTTTGGTACAGTGATTCTGTGTATTCCTTCCATCTTCTCTTAATGCTTTCTGAATCATTCAATAATTTTCCCAGAGCATCTTTCAATAATGAAAGCCAAGGCTTAAATTTTTTCCTTAGTTCTGCCAGCTTGAGAAATGCTGAGTGTGTTCTTCCCTTTTGGTTTTCTGATTCCAGATCTTTGTATATTTTGTTGTAATATTTGGCTTTATCTTTTCAAGCTGATCTTTGAAATTTTCTGTTCAGCTCCTCATTTCTTCCATTTGTTTTATCATCTCTATGCTGGAGACCAAGTTTCAGTGTCTCTTCTGACATCCATTTTGACCTTTTCCTTCTTTTTTGTCTTCTTAATGACTTTTTGCTTTCTTCATGTATGATGCTCTTGATGTCATCCCACAACTAAAGACAAAAAAAGTGTGTTTTTTCCCAATTTATTCTGAAATTTGTCTTGGAAGAGGATCAATATTTAATAAAACACAACATAATGAACATAATTTTGGACACACTGTCAGGAGGGAACAGTCGCTGGAAAAGGATGTCATGCTGGGTAAGATGGAGGGTCAGAGAAAGAGAGGAAGACCCCCAATGAGATGGATCGTCCAGGTGGCATCATTGATGGCATTGAGTGTGGCGGCAATAGTGAGGTTGGCCCAGGATTGGACATTGTTTCGTTCTGTTGTGCATGGGGTTGCTATGAGTCGGTTCCGACTAGATGGCACCTGACAACAATGAACATAACATTTGGGCCTGAATTTCTTCTTTTCCCTCTTCAATTTCTTTCTGTGACTCTTGAACTTGTACTGATTATATAGACAATATCATGCTTTCATTAACATTGTAAAGATATGCTTAGGGAAAAGAGAGATTTCCCTAAATTGAAAACTATGGGAAAAGTATGAAAACATATGGAAAAATAAAAGTGAAATATGAAATCAGGAACTATATTTGGTATTAGGAATCTAGCTTACTCCTTTCAACATATCTTATAGAGAGCTCTACATTTAAAAAATATTATAAATCTTCCTGACATACCAGATGGTATTTCACCAATTCAACAAAATAGGAGACTAAGGCACCAGCAATCTAAAAAATTGTTCAGTCTCTCAGATAGTATGAGCAGCAGAAGAAAGTCTACTGTTAGATTTCTTAGTTGAGTTTTACATTTCCTTTTCTACCCTAAGATGCCCAGAGATTAGGTGTCAGTCTAAGCTGAGTTGGAGACAGTATTAGATCATTTGCATTTGTAATTAGCACAGCAAGTCTAAGTCTGATAGCAGAACTTGCATCATAGAAACCCAGGTTAAACTCAAATAATAGATAAAAAGTATTTAACATAACCACACTGTCAAATTAAAAAATCTATGCAGAGATTTGAAGAATATTTGTGAATAAAGAAATTTGTGGATTACTAATGTAACTTTCTCCTCCTTGAAAACAGACTGACATTCTTTGGGGTGAAAAACTGGTCTTAAGTATATAACCCCATGAAAACTTAGAGACTACTCAGCCTAGTGTTTTGGGGTCAGGTTAGACTGCATTCACATAATCTTTCAACTACATTCACATAATCTTCCCCAAAATGTATGAATCCTCAAAGTAGTATTCTAATATTTTCTTGGTATCTGAAAAAAACTGTGATTTTACATTTAAAAAGGCCAATTTGCAGATTAGTCAAAATTGTATTATATATTATTCAATATTATTAATACTACAAGGAGCTCTGGTAGTGTAGTGATTACAAATTGGGCTATGAACCACAAGGTCAGCAGTTTGAAGCTACCAGCTGTTTCATGGGAAAAAGAGGAGGCTTTCTGCTCCCGTAAACATTTACAGCCTTGGAAACCCTGTATAGGGTTGCTGAGTTGGAACCGACTCCATGGCACATAACAACCACCATTAATACTAAATAATGGATGCCCACAACATCAGAAGGTAAATTCTTTTCAGAAACATATGAAATATGCTCAAAGAGAGAACATATTGATAGGCCATAAGATACACCTGAACATCTATAAAGAAATTGAAATTATACAAAGTATAACCACAATGAAATTAAATTAGAAATCAATAACAGAATGACTTTTCAAATCCACAAACTTGTAGAAATTAAATAACACACTATATTAGAGCTAATAACCAAGTTCATAAAAGTTGTAAGAAACAAGATTAATATGTAAAAATCAATTTTATTTCTATATACTAGCAATAAACAATCTGAAACAAACTTTCTAAATATTTTATGTCAAATACCATGAAAATTCACAAATTCAAGACTTGAACACTGAAAATTTAAATATATTATTAAAAGAAATTTAAGAAAAATTACATAAATGAGAAGACATGCTTTGGTCACGGATTCAAGACTTAATCTTGTCAAAAATTGTAATAATCCCCAGATTGATTTATAGATTTAATGTATCTTTATCAAAATTTCAACTGCTGATTTTCCAGGAATGGATAAACTTGTGCTAAAATTCATATGGAAATGCAAGGAAGTCTGATTAAAAAAAAAAAAAAAAATCTTGAATAGGTAAACAAAGTTGGAGGAGTCAAACTTCACAATTTCAAAACCAAGTACAAAGCTACTATCATCAAAACGATGTAATATTGGCATAAGGATAGACAATGGAAGATAATTGCGAATCCTGAAATCAACACATAAACATATGGGCAATTGGTTTCTGACAAGGGTGTCATTCAATGAGTAAAAGACTAACCTTTTCAACAAAGAGTGCTGAAACAAATAGTTATACAGTTGTACACAAATGAATGAGTCCCTATCTCACACTATATAAAAATTAATGAAGAAGGGATCAAAGGTGAAAGCTAAAACTATAAAACTCATAGAAAGAAAGATAAAAATAAATCTTCATGATCTTGGATTAGGCTACAGTTTCTTATATATGGCACCCAAAACACAAGCAACTAAGTAAAAAACATAATAAATTGTACTTCGTCACAACTAAAGCCTTTGTGTATCAAAAGAAATTTTCATGAAAGTTAAAAGACAATTCACAGAATGGGGTAAAATATTTGTCATTCATTTATCTCTATCACCTAGAATATATAAAGGACTCTAAAAAAAAAAAAAAAAAAAAAAAACTCAGCAATAATAAAGAAATATAACCCAAGTAAAAATGGACAAAATATTTCAATAAACATTTTTCCACAGAAAATACATTAATGGCCAAAAGACACTTAAAAAGATGCACAGTAAAATTACTCCTTGTTATTGTTGTTAGGTGCCATCGAGTCGGAACCGACTCATAGGGATCTTAGGCACAGCAGAACAAAACACTGTCCAATCCTGGGCCAACCTCACTATTATTGCCATGGTTGAATTCATCGATGCTGCCATTTGGCCAATCCATCTTGTTGGGGGTCTTCTTCTTTTTCTCTAACCTTCCACCTTACCAAACATTATATCCTTTTCCAGCGACTGGTCCTTCCTGACAATAAATCTGAAGCACAAGAGACAAAATTTGGCCATCCTGGCATCAAAGCAGCACTGTGGTTGCACTTCTTCCAACATGGATCTGTTGGTTCTTTTGGCAGCCCATGACACTTTCAACATTCTCCTCCAACACCATAACTCAAAAGCATCTACGGTCTTCCTTATCTACTGCCCAGCTTTCACATGCTTATGAGGATATTGAAAATACCATGGCTTGGGTCAGGCACACCTTAGTCCTCAAGCTGACATCTTTGCTTTTCAACACTTTAAAAAGGTCTTGTGCAGCAGATTTGCCTAATGTAATATGTTGTTTGATTTCTTGACTGCTGCTTCTGTGAGTGTTGATAGTTGATCCAAGAAGAATGAAGTCCTTGACAACTTCAATCTTTTCTCCGTTGAGAAGAATGCTGTTTATTGGTCCAGTGGTGAGGATTTTTGTTTTCTTTACATTGGGATGTAATCCATACCAAAGACTGTGTTCTTTGACCTTCATCAGTAAGTGTTTTAAGTCCTCTTCACTTTCAGCAACCAAGATTGTATCATCTGCATATCGTAGGTTGTTAGTGAGTCTTCCTCCAATCCTGATGCCACATTTTTCTTCATACAACCCATCTTCTCGGACGATTTGTTCAGCATACAGGTTGAACAAGTAAGGTGAAAGAATACAACCCTGTTGCACACCTTTCTTAATTTTAAACCCTTCAGTGTTCCCATGTTCTGTTTGAACAACTGCCTCTTGGTCTATGTACAGATTCCTCATGAGCAAAATTAAATGTTCTGGAATACTCATACTTCACAATGTTGTCCATAGCTTCATGATCCACACACTTGAAAGCCTTTGTGTAGTCAATAAAGCACAGGTAAACATCTTTCTGATATTCTCTGCTTTCAGCCAAGATCCATCAGATATCAGCATTGGTATCTCTCATTCCACAGCCTCTTCTGAATCCAGCTTGAACCTCTGGAAGTTCTCTGTCAATGTATGCTTGCATCCATTTCTGTATTACCTTTAGTAAAACTTTACTTGCATGGGATAGCAAACAGATTGTCTGATGATTACCGCATTCTCTTGGGTGACCTCTCTTTGGAATGTGAACAAATACAGATCTCTTCCAATCAGTAGGCCAGATAGTCGTCTTCCAAATTTCTTGGCAGAGATGAGTGAGTGCCTCTTGTGCCGCCTCATTTTCTTGAAAGATTTCAATTTGTATTCCATCAATTCCTGGTGCCTTTTTCTTTGCCAATTCTTTCAATGCACCTTGGAATTCCTCCTTCAGTATCATTGACTCTTGATTATATGCTACCTCTTCAAACAGTTGAACATGAACCATTTCATTTTGGTACCGTGACTCTTTGTATTCCTTCTATCTCCTCTTGATGCTTTCTGCATCATTGAATAATGTGCCCAGCGAATCTTTCAATAAAGAAAGTTGAGGCTTGAATTTTTTCTTCAGTTCCCCCAGCTTGAGAAATACTGAGCATGTTCTTGCTTTTTGGTTTTTTGATTCCAGATCTTTGCACATTTTGATGTAATATTTAGCTTTATCTTCTTGAGTTGATTTTTGAAATTTTCTGTTCAGCTCTTGGACCTCCTCATTTCTTCCATTTGCTTTAGCATCTCTACATTGGAAAGTAAGTTTCAGTGTCTCTTCTGACATCCATTTTGACCATTTCCTTCTTTCTTGTCTTCTTAATGACTTTTTGCTTTCTTCATGTATGATGTTCTTGATCTCATCCCACAATTCTTCTGATCTTTGGGCTTTAGTGTTTTATGTTTCAATTCTGTTCTTCATATGATCTCTAAATTCAGGTGGGATATATTCAAGGTCATATTTTGGATCTTGTGGACTTGTTTTCAATTTCTTCAGCTTCAGTTTGAATTTGCATCTGAGTAATTGATGGTCTGCTCCACAGTCTAACCCGGGCCTTGTTTTTTGACTGATGATATGGAGCTTTTCCATCCTCTTTTTTCGCACATGTAGTCAATTTGATTTCTATGTATGTCATCTGGCAAGGTCCATGTGTATATTCATCTCTTATGCTGTTTAAAGAAGGTATATGAAATTAACAAATTATTGATTTTTCAGAATTATATCATGCATTCTCCAGCATCATTTCTATCACCAAGGCCATATTTTCCAACTACTGATCCTTCCTCTTTGCTCTCAAACTTTGCATTCCAATCATCAGCAATGATGAATACATCTGATTGCATGTTTGATCAATTTCAAATTGAAGAAGTTGATAGAATTCTTCTATTTCATCTTCACTTGCTTTAGTGGTTGGTGTATAAATTTGAATAATAGTGGTATTAACTGGACATCCCTGTAGGTGTATCGATATTATCCTAGCACAGTGTTTTACTTCATGACTGTTCTGGATATATTCTTTTTAACAATGAATGCAACACCATTCCTCTTCAATTTGTCATTCCCGGCATGTGGTTGTCAGATTCAAAATGGCCAATACTAATCAATTTCAGCTCTCTAATGCCTAAGATATTGATATTTATGCATTCCATTTCATTTTGACAACTTCCAATTTTCCAAGACTCATACTTCGTACATTCCATGTTCCAATATTCAATGGATGTTACAGCTGTTTCTCTTAATTCTGAATTGTGTCCCATCAGTAAATGAATGTCCCGTGGGCTTTTCTCCCACGGGCTTTACCCCATTCGTGTCTTCATGGTCAACTCTACTTTGAGAGGGCAACTCTTCCCCAGTCGCATTTTGAGTGCCTTTCAACCTGAGTGGC
Organism: Chrysochloris asiatica; assembly: GCF_000296735.1. Classification (NCBI taxonomy): domain Eukaryota; kingdom Metazoa; phylum Chordata; class Mammalia; order Afrosoricida; family Chrysochloridae; genus Chrysochloris; species Chrysochloris asiatica. The sequence goes on along the minus strand of NW_006408532.1, from coordinate 26,657,238 downwards.
TCATTTTCTGGCACTACATCTGACAGTGTTTCTCATAAGGTTTTCAGTGACTAAATATTCAGAAGTAGTTCATCACTCCTTCTTCCTAGTCTATCTTCATCTGGAAGCTCATCTGAAACCTGTCCACCATGGGTGACCTGCTGGTATTTATAATACCAGTGGCATAGCTTTCAGAATCACAGCAACTCACAAGCCACCACAGTAAGACAAACCGACAGATATTTGGTGGAAAATCAGTCCTTAGGGATTTCCAAATCAAAATCACAATGTGATACCACTTCTTAATCACTAGAATCGTTAAAGTAGAAAAGACAGAAAATAACTGGTGTTTTTGTGGTTGTGGAGAAATTGACAACTCCTACATGTTCGTGGAATTATAAAATGGTATAGTTGCTTTGGAAAACAGTATGACATTTCTTAAAAATGCTAAACATAGATTTACCATGTCATATCATCCAGCCAATTTAACCCTAGTTATACAAGTATTTCCAAGAAAAACAGAAAGCTATGTCCTTCTATAAGGACTGGCTCCTCATGATAATATGTCCCATGTATGTAGTCTAGCCATTCTGACTTCTAAAAAGCATTCTGACTTTGCTTCTTCCAACACAGATTCATTTGTTTTTCTGGTATTCCAAGCTACTTTTAATATTCTTCTCCAACACCATAACGCAAATGCATCAAATTCTTCTATGGTCTTCCTTATTCATTGTCCAACTTTCATATGCATATAAGGATATTGAAAATACCATGGCTTTGGTTAAATGGCACACCTTAGTCTTCAAACTGACATCTTTGCTCTTGAGAACTTTAAAGAGGTCTTGTGCAGTAGATTTGCCTAGTGCAATATGTCATTACATTTCTTTACTACTTCTTCCATTAGTGTTTGTAGCAGAACCAGGCAAAATGAAGTCTTTGATAACTTCAATCTTTCCTCCATTTATCATGATGTTATTTATTGGTTTAGTTGTAAGGATTTTTGTTTTCTTTACATTGAGATGCAACCCATATTGAAGGCTGTGGTCTTTGATCTTCCTCAGTAAGCATTTAAAATCTTCTTTGATATCAACAAGCAAGGTTGTGGCTGTGTATCACAGGTTGTTAATGAGTCTTCTTCCAACCCTGTGGCCATATTCTTCTACATCTAATCCAGCTTCTCAGATTATTTGCACAGCATATGGATTGAATAATTATGGTGGAAGAATACAACTTTGGTGTATACCTTTCAGGGTTTTAAACCATTCTGTGTACCCTTTTTTTTTGTTTAAAAGACTACCTCTTGGACTTTGTCCAGGTTTGTCATGAGCACAATTAACTGTTCTGGAATACCATTCTTTGCAATAGCACCAGAATATTACATATTGCAGCATCCCATTTATACGAAATGTACAAGAAAGGCAAACCTATGGCGATAGAAAGTAGGATAGTTGTTTCTAGAACGCAGGGCAAATGAAAATAGCAAGCAACTGTTAATGGATAATGGTTGTTAAGGAAGTAACAAAAATGCTCTAAAATTAGTCAGTGGTGATTGCTACACAACTCTGTGAATATACTAAAAGTATTGAATTATATATGCACTTCTTAATGGGGCTTTTATGGTAAGTGAATTGTATCTCAATAAAGTCGCTATACAAATTTTTCCTCATTCCACATATGGTACAGTCTTTAAAAAAACAAATAATATAAAAAATTACAAACATTTCAATGATATGATAATATATTTGGTTTGAAATGTGGATCGAAATGAGACATATTGTGGCATGAAAAATGGATTGAAGAATGCAATGATATTTCATTTTTTTTGCATTTTATATTTAAAACAACCAATGTTGCTGTTGCTGTTGTTAAGTGCCATCTAGTCAGTTCTAACCCATAGCGACCCTGTATAGGGGGTTTCCTAGGGGCAGCTGGTGAGCTTGAACTTCTGACCTTACAGTTCAAACTGACTTCACAGGCCAGGGCATTAACCCACATTGCCACACCAAAACAACCAGTAGTTCAAAAATACGAAAGTTTTAATGTTTGTTTACAAATTACAATAAACCAGAGGATACTTAAAGTTGTTTTTCACATGCATGTCTTCATAAATAAAATATTGCATGTGCTGATATTCTTTATACCCAGTACCCAAGAGGAGGACAACTTACTGAGTAAACACTGGATCTAATCCTTAGAGTATAATTATCTTGTATTTCAACATCAGATTATTTTATCTTCTCTGACTATAACTGAAAGAATATAATGGGTATAAATGTAACAATTTGTGACTAACAGTAAAACCTTTCAAACAATATTCAGTGACCAGAGGCTTGGAGTTACTGAAGAAATAAGTCATTTGTACATCTAATTGTAAGTAACTATTCCCTGGACAATCTCAAACTGTCGTATTTAAAGGGAGTCCATTATCAGCTTTAATAACTTGACCTACTTCCTAGATACTGCGTTTATTGTATGTTACTGGAATTAAGTCAGTACCAACTTACTTTGCTGCTGCTGCTTCCTATCAAGCCAGTTCTGACACATAGTAACCCTGTATAAGGTTTTGAAGGTTGTAAATCTTAACAGGAGCAGAAAGCCTCATCTTTCTCCCAAGAAGCAACTAGTGGATTCAAACTGCTGACTTTGTAGTTAGTAGCTAAATGTATAACCCACTATGCTACCAGAGATTCTCACCCTAGGATGTTATAAATACAAGGTATTAAATGTAATATTCATGGTAACCACTAAGAAACTATTTGCAAAGCATACACAAAAGGAAAAGATATGGGAGACAAATGGCTAACTACAATGAACCACAAAAATAGCAGTAGAAAAGGAGAAAGACAAAGAAGGATTAAGAAGTAAGTCACTTCTTATCCATAATGTTATGCTTCAGTCAAAAGACAAAGAGTGGCAGAATGAATTGGGAAAAAAACAAAACAACAAAAAGAACCATGATCCAATTATGTCCGATTTACAAGACACATATCTTAGAACCAAGAACACAAGTAGATTCAAAGTGAAAGGATAGGGATAATATTCTATGCAAATAATAAGCAAGAGAGTTGAGGTGGCAATCTTAATAGCAGACAAAAAGAATTTAAGACAGAACTTGTTAGATGAAACACAGATGTAAATAGTTACATTATATAATGTCAATTCATCTAGAATAATTTTTAAAATTGCAAATGTATTTGCATCTAACATCAGAGCACCTAAACACTGAAAAAATATATATAACACTTGCAAAACTGAATGGAGAAATAGAGCTGCAATGATAGTTGGAGACTTCAGTACACCACTTTCAATACTGGACAGAACACCTAGAAAGAAGATCAACACAGAAATAAGACCTGAATGTAGTTATAAGCCAATGGAGTCCTGGTGTGGCACTGTGGGTTAATGCATCAGACTGCAAAGCCATTGGAACTGCAAGGTCAGCAATTCAAGCTCACCAGTAGCTCCTCGGAAACCCTATACAGGGTCACTATGGGTCGGAACCAACTCGACATCACTTCAAAACCACCACCACCACAACAGACCTAATGGATTTATGTAGAATATTTCACCCAATGTTTTGAATCTGACAATCATATGGTTTACTATGCTGGGAACAACAAAGTCTAGAGGAGTAATGGCATAGCATTCACGTAAAAAAGAGCATTTCAAGATCTGTCTTGAAGTAGAATGCTATCTTTGATAGGATAATATCCACACACCTACAAGGAAGTTTGAGTCCTGGTATGGCACTGTAGGATAAGCACTGGAATATAAGGTCAGAAGTTTAAACTCACCAGCTGCTCTTGGAAACCCTTATACAAGATTACTATGTGTTGGAACTGACGTGACAGCACACAGCAACCAAGAGCAAGACCAGTTAGCAACATTATTATCAAAATCTACACAGCAGCCACTAAAACCACTGGTGATCAAATTGAAGAATTCTAACAAAAACAATTGTGAGGATGACACAGGACCAGGCAGTGTTTTGTTCTGTTGTGCATACAGTCTCTGAATGGGAACAGATTTGACAGCACCTGTAAACAACAACAACTAACAACTAACTTTTCCATTCTGAAATTGATCAAACATGCAATCAAGATATATTGATAATTACTGATGATTGGAATATGAAGGTTGGAAACAAAGAGGACGGATCAGTCGTTGGAAAATATGTCCTTGGTGATAGAAATGTTGCAGGAGATCGTACAATAAAATTTTGCAAGATTTCTTCATTGCAAATACCTTTTTTAAATAACATGAAAGACAACTATACACATGGACCTCACCAGATGGAATACAGAGCAATCAAATTGACTACATCTTTGGGAAGAAATGATGGAAAAGCTCAATATCATCAATCAAAGCAAAGTCATGGGTAGATTATGGAACAGATCAGCAATTGCTCATATGCAAGTTCAGACAACTAAAGATGGAGAAAATTAAAGCAAGTCCAGAAAAGCCACAATATGATCTTGAACATATTTCACCTGGATTTAGAGAGTATCTTAAGAATATATTTGATGTATTAGACACTGATGAACCAAGAACAGAAGAGTTGTGATAAGATATCAAGAACATCATATAGGAAGAAAGCAAAACATCATTTTAAAGACAGGAGAAAAAGACAAGATCAAAATGGATGTCAGAAGAGACTCAGAAACTTGCTCTCCAATACAAAGATGCTAAAGTGAATATAATAAATGAAGAAATAAAAATCTGAGTATAAAATTTCAAAGGGCAGCTAGAGAAGACAAAGTAAAATATTGTAGTGAGGTGTGCAAAGATCTTGAGTTAAAAATCAAAAGGGAAGAACAACGCACAGTATTTCTCAAACTGAAAGAAATGATGAAACAAATTCAAGTTTCAACTTGCAATATTAAAGAATTCTATGGGTAAATATTGAATGATGCAGAAAGCATCAAAGGAAGACCAAGGAAATGTGGAATTGGTATGCTAGAACACTTAACTGTGTTCATGAGGAACCTGTACATAGACCAAGAGGTGGTTGTTCAAACAGAACAAGGGAATACTGTATGGCTTAAAAACAGAAAATGTGTGTGCCACTTTTCACCAAATTTATTCAAGCTCTATACTAATCATATAATTCCAGAAGTTGGATTATATAAAGAAGAACATGGCATCAGAACTGGAGGAAGACTCATTGACAACCTGAGATATACAGATGATACAACCCTTGCTTGCTGACAGTGAAGAAGACTTAAAATATTGATGAGGATCAAAGACTACAGATTTCAGTATGGATTATACACATCACTGTAAAGAAAACAAAAATCCTCACAACTGGACCAATATACAAGATCCATACAAAGGGAGAAAATTTGAAGTTGTCAAGTACTTCATTTTGCTTGGAGCAACCATCAATACACATGGAAGCAGCAGTCAAGAAGTCAAACGATGTATTACATTAGTCAAATCTGTTGCACAAGACCTCTTTGAAGTGTTCAAGAGCAATAATATCAATTTTAGGACTCAGGTCTGCCTGACCTAATCCATGGTATTTTCAGTAGTTTCATATTCATGTGAAAGTTGGGCAATGAATAATAAAGATTATAGTAGAGTTGATGCGTTTGAGTTAAGGTGTTGGGAAAGAATATTGAAATTACTATGAACTGCCAGAAGAGCAAACAAATCTGTGTTAGAGGAAGTACAGCCAGAATGATCCCTGGAGAACAACATCATGCTTGGTAAAGGGTCATCAGTAAAGATGAAGAAAATTGATTGACACAGTGGCAGCAGTAATTGGCTCATTTGTAATAACAATTATGAGAATAGTGCAGGACTGGGTTATGTTTCCTTTTGTTGTGCTTAGGGTGACTATGAGTTGGGAACAACTCGATGGCATCTAACAACAACAATACTGTCAAGAGCAGCTCTGAACCTAGCGCAAAAAAAAAAGTCCACAAGGAGATATGCAGCACTGAGGAGTAGAGATGAATTCATGACTTCTGTGTGTGACTTGATCATAGAGATGAAAAAGGGGAGCTGGGCCAACCATGCTCAGCTTTTCCTTCCCCATTTTTCCAATTTGAGAAATCATTATATCTTGTCTGGAGCAGAGAAAGTTAAAAGGTTGGGGAAAGTTAGGAGCGTAACACAGATGGCAAGAAACATTAGGAGCGGGAAAAAAGTGTTGTGTGTCAAGAGCGTTCAACTCATTGTTACTCTTTATTAAATTATTTCACATAACAGCAGCACATTTGCTAGGCAAATTTCATGTATACAAATCTGGGTATAATGCAGACATCCAGTCAAGCCTGAGAGACGATTGTTGATGTGCAATTTACTGAGCTCCATAGCAAACTTACAGGTAGGCTCTTACCCTCCTTCTGCAGGAAGTCATAGTCAGAAACATACGTCTCCAATAAAAGCACCTTGGCTTATCTCCATGATGTTGGTGTTTATGGAAATCACCCTTAAAACTATTGATCATAAAGTAATTTTCTTCAGCGTCACCCAACTGAACTTACATATGAGCACTTGATAGTCAGTTCCACAGTCTACCCCTGACCTTGTTTTTTTTTTTTTTTTT
>NW_006408532.1:26645880-26649566 GCF_000296735.1 Chrysochloris asiatica | reverse complement strand
AACAATTTCTGTTTGCGCAGTGATTCTTGACCTGAGAGCAAAGGCACATGGCACGTTTGAGGGCTAGGTACTGCATTGCTTTGCCTAGCTTCTGAAAACTTTAACAGGGGATAAAGCCTATGATGGTTGATGGACCCTGACCTTGTTTTGACTGCTGATATTGAACTTTTCCACCATCTCTTCCAACAGATGTAGTCAATTTAATTCCTGTATATTCCATCTAGTGAGGTCCATGGGTATAGTTGTCTTTTATGTTGTATTATAAAGGTATTTGCAATGAAGAAATCATTGGTCTTGCAAAATAGGAAGAAAGTTATAATGGTTAATTCCCAGGGTTCCAGACCAAAGATATCAGCTAATCCAGTAACAGGTATTTCTGGTTAGTATGTAAGAATAATGTGCTCAGCTGATAAATGAAAGACTGGAGGTTCAAGTACATCAGAGGCACCTCACAAGAAAGGCCTAGACCTCTGCTTCTGAAAAGTCAAACTTTGAAAACCCTGTGGAGCAGAGAGAGCTCTACTCTGACACTGGGGTCATCATGAGCCAGAGTTGACTTGATGGTTGTTGTTGTTATTGTTAGGTGCCATTGAGTCATCATCAACTCATAGCAACCCTACTCACAACAGAATGAAACATTGCCTGGTCCTATGCGAACCTCACAATTGTTGCCATGCTTGAGTCCATTGATTCTTCCACTTTGCCGATCCATCTTGCTGAGGCTTTTCCTCTTTTTTTCTGACCCTCCACCTTACCAAACATGATATCCTTCTCCAGCGACTGGTCCCGCTTGACAATATGTCCAAAGTATGAGACAAAGTTTGGCCATCCTGGCCTCCACGGAGCACTCTAGCTACACTTCTTTCAACACAGATCTGTTCTTTTCATAGCCCATGGTACTTTCAATATTCTCCTCCAACACCATAACTCAAATGCTTCAGTTCTTTTACAGTCTTCCTTATTCACTGTTCAGTTTTCACATGCATATGAGGTTATTGAAATGACCATGGCTTGGGTCAGGCACACCTTAGTTCAAGCTGACATCTTTGCTTTAAAAAGGTCTTGTGAAGCAGATTTACCTAATGCAATATGTTGTTTGATTTCTTGACTGCTGCTTCCTTGAGTATTGATGGTTGATTCAAGAAGGATGAAGTCTTCTTGGACTTGATGGTAACTGGTAATAAAACAGCTAGAGTGAAGGCAATTATGAAATATCTATTGTTGTTATCATTGTTAGATGCCATTTAGTAGATTCCAACTCATGGTGATCCAATGTGAAAGAACAAAACTGTTCCATGGATTTCCTAGAAGGTCATCTTTATGGGAGCAGACTACCAGATATTTCTTTACATAAAGCAGATGGTGAGTTCGAACGGGCAACCTTTCAGTTAGTAGCCAAGCGTTTAACCATTATGCCACCTGGGCTCCTACAAAATGTCTAGGTAATGTTTCTGTCCCAGTCAATAAGGTGGCACGACATTAAACAAAGATATGTATGCACTTTTTGAAGATATATAAAGGTGGAAAGTACATGCATGTAGAGACGGGTGACTCATTTTTGAGTTAGCAATTATAATGCTAGATTTTCATCTTGTAGTTCTTTTCAGAACTATCATCTTTCTAGAATTAATCATCTCAATATTTCTCTTTTATAACCTCAACTCTTGTTTCCTTGTCACTTGGGAATCGTCTCTCAGACTGCCTACACCTTTGAGGTGCTTCCCTAGAATGTCAAACCACTTTCTGATTTTCCTGAAACAAAGGAAAGAATTATTTTCCATCTTCCCTACCATTTGCAGATTAGTAAAATACCTTTATAACTGCAAAGAAATAGAAGAGTTTTTACATTATAGTTTTAGTGTTTTCTTGAAAGTGCCAGTAAAATCCTAACTATGAGTTGATGATAGGAAAATGTATTTTCTTTAAGTGAAAGATTCAGAGATAGAAGAGGCTGCCATATATTCTTCTGGTATATATGATTATCTGGGTTAGTGTTTATGCTGTAATAGCAACACAACTTTTCTGTTTTTAATTCACTGGGCTATTTAGATAACAATTTCAAAAATTATTGACCATGAAAATTTGTACAAAAGAATCCCCAATGAATAAGACTGTTGGATCTAGAACAAATTTTTATCAATTAAAAAATTTCTCAATATAAAAACACGAGTGCAGTTGAGAGCTACATCTTGTTTAGTATCTTCTAACACAGGGTGGGGGTAACATAATTTGTATGGAGATGGTGGCGGTGTGCCGTGGAGTCAGTTCTGACTAATAGTGTCCCTGCATAGCGTTTCCAAAACTGTAAATCTTTATGGAAGCAGAAAGCCTCAAGTTTCTCCCACAGAATAACTGACAAGTTTTGAACTTCTGACCATTGAGGCTAGCAGCCCAACTTATAACTACTATACTACCAGAGATCCTTTAACTTGTATAGTCCATAGATTGTTAAGGAAAGATTTTATTGGGTCATCCTATCTGTACTCTTTGTCAGGTTAAGAAGACCTTTGACAACATCCTTAACAGGATATCAGCATCCTCAACCTCCAATCCATGTGCTAGGAAAGGCGGTTATAAAATGTTCATCTTATATGATAGCAAATCTATTTTCTTATCTATTTAACTGTCTCTGAAACAACAATAAAACTCAGCTGTCATTAACATGAATAATGTCCTCTCTTCCTTTTGCATTCTCTTCTCTAAAGCCAAATATTGTTTTTTAAAAATTCCTCATGAGATTTGGAGGGTACAGTCATCATCAGTCTGATTGCTTTTTTTCAATTAATAAATATTTCCACTAAATAAAAAATCTCTTGGCAAAAACGTCTGTTTTCCAAGATTTAGTTAGTCTGCAGTCATTCCATTTTAGCTCATTACTTTAGTTTTATTTCTTCAGTGTTGGAGTGAAGTAGACGTCTGTTTTTCTGTCTTTCCTTGCAATATTTTCCTTTAATTTGGGGAAAAATCATTCCATTAAAAACTTTTGTTTTTTTAAGTATTTCTCTCTCTCTTTCTCGCTCTGTGTATGGAATAAGGACTGCTGTGGCACTGTAGAAAAAGTATTGGCTGCTAACAGCAAGATCAGTGGTTCAAAACTATCAGCCAATCCTCAGAAACTCTATACAGGGTTGTTGTTCTATAAAGAATGATGTTGTTGGTGCTAAATGCCATTGAGTCGGTTCTGACTTGTAGCAACCTGTATAGTATGGTGGATCTGAAAGATAAACACTGTGCTGCAAACCATAAGGTCAGTAGTTAAAATTCACCAGTTGCTCCAGAAAAAGTTGAGTGAGGCTTTCTGCTCCTACAAAGACTTACAGCCTCAGAAACTCTGTACAGAGTTGCTGTTCTGACTCAAACCCTATACAGGTTGGAACTGTTCTGACCTACAGCGACCCTGTATAGGATTTCTCAAGACTGGCTGCTGGTTTTGAACCACCAACCTTGTGGTTAGCAGTCCAGTGCTTTATCTTACAGTGCCACACCAGGACTCCAATATATATTTGCTGTTAAGTGCCATTAAGTTGGTTCCGACTCATAGCAACCCTGTATAGGGTTGCCAAAAAGCATCTGGTGGGTTTGAACCACTGACTTTGTGGTTCACAGTACAGTTCTGAGCCTACAGCACCACATCAAAAGTATATATAGATATAGATATAGATATAGATATAGATAGATAGATAGAT
>NW_006408532.1:26630102-26645747 GCF_000296735.1 Chrysochloris asiatica | reverse complement strand
AGAGAGAGAGAGAGAGAGAGAGAGAGAGAGAGAGAGAGAGAGAGACTGAGAGAGACAGACAGAGAGAGAGAGTACTGGGCTGCAAGATTGGTTTGAACTAGAAAGTTGGCAGTTCAAATTCAAACAGCATTGAGCTAAATATCCATTCAACTTAATGTTAGTAATGTTTTTATCTACCCAAATTAATAGATGTACAACTAGTTCATGTCTTTTGAGTACTGTGTAATCGGCACTAAGATAAATCATTTTACTTTGCTTTCCCATTTATCCATTTCTAATTTGTTTTCAACTTATCACTACTCCAAACAGTACTATCACCAACATTGTCATACCTGTTTCTTTGTGTATCTGTACAAGATATTTTCTCTGATAGACATACAATAATGGAACTGGTGGGATCTTACAATACACACATATTCAATTTCTATAAATGTGGCCTAATGGTTTTCCAGCAATAACTGTAATATTTTCTCTTTCCCAGAAGGGCATGGAGGTTTCCACTTCCCCACACACTACCTAACCCCTAGTTTATGTTATCTTGACCTACTTTCTTCCCAGTGATCACGTGCAAGTCATTGGACTCATTTGCATAATTTGAGTTCTGTTTTTTGATTTGCTGATCATGCCTATGATGATACTTTGTTCCTTCAGAAAGCAATTTTCCCCAACCAGTTGCAGGTAGACAGTGACAGCCTGCCTTATTTCTTATTTAATTCCGTTTGAAATTTGATACTTTCTTTTCAAGGAACAGAAGAACTGTATAAATGGTACAATTTCCTGTGATAGCATTTTCTAAAAACCTATGGAAAAATAGATCTTTTTACGTCTCAAACTCTTGCTAACAGCATTTTTCTCTAAATGATTCTTTATGATTTATCATTTTTTTATTGAATGATTTCCTCACACCTCATTTCCTTCATTGTACATAACACGATTTGACCATGTGTAGCATAAATTCCCCTAGCAAAGGAAAAATAAAAGCAGGAGGGAAAGTTAATTTTATTTTTCTGGCAGTTACTCCAACATTTATTGCAGACACATATAAGGGTTTTGATATCCCAGTGTGTCTAGGGGTTTGGGCCATGTTCCCCTTTTATCCTGGAAAAAAACCAAAGGAAATAACCCATCTTGTTAAACACTCATTCAGATTCCTCTGTGATGGGCTTCCTACAACTGCTATATAAAGTGCCAATTGATACCAGCCCTGTCATAGAGACTTGTACAAAACATGAACAGTGCTAAATACCTTAAAGTGAATCGATTTCCACTGAAAGTGTTTTAACCTCCTTTTAGATCAAGAAATAGCAATTTTTGGAGCTTCAGTATAACCTGAGAATTAGTCCTAAGAGGCAGGTGTGCACTGCATACCTCATTTGCTCCATGAAATTTATGGAAAATATGCTCGTACAAGACTGTCTTTGTAACTCTCCTCCTTCCCTCTGTCTGAGGTGTGGTTCTTGGGCAATGGAGTGATCACTGTTGACGTTATTCTTCCTTGCTAGAAGTAGTTCATGTTTTTTTAAAACAGCAACAACAAAATTAATTTAGATAAGATGTGAGCCTGCTTAAATTTGTGAAGTTGGAATAGGCAGTGGATAAGTTTCACAGATGAGCTAACTGAGGCTCTTAAAAACTAGGATGTTGGTAGCACATCTAGCTTAATCATGAAATGGGGAAACACTTGGGAAAACTTGAAGTGACATCTAAATAGGATGTGTAATGGTAATCATTTTCTGTTGTCTATGTTCTCTAGAAGGAGCTCTGGTAGCGCAATGGTTACGAATCCAGCTGAGAACCTAAAGGTCAGCAGTTTGAAACTACCAGGTGCTCCGCGGGAGAAAGATGAGGCTTTCTGCTCCCATAAAGATTTACAGCCTCAGAAACCCTGTACAGGGTCGCTATGAGTCGGAACTGACTCCACGGCCCATAATTATAATAACAACATGTGCTTAGGAATGATATTGGAGGAGGGGCCATGTATAGGACACTAACGATGATGATAATATTGTTGTTGTTGTCGGGTGCTGTCAAGTTGGTACTGCCTGATAGAGACCTTATGCACAACAGAACGAAATACTGCCTGGTTCTGCACCAACCTCACAATTGTTACGCTTGAGCCCATTGCTGCTGTCACTGTGTCAATTCATCTCATTGGTGGGTCTTCCTCTTTACCACTGACCCTCCACTATACCAAGCATAACGTTCTTCTCCAGGGACTGGTCTCCTGATATATATCTGAAGTATGAGAGACAAAGTCTCACCATCCTGACTAATAAGGAACATTCTGGCTGTACTTCTTCCAACACATATTTGTTTGTTCTTTTGGCGGTCCATGGTACTTTTAATATTCTCCTCCAACACCATAACTCAAATGCATCAATTCTTCTGCATAAACTCAAATGCATACATAAACTCAAATAAATACTTATTTATTTAATCCTTCCACAAAACTCATGAATTAACATCATTAATGTACTCATTTTACTGATAAAGAAACTTAGAGAACTTAAGCAAGTAATCCAGGATCACACAGTAAGTAACAGAGCTTGGTGCATAACCAGTCAAGCATTTTGTTGTCATTGTTGTTAAGTGCTATAGAGTCTGTTCTGAGTCATAGTGACCCTATATAGGATTTCTAAGGACTGACTGGTGGATTTGAACCTCTGAACTTGGGGTTAGCAGTCCAGCACTTATCCTACAGTGCCACACCAGGATTCCAGTTAAATGTTATTGTTCTTAAGAGCCATTGAGTTGGTTATGACTCATAGCTATCCTATATAGTGTTTTGAGCCATTTTAAATTGCATCTTTCTCCTGCAGATCAGCTGGTGGGCTCAAACCTCAGGTCTTGTGGTTCATATTACAGTGATTATCATATGGAGCCACCATGCTCTCCCAGATAAGCATTAATGCCTGTGTATTTAAACAAAACACTCTATTGCTACCATATCCTAAATAATACATTGTAGTTCCATGGTAGAACTCTCCCCTTCTATTCAAGAGACTCAGGTTCAATTCTCAGCCAACATACTTCATACGAAGCTACCACCCATATGTCAATGGAGGCTTGCATATTGCTATAATGCTGAACAGGTTTCAGGAAAGCTTTCAGTCTCAGATGGACTAGGAGAAAGGTCTAGCAATCCACTTCCAAGAGTTAGCCAGTGAAAACCCTGGGGATCACAATTCAATCTGAAGTGGCTCATGAGGATGGCACGGGACTGGAGAGCGTTTTTGAACATGAGTTGTTATGAGTTGGGGGCCAATTTGAAAATTTACAAGATAGGAATCTCTTAGGAAGATGTTCAACATTGTCATATCAGGTTACTATGAGTTGGAATCGACTCTACAATAACCAACAAGAACACATGTTGTCTTAGATGGAGTGGTGCCTATCTAAATATAGGTATCATCGAAGAGTCTTCCTTTCAACCTAGCCACTTTGAAGTTCTACTCTCTGATTCAATTGACAGCCTCCTATCACCTAGAATAGATAAGGATTCCACTTTTTCTTTCTTTGCCTCTTCTAAAAATAGAAGATAAACCTACATTTTTTTCCCTCTGATTTCATTCTTCATTAAATAATATTAGGCAAAAATTTTAGACTCTACACCAGGTTCTCAAATTGTGAAAAAAAATATCTTGGTCTCTTTTCCCATTGATCTGTGAAATACTTTTATGCATAAAAGTCTGTCTTTCTAGCACTGAGATACATAGTACAGTGTGCATGCCGACCAATGGAAAAAGGTGTTAGTCATAGAAAATCAGTGAGTCCCTTGACCCTCCTAGATTCTCAAATGACTTTTCTTCTATCTGGCATATGATGTCATTTTCCTCCACAGAATGGTGATGCATTTACTGATCACTAATATCATTCCTCATTCTTGGGTCAAGGGAGACTTTAGGTTGACATATTGGTTGAGAGGAGGAATAGAAACAATTATTTATTTAGAAGGATGAGTCAAACCCTTACTCACATTTTCATTTATTTTTTCCACTGCTCTAGCCAAAGTTCTGAAATAATGTCCTAAGAAGGCTACAGGGGCAGACAGACACATGTTATCTCTGCTGTCTGCTGTTAGTTAAATCTTTTTTCTTTCATTTCCTCATTGAATAGTAACTCATCCCTGATCCACAAGGAGGAATCCAGAACAAGGTATATGCATTGCAACTGGGAAAACAGAATGTGAAAAGCAATGAGCTAAGGACAAGAGGATGCTAATTCTCCAATGTGACTAGGGAACTGAAGCATTGCAAGGCTAAGTAAGTAATGGCTATTTTTATAGGGTGGATGACAACAGTGTGTTGTAATTTTTAAAGAACGAAAGAAATATTACTGATCTCTATACAGGCCTACCAACATGCAGAAGCATGGTATAATCCAATTATGGTACAAGATGTTGGAGATCTCTGGAGCGATGCCAATACACAAGCATCACTCCTGAAACTTCTATACACTTACAGTGAATGATAGTTACTATCAAGAACCAAATTTGGCTAAAGCTGGGCACAAATAGAAAGATACATGCTTGGCCATAGCAACATTTAATCGAATACAGCTAGATACCCTTCCTGAGTTCTTGAAAGAAAACAATACAGTGCTTAAGGTTGCAGGCTCAGATTCCAGAATGCCCATGTTTGACTCTTAGCCCTGCCTTGCACTAACTCTCTTACCTTGAGAACATTATTTAATTATATTGTTTGTCTCATCTGGAATAATTATATTGTTTGTCTCATGTGGAATACTACCTGTTTCATAGGTTGCTGCAAGGACTGGCGTCATCAATATGTGAGATGCTCTTAGAATAATTTGTTGGTGTTATTCAGTTCCATCCAGTCAGTTCTGACCCATAGCAACCCTGTATAGGATTTCCAAGGTATCGCTTGTGGTTCAAACTACCAGTCTTGTGGTTAGCAGTCCAGTGCTCATCCTAAACATATAATAAATGCAAACAGCTTATATAACTATTAGGTGATAGTGAGGACTGGAAGGAGCTCTGGTAGCATAGTGGTTATGAATTGGGCTGCGAACCTCAGGGACAGCAATTCGAAACTACCAGCTGTTCCACAGGAGAAAGATGAGGCTTTCTGCTCCCGTAAAGATTTATAGCCTCGGAAACCCTGCACAGGGTCACTATGAGTAGGAATTGACTTCATGGCACATAACAACAACAACAACAGTGAGGACTGGTGGTTTGGAGAAAAATTTCTAAAATTATGTAGATCAGACAATTTGGGATACTGATAGAGTGAAAAGCGGTCAGAGATTCTTTCTTTGAAAATACTAAACTACATCAACCACAACCACAAAAATATGAAATGTGCCTCTTTCTGTAGTTGCTCCTAGTCTTCTGTTAAGAAACAGAAGATTTCAGAACATTATGGGATGTCTGTTGTTCTTCCCCACACCACACCACTTCTTTCCTGTCATCAAAAATCCATTCAAGCAAAAAAAAAAAAAAAAAATACACAATAAATCTCATCAATACATCTGAGGGTCCTGATGTGGTACTATAGGATTATCACTGTAGAATTACCACTGAACTGATAACTGCAAGGTTAGTGCTTCAAATCTACCAGCCACTCCTCAAAAATCCTATACAGGGTCACTGTGAGTTGGAAATGACTCAACAACACTTAACAATACATTCCAATTGGGTGAGATGTGAACTTAGTGGCACTTGTATCTTTCCATCACTTACTCTGGGGATAATGAAATGAACTGCAACAGAGAAACTATTAAAATGTACAAAATGAAAAAACAAAGCTGACCCTTGCTGTTGGGAATGAACACTCTAAATTACCTCACAAGATTAGGGGAAAGATTTTAAGTCTCAGGTTTCCCCATCACGTGAGAATAGGTTACAATTCCTTGTCTACACCCACTCCAAACCCACAGCCATTGAGTCCATTCTAATTCATCTTGTCCCTATAGGACAGAGGAGAACTGTCCCATAGGATGTTCAAAGTTTTGTGGGAGCAGACAGTCTCGTTTTTCTTCAGCAGAGCAGTTGGATGGTGGGTTCAAATAGCTGACCTTTAGGGTAGCAGTCTAACACTTAGCCCACTGTGCCCCCGGGGTTCTTTATTCCTTGATTGTTGTTGTTGTTGTTGTGATGTGCCATGGAGTCGGTTCCGACTCATAGCGACCCTGTACAGGGTTTCCAAGGCTGTAAATGTTTACGGGAGCAGAAAGCCTCATCTTTCTCCTGCGGAACAGCTGGTGGTTTCGAACTGCTGACCATGAGGTTTGCAGCCCGATTCATAACCACTACACTACCAGAGCTCCTTGATTACACAGAATGAAACGTAGAATGGAACTACCAACAGAATATCAGAAGGAAGCCGAGCCTAACTATCCCAACAAAGCCTTCCTCTCGCTTCAATGAGCTCTGCATGTTTGTCCAGGTAAAGAAACTAGTTACTTGTTCCTCAAGAGACATTGAATGACAATGAATGATTTAATAGATTTTCTGTCCAGATCTAATTCTTACTTTGCAACATCTCTCATATTTAATTAGGAACAATGTTTTCTGTTCTCTATTTATTTGACCAATAAATATAGGATGAATAGTGTTGCAGAGACCTTTTTCAAAATTGTCCTTATACTTTAGAAAAGGAGCCTTCAGAGCTAAAGTAAAGAAAGTCACTTTAACTCTACAGTATCTATTTAATCCAATTAAGACATTTTCTCTTTTTCCTTTATTTTTTTAACACAATTGTTTGGGATCATTTGTGCTTTCTAGTAACTATGAAGCCATATCAATTAGACACATAGTGAACTTTACTTCCATTTTGTAGTATTGCATAGATCATCTGTGTTTTGTGATTTTGTTTTGTTGACTATAAATCCACTGCAATGCCATACACAAGACTCTAAGCAGGAACTGGAAAATTGAAGGCTTGAGCTGGGCACTTTTCACCCTGTCCTTTGGAACATTGTTTCCGTTCATAAGACAAAAAGCAATGAAAATCATTTTGCCTATGCTTTGTGCTCAGTTGATGAACACTGGAGCATATTCATCTGCATAGATTGCCCTATAAAGATACCCTTCCATTCCATGTGTGTGGTTTGAAGACAAGGACTTAATCTTCTTTTTCTATTTCCTATTAGAAATATGGAAGTAGTATACAACAGATCAGAGTTAGAATGTCTTTAATCCTAAAAGATACAGAGTAATTCCCAGACTAGGGTAAGCCTTGCTTTTAGGTTACTAAGGAATTAGTAAGGAGTCCTACTGGTGCAGTGATTAAACGACATGACTACTAACTGTAAGGTTGGTGGTTCAAACCTACTAGCTTCTCCATTAGAGTCAAGATTCCAGTCTTTGAAACGCTATGGGCCCGCTCTCTTTTATGCTGTCCTATCCATATGCTATGAGTCTGACTCAACTCAGTGACTATGGGTTTGTTTGCCTGTTTTAAGGAAAGTATGTGTCATTCTGAATGAGGACTAATCAGAAATGAAAGGGTACATAAAGGAAGATGTTAGAAGTCTTTGTGGTTCTTGGTCTCATCAAAGGCCTAGAGATAGTGGCAAGTGGGCTTTAAAAATCACGGGCCTGTTAGTAAGGCACCCATGGGGAAAGTAGCTTAAGTTAAATTCACCATAGGACACTTTGCAGAATTATACATAGCCTCTAGTTCTAATCCCAAACTCAACACACAATCCTGTCTTCTAGTATTCTATCTAATATATGGAAGGATAAGATCTCAGGCTCTGGTGAACTCCACAAATAAGTGCTACCCCAGACAACGCTCACCTGGTCTTCCAGGTAACATCCTGTTCTGAGTACCCCTCCTTCACACCCTTATAGTCCTTAACTGCTCACAGGTGTTCAATAAATGTTGCCCAACACACAGCTAGTAAAAGGACTTTCTACCAATGAAAAAGAACTCTGGTAGTATAGTGGTTACGAGTCAGCATGCTAACCTCAAGATTAGCACATTGAAGGATCTTGTTTTCTTATCCATTCTGCCACCCTCTGTCTCTTAACAGGTGCATTCAATCCATTTACGTTCAGTGTAATTATCGATAGGTATTGATTATTTGTTGTCATTATATATATATATATTTGTGTGTGGTGTTGCTGCTGCTTTGTTCTGTTTGTCATTCTCAGTTGACTTCATGATTTGTGTGCACTTTCTTGTGTGTTTCCTCATAGTTTTAATGTTTTCATATTCTTCTTGGATTCTCATTCTCTTGGCATGCTGTGAAGTGTTAATTTTCTTTGAGGTTGCCTTAAGGTCCATTGACTCCTCTGCCATTTAGTGCAGTCTATTTTATCCTGTAGTCTACCTGACCTTCTTGTTGTGTGGACCTGTAGTCTACCTGACCTTCTCGTTGTATGGATCTCTGTTCCTACGTGTTCACCTTCTTTTGCATTGTACTTGTTTTGATCATAGCCTGCCCTCCCAGAGTCCCTGAGTTTGTTCTTATAGTTTTGTTTTGTTAACATTTCTTCTTTCTGTTGACTTAATTCAGGGAGGTGCTGCCACATACGTCAATCTCTGGTTGTTGTCAGTTCTTGTTGGTTCTCGGTCCACAGAACTCCCTTTAGGATGTTTTGTAGCGCAGGGTTGGCTTTGGTGAAGTCCCATAGCTTCTGTTTATCCTGGAATGTTTTGATTACATCCTCATATTTGATTGATAGCTTTGCTGGATAAATGATTCTTGGTTGGCAATTTTTTTCTTGCAGGGGTTTATATATGTCTCCCCATTGCCTTCTCGCTTGCATGGTTCCTGCTGAGAGGTCTGAGCTTAGTCTGACTTGTTTGCCCTTGTATGTGACCCCTCTGTTTTCTCTTGATGCTTTCAGGAGTGTCTCCTTGTCTTTGAGTTTGGAGAGCTTGACTATGTTATGTCTTGGTGATTTTCTTTTGGGGTCCACCCTTCCTGGACTTCATTGGGCTTCTTGTATTTCTATCTTTTCGCTCTTGAAGATGTTAGAGAAATTTCCTTCCAGTAGTTCTTTGACTATTTCCTCTGTGGACTTGTGTGACTCATTTTGTTCTGGAATGCCAATAATTCTTAGGTTATTCCTTTTTATGTTGTCCAACATGAATCTTAGACCTTCCTCTGAATTTTTTACCTTTTTTTGGGTTTGTTCTTCTATCTTCATGGTATCGAGAGACTTGTCTTCTAGCTCACTGATTCTTCCTTCCATCTCATCTATTCTACTCCTCTGCCCTCTCAAAGAGTTTTTTATCTCTGCCATTTTGTTGTTGATTATTTGGACCTCTTTCTGTACGTTTTGGAATGTTACCAATGCTGTATCTATCTTGTTTGATTGTTCCTGTAGCACTTTTCTGACTTCTTCCTTATTTTTCTCAACTCCATTGTAAAGTGTTTTGAAACATTTTATAATCATTTTTCTGAATTCTTTCTCAGGTATCTCCAAGGCCTGTCCTCCTTCCAGCATGGAGAGAAGGTCTACTTCTGGTTCATTTGTCTGAGATATTTTATCTTTTTTCTGGACATGTGCCGATATAGTCATCTGCTTTTGCTTCTTGGACATGTTTAATGTTTATCTGTGGCCCTAATAATTAATTATGTACTTTGGTAATTTTTTATGTTTTCTGATTGCCTCCAAGAAGATGTGATCAGGATGTGGTCTTCCCTTTTCACTCTTCTATGTGACAACCAAACAACACCAGTCGGGTAGAAAACAAAGCCAAAATCAAAATCAAAAACAAAAGTGGAGTTTTCCGATAGCAGAAGGGAGGCTATGTGACCAACAAGCAACACCAGTCGGGTAGAAAACAAAATCAAAAGCAAAGTAATAAACAAAAGCGATACTGAGATAAAAAAAAAAAGCAAGACAAAAAACAACAAAGGACAAACAACAAAAAAGAAAGGACAAAAAAAGAAAGAAAAGGAGAAAGAATTCAGCATCAGAAAAAACAATGAGATTAAATAAAGCAATCTCTAGTCACACACAGAAAGAAAGAAAGAAAGAAAAAAAGAAAAAGAAAAAAAAAAACCTGTATAGGGTTTCTAAGGAGCAGCTGGTGGGCGCGAACCACCGACCTTGCAGTTCAAAAAGCTCTGCAGTCTGGTCCCTTAACCTGCAGAGCAAAAAGAAAAGAAAAGAAAAGAAAAAAAAAAACCCTGTATAGGGTTTCTAAGGAGCAGCTGGTGGGCGCGAACCACCGACCTTGCAGTTCAAAAGGCTCTGCAGTCTGGTCCCTTAATCCACAGAGCCACAGCAGGATTACCTTGTTGCTGGTGGTAAAAAACTACCTCAAAGCATCTCTGCTTGTGCTGGCTTGTGCCTTGATGGGCCGGCCTGAGCCTCGGAGGTTGGGCAGAGGGCTAGCCTAGGCAGAGGGGGTGGAGGGCGGGATTAGTGGCTGCTGGCAGATGGCATCCCTGACTGATGACATCAAAAAATGCCTCTCTCTGTCTCCCTGTGCCATGGGCACCCGGCCCACCCTACATCCAAGCAGACAACGCCTCCCATGGCAATGAGGCCCCCCATGCCTCACGAAGGACTGTGCAGGCCCCTGTGGCCGCACCGGCTCTCCAGGCATGCCCGCCCTCCGAACTGGTCTGCTCAAGCCCTTTGCTCCAAGCTCCGCAGTGGGCAGAGCGCCATCCCAGAGCGGGAGCTGAGCACCGGTCCAAAATGCTCACAACTCTTCAGCAGCTCAACCCTTTAAAAAAGCAAGTCCACAATGTTGGGGGCTAAAGTCTTATGTTTGCCCAAGGGCCGTCTGTCTACCAGGCAGGGGGCTCCCCTGTGCGACACTGTCCACCCTCTCCCAGAGCTTGTGTACCTGTGCTGCCTGGTCAGGGAAGCACTGGAAGTCTCCATAGGGTTTTAAAGGCTAGAAATTTTGGAAGTAGATCATCAGGCATTTTTGTCTTTTGAGATATTTCTGGGTGGGCTCTAACTACCAACCTTTCAGCTCGCAGTCGAACACTTAAACATCTGCACCACCCAGGGGTTCTTCAACAATTATCAGCCTGATGTTAAGTGCTGTCAAGTCAGTTCTGACTCATAGTGACACTGTTTAGGATTTCTGAGGAGTGACTACTGGGTTTGAACCACCGACCTCACAGTCAGCAATCCAGCGCTTATCCTGCAGTGTCATATCAGGACTCAGCTAGCAATTAATAAATTCTAGTTTAAATCAGCTAAGCAGGTTCAATGACTAAATGAAATCTCTGCATATTGAATGTGCTGTGGGCTTTTTGTATCTCTAAGGGGAAACTAACAGACTAATCTTAATTTTCTAGAAACTCCTTTCCTCTTCCATTCCTCCTCTAGCACCTCCTGAGTATGCAAGACCACTGAGAAAGGGCCACAAATGCTCTTCCCTCACTCCCAGGGGACCAATTTATCTTGTAGTAGAAATATGAGGTAAGTAGAACATCTGCGTGCTGTTCCCTAAAATTCTGCAAAGTGAATTTAATGTGATCTAACAAGCAGACAGTACACAGCAAGTTCAAACACTGATTAATTGTTCTTAGTGCCATTTTCCCCTTTATACCTATAATTGAGTTTCTGTAAAATTGACCCAACTCAAGATGCCTCTATGTGTAACATACTGTAATATTGCCTAGTTGTTGTGACCCATAGGGTTTTCATTGGCTGAAGTAATCCTTTAGGATCATAGTGACATGCAAACCTCTTCCGACAGACTGGTGGTAGCTGAGCACGAGGTACGTGAGTCAGTAATAGAACTCAGGACAATGCTTCTTTATTGAGTTGGTTCTGGTTCATAGTGACCCCAGATGGTAGAGTAGAACTGCCCCATGTGGTTTTTAAGGTTGTAACCTTTATTGGACGTAGACTGCCACATCTTTCTCCTCTACAGGCTGGCAGTTTTGAACTTTCAACCTTTCAGTTAGCAGCCGAGTGCTTAACCACTGTGCCAACCAGGGCACCTTGATCCATAATCAGGTGGTCTAAAATCTAAGAGGAGCTATAAAGGAGTTTAGAATATTAAGAATTCAGAATAAGGAAGGTAAATTGGGACTTTGGAGTTAATTTATGTAAACTCCCCGTTTTACTTTTCATTCTATTTGCTATATCCTGTTACTGACCCAAAGCTAGGGCTGTGTGTGCCCATAATTTTTGCTCATGTGTAACAGTTAGGGACTTTTGGATACTGCTTTTAGGTGCAAGATACTTGGGGATGGTAGGGATTCAGAGTGTCATAGATGAGGCAAGTAATAAGAGGTCAAGGGCAACTTGAGACTCTGGGTTCCAGGAGGGAAGCGAGAGTGTGGCTACTCAGTCTGGAACTCAGTTCTTGACTATCGTGGACCTTTCTACCCCAATTCTCATTTCAGCGCTACAAAAGGCTGCACGGAGCTTTACTGTAATGAGGGTTGAAGGCAAGGATGGACGAGAAATTTCAATGTGGGGTTATTTTAGGTCACGGACTACAATGATTTGTCAAGCAAGTCAGAAGATACACTGACCAGTCCAATCTGTTTCTTCATCAACTTTGATATTGGCCGGTGTCCCTCAGGCACTAAGGGAAGTAGTCTTGGTTCACTTCTAGAATTTTCTTTGCTGAAAACAAAGAGGGGAATGAAAGCAGAGCTTCAAAACACTTCATTCCAGTTTGGCCCTCAGCTGAGAATTTGGATTGCCACCCCATATATACTGAATCAGAATCTACATTTTAATAACAGTCACTTAGGCAATCTTGTTTAAATGGAGATTCTGATTCTATGTCTCTGGGGAGGCAATGCAAACTCAGCAAGGGGTTGAACTGGAAAGAAATTCAGAAGTCAGCAGAAACTGAAGAGTCCTAAAGTAATATTTGAGCTTCGTTCATCATGCTGATTTTGAGCATCCTTTGACTTTCCAGGCCCACTGCCAGGTTTTTCATCACCAGGAGCAAGCTGTGGATGAAACACCAGGATTAAAGATCACTTTTAACCCTGAGAATAAACTTACGCTGATCGGAACTCATTTCCCCCTGCTTATCTTCTTACCTCCCACAAAGGGTCGCTATGGGTCAGAACTGACTCGATGGCACTTAACAACCACAACCCCCAAAGCAGACATCCTTAGGATACCTTCAGACTTTTCTCCCTCTCATTCTATACCAGTGTATCCTTCAATACCTAGCTCAACTTAGATTTCTTCTTTTGGAGGCAGATAATGTGGTTCCATCACTTGCTAGTTCTGAAAATTGGGACAAGTTACCCAACCCACCTGGGCCCATGATAAGGCAGTACCCACAAACAGTTCTTACCTCTTTGGCTGGCTATGAAGATGCAATGAGAAAATAAGTGAATTGTGCTTTGAGGATGTTCACTCAATGCTCCCTTCCTACTGGTGTGTGTGATTCTCTAATTATTCAGAAGATAAAACTTTATGGTCAGCAAGGATTTTGTTAAGTGCCATCAAGTAAGTTCTGAGTCATATGGATCCTATTTAGGGTTTCTGAGGAGCGGCTGGTGGATTTGAACTACCACCTTGCGGTTCAAATGGATCTTGAAGTTCAGTGCTTATCCTACAGTGCCATACCGGGACGCTAAAATATTTAAAGGCAGTTAGTTTCACTAAGCTAGTCTGGAGTATTTTTATTAGTCATTCTTACTTAAATGACATTAAAACTTACTATTTAATGAGCACTTATATTATTCCATTTAATCTCTTCAACAGCTTTGCAGTTTGCAGCCCACTACACACGAGCTCCAGTGCTCTTTGTTCTGCTGGTAACCAGGCTTATTTGAAGCACACATGCTTTTCTTCATATGCCTGCTGCCTTGGGACAGATGGCTGGGAAGACTGAGTTCTTCTGGGGCAGTGGACCCAAGTGCCTACACATGGTCCCTCTAGCTTGATAGTTTTATTGTAGTTTGGCTCCTTACATGGTTTTTCAGTGTGGCACAGTGGGTTAATGCAGTGGACTGCAAGATCTGTTTGAACTGCAAGGTTGGCGGTTCAAACTCACCTGCCACTCTTTGGCAACCCTATATACGTCACTACGAGTCAAAAAATGACTCAGGAAGTGACTTAAGGGCACTAACAACAACAAGGAACTGAAAGCTTTTAAAGGCACAGAGCCAGAAGTTGGCACAGTGTCACTTCTGAAAGTATTCTACTTATCAAAACAGTCACAGAACCTGTTCAAGATTCAAGGGGAAAGGACAGAGTCTCCATCTTTTGATGGGAGCCAAGTTCAAGAATTTGTGGCCACCTTTAATCCTCAGAGTAGGTATTGTTCTTATCATTATTTTCATTCTGCATGTAAAGTCCAAGTGTCATAGTAGTTGAGGAACTTGCCAAAGATTATAAAATGAATGGTGGAAAATGATTTCAGAAATGTCTAACTCTCCATTCCTACTCTCAAGGTTTAGCCATTCATTCATTTATTCTTTCTCAAATTCTGTCTTACACACACACACACACACACACACATACCAGCAGTGAATGCTCATTCAAGAAGTTATGCTACCTTCACGGAGGAGTGTCATGGGAATTGTAATGGCAATCAGCTTCCCCGCTGCAATTGAAAAGTTGGTTAATGTATTGGCACTAATACAGCACCTCTTCCCATCACAGCAGAATTGGCTGTTACTGTTATAGTTGGATTATGGCCACTTTTTCCTCCTTGCAAAATTTAAGCCTCTAAGTTCTCGTCAAGGGAAATGATGATGGAGTTACAGCAGGCTGGTGATTAAATTTGCTCTGCAACAATCCGTAAATAACCTACACATTCCATTTGCCGGCTTTGATTTGATCCCTAACTTGTAGAATGGACTGACTTCCAGGTATTGTGATGGGAAACAAGCTGTGGAGGAGAGAGAAACCCTAGGAGGGAGGCAGATTGGTCTCAAAACTTCAATGAAAAGTGATAAGCAGACAAGCATCTTAAGAAACTTCAAGAAAAAAAACACCAACCAACATTTAAGCAAGTTGGCCTCCCTCCTGCCCTTTTTTAAGTGTCTACTGAAAACCACTTCCCTCCTCTTTCCAAGCTCTGCTTGTGGCAGACCAGCTGGAACAGTTAACTTCCATTTTGCTGGAGTCTGATTGCCAAATCAGATCTCTGCTGTTCATTGCAGGTGATTTCAGTGGAGAGAGCACAGAATGAGGGAGGTCATTAGTATTGGATGGTAAAATTCAATTATTATTATCAAACCCAAAACCAGCTATCAAGTCTGCCTAAATCATGCTGACACCATACATGTCAGAGTAGCACTGTACACAACGCAGTTTTCAGCGGCTGATTTTTTCAGAATTAGATAGCTAGACCTTTCTTCCAAAGCACTTCTGGGTAAATTCAAGCCTCCACCGTTTGAATTAGCAGTGAAGCATGTTAACAGGTTACACAACCTAACAGTTTACACAATTCTTATGATAAGAATCTCCCTCAATTCTTTTTTCATTGTGCATGGGCCTCAAATTCTATTGAAACATTCACAGGAAAAATTCATTTTCACCCTTGTTCCATATGCAACCTCATGATGACTCAAAAAAAAAAAATATATATATATATACATATATATACACACACATATATACATATATATACACATTGTTGTTGTTGTTGTTGTTAAGTGCCTTCGAGTCGGAGCCGACCCATAGCGACCCTGTACAGGGTTTCCGAGGGTGTAAATCCTTACGGGAGTAGAAAGCCTCATCTTTCTCCCGCGGAGCGGCTGGTAGTTTCG
>NW_006408532.1:26611076-26629447 GCF_000296735.1 Chrysochloris asiatica | reverse complement strand
TATATGGAGCTCTGGTAGCGTAGTGGTTACGAATCGGGCTGCGGAACCGCAAGGTCCGCAGTTCGAAACTACCAGCTGCTCCGCGGGAGAAAGATGCGGAGATCTGCTCCCATAAAGATTTACAGCCTCGGAAACCCTGTTCAGGGTCGCTATGGTTCGAAAACGACTCAAGGGCACTTAACAACAACAACATATACATATATATAGGCTGCAACTATTCCTCACCACGGGACTCTACTCAACTGGGTTTGAGAATTCATTTTATGGCCACATAGAATTCAAATACCATGCTCACCATTATTATGCGGACTACATTTTGCAAGTTAACAAGTTACAATTCGGGATCAGAAAAGCTCAAGGCACCATGGTTCCTGTCAGGACAACCTCTCCTCAGCCATGCCTTCAGTCAGGTCTTTCTCTGCCTGGCCAACGTTACAAAGCTCTTTCAGTGCTGCTGATAAGTGCCCACAGAACACACCACTCCACTATAAGTCGCAGCCTAAAGACGCTTGGTTCTAGCTCTGTGGTCAGCAAACCCAATCAAGTGCTTGGAGGCAGCTCACTCTGCCCAAAGTCACTCAGCTCTGTCACATACTCCAACACTTGACTCTGTGGTTGCTGCTTCTCTGATATCGCAGCTCTGTCTCGGTCTAAAGGATGTGCTCCACTCCTGGCCCATCTTTGACGGTAGTGAGATTCCTACTTCTGAGATGACTCATTTTAAACATTTTAAACCTAGCAGGAGGGTAACCTTCATCAGTTTCCTCATTCGATTTCCAAATGTTTACAATCAACAATTCTGTTAACAACCACTCATAAGTGAGTCATATAATCTGTCAGCATTTTCTCCATTCTCTTCAAGTAGGAATTCACAAAGACTATGACTTGTTGTTGTTGTGTGCTGTGGAGTCGGTTCCGACTCATAGCAACACTGTACAGGGTTTCCGAGGCTATAAATCTTTATGGGAGCAGAAAGCCTCAGCTTTCTCCTATGGAACAGCTGGTAGTTTCGAACTGCTGACCCTGAGGTTCGCAGCCTGATTCATAACCACTATGCTACCAAAACTCCTTAAGACGATGACTAAAAGAGACAAAATCATTCACTATAGTGCAACAGCACTGAGTAACAGAGAATTAAAAGAACTAGGGGGAAAAAAAGGAATTTAGGTCATCCAAAATGCATTAACAGAGATTTTTTTTTTTTTTTTGTAAAATAACAACCATGAAAAAAGAACAAGGACTTCTAAAAGATCCTCCACACAAAATCTCATACTGGACTTATCTCTTAAGCTATCCTGTCCTTTTTAGCAACTTGCTTGCTATTTCAAGGAATGTGTCTTATTTTTCAGTACTGCCGTAACAGGAATACCACAAATGGGTGCCTTTAAAAAGCAGAAATGTATCTTCTCACAGTTCAGAAGGCTAGAATTCCACATTCATTGTCTGCTTTAGGGAAAGAGTCTTGTTGGTAACCTGGAGTTCCTTGGTCCCTTAGTGATCTCCACTTGGCATCTCTCTTCTCTAGTAATGCTTGGTTGTCTCTGTCTATGCTACTCCTCATAACTAAGAAGAGCTAAGGTTTAGAACACAGTTTACAGGGATAGAGCCTCATGGACATAATAAGAAATCCGTGTTTCCAAAGTTACAGCTACTGGTGTAGAGGTTAGGATTCCAACACATGGTATTTTTATATTGTTAAGTGATAAGCCATTCTGATTTACATAAGGTTTCCAAAGAACAGTTGAAGGCTTTGAACTGCAAACTTTGTGGTTAGCAGTCCAGTGCTTATCCTACAATGCCACACCAGGACTCCAAACATATTATTTTGCAATCAAAACATGTGAATTCATGGCATACAAAGAATACCTTAATTAATCGTTTTTAAAAGCGTATATTCACCGCAGTTTACTTTTTGTTGTGGATTGAACTGTATCTGCTAGCAATGAACTGCAAACCATAAGGCCAGCAGTTCAAACCCACCAGCTGCTCCTTGGAAACCCTGCTCAGGGTCGCTTTGAGTCAGAACCAATTTAATGGCACTTAACAACAACACAACGGAAATGAGGATCTCTGGTAGCATATTGGGATCTGTGTTGGGCTGCTAACTGCAAGGCTAGCAATTTGAATCTACCTGCCACTCTGGGGAAAAAAAGATGAGGCTTTCTGTTCCAGTAAAAATGTACAGCCTCAGAAACCGTACACAGGTTTTCTATGAGTTAGAACTGACTCCACAGCGCACAACTACTACTATCATAACACAGGTGGGAATGTGGTGGCCCCATAGGCTAAGCACTGGACTTCAAACTATAGGTTGATGGTTCAAGCCTACCAGCTACTCCATGGGATAAAAATGAGGCTTTCTGCTCCTGCAAAAATTTTACAGCCTGAGAAACCTCATGTCACTATGAGTCAAAACCAACTCCACAGGACTTAACGACAACAGCAGCATAGCACATATTAGAAGTCGGGGTGTGGCACAGTAGGATAAGCATTAGACCACTAACCACAAAAGAAAGTATGTTCACTTCAGTTTACTCTGTTATGAATTGAATTGCATCCACCTATAATATGTGCTAGACATATGTGTTATGCTGTTATTAAGTGCCATCAAGTCAGTTCCAACTCATAGATACTCTGTTTAGGGTCTCCTAAGAGCAGCTGGTGGATTTGAAGCACCAACCTTGTGGTTAGCAGTACAATACTTATCCTATAGAGCCACACCAGGACTCCTAGTATGTATTATTATTGTTGTTAAGTGCTGTCCAGTCAGTTCCAATTTATAGAGACCTTATATAGAGTTTCCAAGGAGCAGCTGGTCCAGTGCTTATCCTACAATGCCACTAGAACTCCAATATGTGTTAATGTTGTTGTTGTTGTTGTTGAGTGCTATCTTGTTGTTGTTGTTGTTATGTGCCATGGAGTTGGTTCCGACTCAGTGACCCTGTACAGGGTTTCCAAGGCTGTAAATCTTTATGGGAGCAGAAAGCCTCATCTTTCTCCCATGGAACAACTGGTAGTTTCGAACTGCTGACCCTGAGGTTAGCAGCCCGATTCATAACCACTATGCTACCAGAGTTCCAATTCACAGTGACACTGTATAGGGTTTCAAAGGAGCAGTCGGTAGGTTTAAACGGCCAACTTTGTGGTTCTCAGTCCAGTGCCAATCCTGCAGCACCGCATTAGGAGTCCAATGTTGTTGCTGTTGTTAAATGCTGTTGAGTCTGTTCCAACCCTTAGAATCTCTGTATAGGGTTTCCAAGGAGTGGTTTGTGAGTTTGAACCACCAACCTAGCAGTTAAAACCAACCACACGGTTGAGTGCCACACCAGGACTTCATAAGAGTCCAATTGTTGTTAAGTGCTGTCGAGTCTGTTCTGACCCATAGCGACCCTGTACAGGGTTTCCAAGGGTATAAATCCTTACGGGAGTAGAAAGCCTCATCTTTCTCCCGCGGAGCGGCTGGTAGTTTCGAACCGCTGACCTTAAGGTTCGCAGCCCGATTCGTAACCACTACACTACCAGAGCTCCCATAGGGGGACACAATTCAATCCATAACAGAAAGTAAACTGAGGTACACATACTTTCTTTTAAAAAAAAACCCAGCTTCATAAAGGTCTGCTTTATATGCCATAAAATGCACATTTTTTGAGAATATAATTCAATGATTTTTTTAGGAAATTCACAGAGCTCTGAAACTATCACCATAATCTAATTTTGGACAATTTCCATCATCCTCCAAAAAAGCAAACAAAAAACTATGTTCAGTTGCAGTTCACACCTCCAGCCTTAGGCAGTAACTAATCTACTTTTTCTCTCTCTCTCTCTCTAACTTTGCCTTTTCTGGATATTTCATATAAATGGAATACATGTTGTATGTGTATATGCATGTGTGTGGCTTCTTTCATTTAGCATACTATTTTGGAAGTCCATCCACATTACAGCTTGTATAATAAAACTTGTAAAAGCTGGAACCTTTGTAAGGTTTCCATGCTAAGGAAAACTCAGAGTTTCCAATACAATAAGTGACTCAAAAGTGGTAAAACTACACAAAGGCAGAAAATGTGTGAGACCCAGCAAAGTCAGTAGTCCCTTCACATTCTGGTTCTCAGAATTTTCACTGAATCAGTATGTCATCCCTATTATTGATCATAATATTCCATTGTATGGATATACCACATTTTGTTTATCCATATACATTCACCATATGCTAGACATTTGATTTGTTTCCATTTTTAGCTATTATAAATAATGTCATGGACATGTTTTCATTTCTTTTGTGTAACATGGTGCAGAGAGCTACTTCATAAATTTCTTCTAATTATAGACTTTGTAACTCCCACTAATCTACGTTTTCCTAATGGATCTGTGTAAGAGAAGTGGGGTAAGATGTTTATGGATTATATGATTAAGTTGTGAATGGTTGTAAACAGGGTCTTGTGATTGGGCAATTTCATAATCTTGCTGGGTATGGGTATAAAAGGAGCCATCTCAGAAGCAGGAATGGGGGATCTTACTATCAAGGAGTCCTGGTGTGGCTCTGTGGGTTAATGTGCTGGACTGCAAAGTCGGCTTGAATCACGAGGTAAGCAGTTCAAGCTTACAGGTTGCTCCTTGGAAACCCTATACAGGTTTGCTATGGGTTGGAACCAACTTGACAGCACTTAACAACAACAACTAACATCAAATAAGATCTCACTACCATCAAGTTGGAGTCCTTTGGATCCCAAGCTGCCTATGCATTAAGCCTACTTCAATGGATGAATAGCAGAGGAACAGCAGAACTAAGTTAGAGCAGTGGACTTCACAGCCCACAGAGAAAGAAATGCTGAGTGACTTTGGGCAGGAAGCTTGCTTGCGGAGTGGGTTGCCTGAAGGCACTTAAATGGGGCAACTAGATTTGCTGACACACATAAGTAGAGCCGAATACCTTCAGGCTGAGGTTTATGGTGGAGTAGTATGCCTGATGAGCATATTTCAGCATCCCAAATAAAGCTTTGTAACACCGGCCGGGCAGAGAGAGACCCACCTGTAGGCATGACTCAGAAGAGGTTGCCCTAACCAAAGCACAGTATACTGAACATTTCTGGTTCTGTATTGTTATTAAGTGCCATTGAGTCACTTCTGATTCATAGTGCCCCTGTGTTATTGTTGTTGCTGTTGTTAAGTGCTGTTGAATTGATTCCAACCCATAGCAACCCTGTATAGGGTTTCCAAGGAGCAGCTGGTGAGCTTGAACCACCGACCTTGTAGACTGACTCTTTAGCCCACAGAGCTAAAGTGTCCATACCAGGACTCCAGTGACCCTGTGGTGGTGGTGGTTATGTGCCGTAGAGTCGGTTCTGACTCACAGGGACCCTGTATATGGTTTCCAAGGCTGTAAATCTTTACAGGAAAAGAAAGCCTCATCTTTCTCCAGTGGAACAGCTGGTAGTTTCAAACTGCTCACCTTAAGGTTTGTAGCCCGATTCGTATCACTACATTACCAGAGCTCCTTAGTGAACCTGTTGTTGTTAAGTGCCGTCTAGTCGCTCCCGACCCATAGCGACCCTGTATAGGGTTTCTGAAGAGCAGCTGGTGAGCTTGAACCACCGACCTTGCAGTTCAAACGGCTTTGCAGTCTATCGCATTAACCCACAGCGCCACACCAGGACTCCCTGTAGAGAGTATCAAAAGATAGCAGCTACCACTGGGTAAATGGCTGTTAGGTATCTACGTGTAAATCAACCATTCTGTGCATAAAAACCAGACTCACAGCACTATAACTTGTTAACTTCCCCGGGAAAATCCCATAACTGTGAGTGTTTCTGAGTTCTGTATGGCCATTTTAATGGCAGCATCGATGGACTCAAGTGTGGGAACAGTAGTGACGTTGGCCCAGGATCAGACATTATTTCATTCTGCTGTGCATAGATAGGGTCGCTATGAGTCGGTGCCGACTCGATGGCACCTAACAACAACAACAAACTCACCTGAGAAGTAAAGAAGGTTGTGGGAAGAATGGTTGGTGTCTTTTTTTTTTTTTTTTTTCAGATACATAGACACCAAAGAGTGGGATTTCTGGATAATATATGTAAAAATCTACTGTTTAACATTTTAAGGAACTGTCAAACTATTTTCCAAAGTGGCTGCACTATTTTCTATATGAACAAATCTATGAACGTTCAAATTTCTCTACAACCTTGCTGTGCTTGCAATTATTTGTTTTTGGTTTGTTTTTATATTATAGCCATTCTGATGAATGTGAAATGGTATCACATTTTGTGGTAAATATTCGAAGGCTACTTAAGATATTTGTAAGATTCTTCCCTTTAGTGAAAAAGATGAAAAACGCTCATATTTTAGTAACAATAGACACCTAGAGAGAGAGTCAAAATTGACTTTTATAAACTTGAAGGATTAATTCTAGCTCTATTGGCAAATAGATTCAATCATTTCAAAAATATATTCTTCTTAATAGACTGGGATTTTACTTCTGGTGTTATTGGGACATGTAAAAGCAATCATTTTTGTCCACTGCTGAGCACAGGGCTCATGTATAAGGGTATATTTCAATATAAAATATTTCTCTTGCCACTTTCAACTCAATGTTGCCCTTGAGGGGATAAATTTCAAATCAAATATCTATTTTTTTCTGACATCATCTATGAAAGTATAACAAATCTACATAAATCGGAATCTCCACTTTTCACTGATCTGTTCAATTGTGACACTAGTTTCCCATGTAGCATCTCTTCTGAGCCTAATCATCGGGATGCAGGCCAGATCTGACAAGTTAAAGGATTTGCCCTTCAGTCTTTCAAATCACCAGATTTCAGATGTTAGCTTCAGGTTTGGAAATCTACACAACATCATCACTCTGAACTAATGGATACAATTCATAGTTTTCCCACCCCTTCAGAGTGCCAGTCATAAGCTTGCTCCCTGTCCTTGTCTTCTTCATTTCTGACCTACTGGGTCTCCACTATTCCCTTGGATTTGATGATTTTCTGTAATGACTCATAGGATTCTTGAAACATGCTGTATTTGCAATTGTAGTTTTATTGTAGAAAAAAAAGGATATGAATGAGAAAAAGCAAAGGACCAGGTGTAGGAGGGTCCTCAGCTCGAGGTTTCCTTGTCCCAGAGGACATACCACATTCACATAGGCATTGATGTCTTTCACCATCCACAAAGCCCATGGAGTATCCATGTCTGGAGTCTTTATTGGCTTCATTTGCTGTTGTTTTTGCTGTTACTGTTGTTGTTAAAGTGTCGTTGAGTTGTTAACTGACCATGTAGAGGTTTCCAAGGAGAGGTTGGTGGGTTTGAAAAACCTACCTTTTGGTTAAAAGTCCAGTGCTTATCCAACAGTGCCACAATAGGACTCCACGTTATTGTTGTTAAGTGCCATCAAGTCAGTTCCGACTCAGTATAGCAACCCAGTATAGGGTTTCCAAGGAGCAGATTTTTTTTCCCCCCAAGGTCAGATTTCCACTGACCTTGCAGTTCAAAAGACTTTGCAGTCTGATGCATTAGTCCACAGCGCCACACCAGGACTCCAGGACTCCATAGACTTCATTAAATAGTCATTATTGAAGTCTCTAATAGCATGCTATTATTGTTAGTGCTGTTGAGTTGGTTCCATCTCACAGTGACCCTGAATAGGACTTCTGAGGAGCAACTGGTGTGTTTGAACTGAAAACCTTGTGATTAGTAGTCCAGTGCTTATCCTTAGTTCCCAACAGGATTCCACAACTTTAAAGGACTACCTTCTGCTGCAACAAAGGAGAACACCCTTCTCTGGGAGGGGTTTGAACCAGTGTCCTGAAGAACCACACAAGTTCAGTTTTTTCTGATCCTCCTATAGGACTTTGCAATGGAATCCAGCTCTCATTGTATGTTGCTGTTGTTGTTGAGTCAGTTCTAACCCATAGCAACCCTGTATAGGATTTCCAAAGAGCAGTTGGTGAGCTAGAACCACTGACTTTGCAGTTAAAACCAACTTTGCATTTCAGCTCATTAACCCATAGTGCCATAATAGTACTCCTTGTATGTTGCATGTTGTTGTTATGTGCTATGGAGTCAGTTCCGACTCATAGCGACTCTGCACAGGATTTCCGAGGCTGTAAATCTTTATAGGAGCAGAAAGCCTCATCTTTCTCCCGCGAAACAGCTGGTAGTTTCGAACTGCTGACCATGAGGTTTGCAGCCTGATTCGTAACCACTACACTAGGAATGATTAATTGAATCATGCTTCTCTCCCTGAGGTCAGCTAGTACCAGGTCACCTGGCAGTCTCTGTGATCTGGACAGCCACCCTCAGTCTATTCTCCAGAAATCTTACATAATAAAGGTATGCTAATTAATAAATTCAAAGGGTTATTTCTCTGGAATAAGGACAAAGGCCAAATTAGTTTATGTAAGGTAATTATTCTCATACCTTTTGTGCTGTTTTTTCATATCTTATAAAATTCTGACTGGAGGCAACCTTTAATTCAGGTAGTTTAAATATACAAAGGAGTCCTAGTGATATAACGGTTATACACTCATCTGTTTTCTGAAAGGTTGGTTGATAAAAATCTGAAGATCTACTTCTGCACAGATTAATCAGAAACCAAATAACCCACTGCCATCAAGCCGAGTCTAACTCATAGTGACCCTGTATAAGGTTTCAAAGGCTGTTATCTTTCTCCCTCAAAGTGGCTGGTGGGTTTGAATCGCTGAACTTGTGGTTAACAATCTAGTGCTTATCTAACAGTATCACCAGGATTCCATTCTGTATAGGTTATAGCCTCAGAAAACCCAGGGGGCAATTCTACTCTGTTATGTAAGATTATTATGTTTCAGAATTCACTTGGACTTTCTCCCTCAAAGTGGCTGGTGGGTTTGAATCGCTGAACTTGTGGTTAACAGTCTAGTGCTTATCTAACAGTATCACCAGGATTCCATTCTGCATAGGTTATAGCCTCAGAAAACCCAGGGGGCAATTCTACTCTGTTATGTAAGATTATTATGAGTCAGAATTCACTTGGATGCACAGAACAACAATAAGTTGTTAAGTGCTTGACTACTGGTTAAAAAGGTGATGGTTCAAACCCACCCAAAGGTACCCTTGAAGACAGGCCTGGAAATACACTTCTGAAAGGTAACACCATATGGTAGTTTTACTTTGCACACATGTGATCACTAAGAGTAGAAAACAAAAAACTTGATGGCAACCAACAACAGATTTTCTCTAAGAAAAAAATTGAGGAGGCTGAAGAAAGGCTATAAGGTGATAACCAAAGGAAGAGTTCTAATTAGTGAAAACCAGTCTCCCAATATTAAAAAATTAGCATTTGGAAAATTTATTGGAAAATAAAGATAAAGCTGACCAGAAATAACAAGAAGGGTTGATTTTGAGCACACCACTGTACAGACATTATTGTACTCTTTCACCATACTTATTTAATCTATATGTTAAGCAAATAATCCAAGAAGCTGTATTAAATGAAGAAAAACATTGCATCAGGAATGGAGGAAGACCCATTAACAACCTTCAATATAAAGATTACACAATGTTGTGTGCTGAAAGTGAAGAGGACTTGAAGCACTTAATGACAAAGGTCAAAGGCTATGACCTTCAAAATGGACGATACTTCAACATAAAGACAACAAAAATACTAACAACTGGACTAATAAGCAACATCATAAATAAATACAGAAAATACTAAAGTTGTCAAGGATTTCATTTTACTCGTATTAACAAACACAGTCAGGAAATCAAATGATGCATTGGGCAAATCTGCTACAAAAGATGCCTTTAAAAGTAAAGCTGTACACCTGACCCTGGCCACAGTATTTTTAATTGCTTCATATGCATTTGAAAGTTGAACAATGAATAAGGAAGACTGGAGAAGAAAGGATGCCTTTGAATTATGGTTGTGAGTGTATTTTAAATTTGAGGTGACTTAGCTGACTCGACGGCACTTAACAACAACAACAACAACAAGTGGAATGGGGGTCCCTATCCAGAGATGGAGGCAGAGATGTGGACATGGAAAGAGGGAGTAGCTGAGGACTCCAGTGGTGGTGGTGGTGTGCTGTGGAGTCGGTTCTGACTCCTAGTGGTCCTTTACAGGGTTTCCAAGGCAGAAAATCTTTATGGGAGCAGAAAGCCTCATCTTTCTCCCACAGAACAGCTGCTAGTTTTGAACTGCTGACCTTGAGGTTATCAGCCCAATTTGTAACTACTACACTACCAAACAAAGTTCCTTAGCTGAGGACTCTAGATTCATGGAAAGAGAGGGACTGAGTGCTGGTGGCCAGCACTCAGGAATATATAATCATTTAAACAACCAAAGGGCACATTCTGTAAGCCTGCCTGCTGGCTGCCAGCACAAAGCCTTTCTCTTTCCATGAGTCTAGAGTCCTCAGTGGCTCTATCTCTCCGTGTCATCATCATTGCCTCCATCTTTGGTGTTGCTTCTTCTCTGGATAGGGTCCAATATTCCACTCATGCTCTTCTCCCTTGATGGTCCTAGGGTCCACTGTTCCTGGAATGTAAGATTAACTACTTCCACCTTTATGTTACAAAACTTCTATCTTTACAATTGTGACAGTCACAATTAGTTATGATAACAATTTCTCACTGTTGAATCATAAGAAAAAACTCTTTAGTTTTTATTGTGAATGACATCAGTTTTACACTCCTCCTGTCATATTCGTTTCATTGCACTGATTACAATCCCTTGCATGCTTCATCATTCAACAGTATTTGCTTCTATTCCCTCTGTTTTTTCTTTTGGATGTGTACCAAAACACTCATTCAAACAGCCGAAGGGCACAGCCTGCATGCCTGCCCACCAGCCGCCAGCACACATCCCCTCTCCCTCCATAAGTTTAGAGTCCTCAGCTGCTCCCTCTCTCTGTCATTATCTCTGCCTCCATTTCTGGCATCACCATTCTGTTCCTGTTCTTCTTCCTTGATGGTCCCAGGGTCCTCCGCTACAGGACTGTCAAATCAACCACTCATGCCTTTTTTGCTAAAAAAATTCTACTAAGGTGGTAAATCTTTAGAGGAGCAGAAAGTCTCATTTTCCTCCTTCAGAGTGGCTAGTGGGCTTGAGCCATCAAGTTTGTGGTTAGCAGTCTAGTGCTTATCCTAAATCCCCTTTTCTGTCTTTCCAAGAATGTTGTTATTGTTAAGTGCTGTGGAGTCAGTTCCAACTCATAGCAACCCTGTGTAGGATTTCCAATGAGTAGGTGATGGGTCTGAAATGCTGAACTGGTTCAAACCCACCTTGTGGTCCAGTGCATTATTCTGCAGTGCCATATAAATCCTGTTATTTATAACCTTGTGACATGTAACTTCTTATACAATTTTAACTACACTCAGCAAACAGTGGAGAAGTCAAGGATGTGGTTTATGAAGATGTTTATTGGGAAATATTTACCATGATGGTCTTGGAGAATACTTGTGCAGCATGTCCCAGAAAGAATGTATATGTAGATATTTCAGGGGAAAAAAAATTCTTGTTAGGTTAACTCTGGGAAGTCAATGTTAGCAAGCAGATTAGCTGATGTACACCTTCTCCATTTTCCTGTATGGAAAACTTGTCTCTCCCTCAAACTGCTAGAACATTTTGTAATCTCATATTGCAACGTTTCCTAGCTCAAGCTGTAGCCACCCACAAATAAAACTTTTGTTTTATTTTGCTTTCACTTTTAACAGCCTGTAAGCCTGTAAAGCTGTTAAGGAGTCCTGGTGCGGCACTGTGGGTTAACGCGCTAGACTGTAAAGCCATTTGAACTGCATGGTCGGCAGTTCAAGTTCACCAGCTGCTCCTATACAGGGTTGCTATGGGTCGGAATTGACTCAACGGTACTTAGCAACAACAACAAGGCTGTTAAAATACTATGGCTATTTTGGTGTCAGAAGTGGAATTTTGAAGGAGCATTATTTTCAGTGACTCCATTCTTCTGTGGCTTTGTGGGTTAACGCACTGGACTGTAAAGTTCATTTGAACCGAAAGGTTGGTGGTTCTAATTCACCAGCTGCTCCTTAGAAACCCTACACAGGGTCGCTATGGGTCAGAACTGACTCAATGGCACATAACAACAACAACAACAATCTCTGAGGCTTTTTCAGCAGTTTCCTCAAGATAAATAATCTCATGAATTCTGAACTCCACATCCTTTCATCACAGCACTTTTGTTGATGGATTTGATTTCAATTTATGCCTGCAGGTTGGTTTCATTTCTGTTCTTTTTAATAAAAGAAACTAGATTTCTCTTACCAGAACACCAGTTTGTATTTGTGATTAGGTTTTATACAATTGTTACTAAGGCACCTCAGAGTCTTTTAAACCACAAACATGTGGGTGTGGGTTTAGCAAATAAAAGCCCTTAGGGTACTTCCAACAACTGAAAGATCCATGAAAGGATTAGCTGGGATGGAAAAATGGGCCAGATGCACTAGGCTGCCCTCCTGGTGACTTTGAGGCAATTTGATAGAGTAAGGCACACTATAAACAATGCAGAGACTAAGCCCAATGACAAATCCCTCATAGAAACTTGGTCTGATTCGGAGGAAACCAGTCTCAGCCTTTGGTTTTGGTTGTGCGCATACCATCTGTTTCTGTTTTAGCATATGAATTTGATCTGTCTGCTGGAAGTATGTTCAAGGCCACAAGAGATAGTTCAAAGCCACCTGCTAGAACTCCTATCTATTGCATGAACAAGAATTTTAGTCCCTGAAAATATGCTAACTCCTGCATAATTATCGTAGTCTTACTAGAGACAGTCCAGAAAATCAGGGACTATTTTGATGTCCTTTCAATCTTTCTCAATTTGCTTTTTTGTACAACTAATTCGAAAATGAAGTTTGCTGAGTTAAGGACTCCTATTTTGCTTGTTACTTGTTGTTGTTGTTGTTGTTAAGTACCATCAAGTCGGGTCCGACCCATAGCGACCCTGTACAGGGTTTCCGAGGGTGTAAATCTTTACGGGAGTAGAAAGCCTCATCTTTCTCCCGCAGAGCGGCTGGTAGTTTCGAAGGGCTGACCTTAAGGTTCGCAGCCCGATTCGTAACCACTACGCTACCAGAGCTCCTTTGCTTGTTACTTAGAAGCTTCTAAAGTATATCAGGACAATAAGATAGCTGCCCTGCAGGATGCTGCTTCCAAGTTAACTAAAGCAAACTAAGTATCTACAATGTCAGAACTCCACATCTACCCTTTCTGCTCCAGCACCATCTCTGCCACTAACCTCTCCATCCTCCTCCTTATGCTTCTATTACTCTGATGACAACCTGTCTAAACTCCTTCTTCCTAAGAAACCTCTAAGAGGTCTGAGCCTTTTTTATGATATACCTTTAAAATGTGACCCATGGAGTTCAAAGGAGCTCTGGTAGCGTAATGGTTACGAATCGGGTTGCTAACCTCAAGGTCGGCAGTTCGAAACTACTAGCTGTTCCGCAGGAGAAAGATGAGGCTTTCTGCTCCCGTAAAGATTTGTAGCCTTGGAAACCCTGTACAGGGTCTCTATGGGTCAGAACCAACTCCATGGTACTTAACAACAACAACATGGATTTTAGGGAGCTTCCTTGTGAAAAGTCTAACAAACTTTTATTCATTAGACTTTCACAGACGTACATAATATTGTGAAAGATCTCCCAAAATTACATGAAAATTTGAGGAATTAAAAATTCTTATAAAAGCATACTAACTTAGGTTTCTAGATCTATACCAGTTAGTCCATATGATAACAAGGCCTGGAGAAACCTATTAAAAAAGATCTTGAAAATAGTTTGCCTTTTGTG
The DNA here is from genome assembly GCF_000296735.1 of Chrysochloris asiatica. NCBI lineage: Eukaryota > Metazoa > Chordata > Mammalia > Afrosoricida > Chrysochloridae > Chrysochloris > Chrysochloris asiatica. Next base: position 26,615,668 of record NW_006408532.1, on the reverse strand, counting down.
GTTAAGCACCACTGAGTCAGTTCCAACTCACAGTGACCCTGTATAAGGTTTCTGAGGAGTCGCTAGTGGGTTTGAGCCACCAACCTCGTACTTAGAAGTCCAGTGTTTACCCTACAGATCAGACCAGGATTTTGACATGGATAAAACAACTACTACATTGAGGAAATCACTTGAACACTAGGTACATGATTACCTGAAGTCACTTTTAATGTTTTTGTCCAATAAGAGATTTGACTAAAATTCATTCTTAAATAAGAAATAAAGGTGAGGCTGTTTATGATTACCAAACCAGATTATTTTTAAAAATTTTCTGAACCCTCTAGAGTCAGCACACTAGTCAGGATACTTCTGAAGCTTTTAATGTTGTATTTATATCTGGCCTTAGGCCTGAAATTTCACCTTTAGTGAAAAGGCACACATTAGTTTAGGAAGCTATCCCTATTGTTCTGCTAACTGATCTGGCTCATGAACTTTCTGAAACCTTAGAGATCAAACAAGTCTCAAAAGTCAATAAACTCATGGACTGGCAATTAAAATTTTCTAATCAGCAGCAAAACCCTAAGCTTTTTGATGGTGTTGGAGGACAATATTGAAAGTGCCAGGGCTGCCTTTTTTGAAGAAGTGCAGCCAGAGTGCTTGTTGGCGGCTAGGATGTCCAAACTTCGTCTCTCATATGTCAGACATATTCTCAGGAGGGACCAGTCGCTGGAGAAGAATATCATGTTTGGTAAGGTGGAGGGTCAGAGAAAAAGAGGAAGACTCCCCAAGGCAATGTGGTAGCATTGATGGACTCAAGTGCGGCAACAGTAGAGAGGTTGGCCCAGAATCGGGCAGTGTTTCGTTCTGCTGCACATAAGGTCACTATGGGTCTGTACTGACTCGATGGCACCTAACAACAACAACAAGTCTGACACTTGCCATTATTGCAAGAAACTTGGACATTAGAATAAATGGAACAAATTTTCAAATAGACAGGAAAGCAACCAAGTAAGACATCCCACACCCTGATCTGGATTTAGAACTAAGGGATTCTAGGGACAAAACAGGGACTTTTCCTATGGTGACATTTAACCTACAAGGTTAAATTAACTACCATGTACATTAATGGAGAGCCTTGAATATTTTTAATGGATAATGGAGCCTCTTTATCTGCTACTAAGTCTACTTATTTACAGAAGCCCCTGCCCCTAGGTACAAAAATGTCAAAAATTATGGGGGTTACTAATCATGAACAAACCTTGAAATATTCTCAGTGCATTCTTATACCTTTAAGTCCTTATTAAGGTCTATACCTCTTTTTGCTTTGCCCTGATGCCCCAGTTAACTTGTTATAGAATGGCCTATCTAAATTGAATTACCATTTATGATTCAGTGAAATTTTATTGAATCTGCCAAACACTCATAAACAAACAGACTCTGATTTTGATAATGTTCAAGAAACAGACATTTAAATACTTCTTCCACCTCTTCAAGACTCATTCTGTTCTAGTCCTATCCCACAATAGGCTCGCCCTTCTTTCAGTTTCTGAAACCTTGTGGGCCACCACATCTACTAAATTAGTGTTAAGTCTTCACTGCAGAACCAATTAAAATTCGAATCAATTTATCCAATCTTTTGCTGAAAATTCCTCAGTATCCTCTCAAACAAGAAGTCAAAGGAGGACTTACCCCAGTAATACAAAGTTTTCTTTCTAAAGGCCTCACTGTTCCTTGCACCATTCCTTGCAACCCATGTCTACTCAGTTAAGAAATCAAACAATAGAAGTTATTTATTGGTTCTACTTTGGTGGGATATCAACTATATTATCATTCTTAGCTTCTCTATATTACTATTCCCAATTTATTACTTTCCAGTGTCCCTCCAAAAGCAGTTCATTTTATTGTTGTGGATATTTTTATTCCTTTTTTAGCATTCTGTGCTCCTGAGAAGCAATTATTTGTTTGCTTGCTCTTCAGAAAACCAACTATTTACTTGCACTGTAAGGCCTCAAGGTTTACTGAGTCACTCACATATTTCTTTAAGATTTTGTATACAAATTTATAGCATTTTCAGTTTGCTAAAAAGTCCACATTGTTGCAATAAATTGATGTTTTACTATTGTGCATTGTCTGTCAGCAGACCTACCTTAAAGTGTAATCTTATTAAAACCTTTAGCCACTGGAGGACACAAATTTTACAAAGAAAAATTACAATTGTCCTAGTTTTCTCTCAAATATTATGGTCATTTCAATTTCTACAGAAATCATACTTTTGACCTTTAATGATAAACTACTTTTGCCTCTGTATAACCGAAACAGAGTAACAACTATGAGAGTTTTTACACCTTTGTGGTACTGTAGAGACTGTGTTATTAACTTTTCCCTGATAGCTCCACTGTTGTACAAATACTTAAAAGCCTCTGAGCCAGACTAATGACAAATAACACCAGAATACAAAGAAGCAACAACTAAACTAAATAAAGCTTTAGTCAATACATCTGCCTTCTTGTTGTTATTGTGGTTGTTAGGTGCCATTAAGTCAATTCTGACTCGTAGAGACCTTATGTACAACAGAATGAAACACTGCTTGGTCCTGTGCAATCACTGTTGAGTTTGAGTCCATTGTTGCTGCCACTGTGCCAACCCATTTCATTGAAGCTCTTCTTCTTTTTTTGATGACCCTCCACTTTACCTAGCACAATGTCCTTCTCCAGGAACTGGTCGCTCCTGGTAATATGTCTGAAGTATGAGAGACAAAGTCTGGCCATCCTGTCTTCCAAGGGGCATTCTGGCTATACTTCTTCCAACACAGATTTCTTTGTTCTTCTAGCAGTAATGGTACTTTTAATATTCTTCTCCACCACCATAACTCAAATGCATACTTCTTCTATGGTCTTTCTTAGTCATTGTCCAACTTGCATGTGCATATGAGGCTAATAAAAATACCGTGCCTTGGGTCAGGTCCTCAAACTGATATCTTTGCTCTTGAACATTTTAAAGCGGTCTTGTGCAGCAGATCGGCCTAATGCAATATGTTGTTTTATTTCTTGACTGCTGCTTCCATGAGTGTTAATTGTGGATCCAAGCAAAATGAAGTTTAGAATATTATCATATAGATTTTTCTCTATCTGGAAATACTTTGAGTGTTTTAACACATGGTGACAACAGAGTTCTATGGGCTATTACAGTGCGCAGTTTGACTCGATACTACCTTCATTACTTTAGGTTTGTCATGGCCAAATTTGTAGAAATTGCTGCTAAGTAACTATCTGGATGTTTTTGTACCCCACACTATACCTTGACTTAATTTTTTTAAATTATTGTTTTATTGTGAATTATGTGATAGTTTACATGGGAGAACATTAGCTTTACATTCATCCTATCGTTGCCATGGTTACAACCCCCTCCATGCATCATCAACCAACCAAAGGTTATACCCTGCAAGCCTGCCCCTCGTTTGTCAGCACACAGCCCCTCTCCCTCTCTGGGTCCAAAGTCCCCTGCCACTCCATCCGTTCACGTCATCATCTCTGCCTCCATCTCTGGCATCACTGCTTCTCTGGGTAGGGTCCCGCTCTCTGCTCTTCTCCCTTGATGGTCCCAGGGACCTCCACTCCTGGAATGTAAAGTTAATCACTCCCCTCCTTTTGCTACACAATGTCTACCTTTACATTTCAAACCCTCACAATCAGTCCTGATAACAATTATTCACTAATGTATCACAAGAGACCTATCTGTATCTCCTTTCATCAGCCCCACCTAGACAGATTGGGTATTACAGTGGAGATTCTACCTTTTTCCACACCCTTTGGATCTAGATTCCCTCTTGAAAGCTTGTAAGCCAGTCACTTCTTGCCTTTGTAGCCTCCCCCATCATTTTGGGTAGCCAATGTCCAAGTTGCCCATCCCTGTCTACTCTGTGTATAGAGGGGGTGGGAATGATCCTTGCTGTAAAGATTTGTTCTCTCTTTTGAGTTACTGCATCCATAGGTGTAAGTTCATCAAATTGTATCAGATTGCTCTTTTTTTCCTCTTCTTTCTTCTTCTAGTTGAGCTCTGATCATCCAGTCATTGAAGCCAGGTCAAGTGAGTACTATCTGCAAGTGTGGGTGTTCTTATGCATATGCCCTCTCTTCTTATCAGCTGGACGCTTCAGTCTCCACTACTGTCCTCTGTAGCTATGTTACTGATTCTGGGCCCAAGAGTCCCCAAATCTTGCCACACTGCTGGCCAACCAAGTCTCCATCCGGGTTCACAGGAGTCTATTGAACGTTGTAGGGCTTAGCTCACAGCTTCATTGCTGTTTTTCCCTCACTTCCCCTTATCGGTGATGAATGTGGTCACCAATCAGAGCTCATGTCTGCTCGTGTATTCCCATTGATTTTTAGTATGCCAGGGAAACAAAGATTCATAAGACAGCCAAGCATCTTAACATTATTCCCCCCTTTTCCCCATTCCTACTATGTCTCAATCCCTGTATCCCAGAGCCCTATTGTTCCAAGGTTGTTCATACATCATTATTTACCTCTGTAAATTACCCACTTTGTCCGTGCAAACCTGCCTAATTGTTTTTCCATCTGCTTTGTTCTTCTATTCCCCTCCCCCTTCTTGTG
>NW_006408532.1:26556516-26610846 GCF_000296735.1 Chrysochloris asiatica | reverse complement strand
AGTAGTGGTCCTGTGCAGTTTTTTTGCTTTTGTGACTGACTAATTTCACCCAACATAATGTCCTCTAGGTTCACCCATGTTATGCGGTGGCTTGCAGCTTTCTCCTTATTCTTCAAGGTAGCATAATATTCCATTGTGTGTATGTACTACAGTTTGTTTACCCATTCAATTGATGGGCACTTAAGCTGTCTCCATTTTTTTCTTATTGTAAATAGTGCTGCTATGAACACTGGTGTGCATATATCTACTTGTGTCACAGTTCGTATTTCTTGTGGGTAAATACCAGGTAGAGGAATTGCTGGATCATAAGGTATTTCTATTTCCAACCTTCTGAGAAAGCACCATATTGCTTTCCAGAGAGGTTGGACCATTTTGCAATCCCACCAGCAATGCAGGAGTGCCTTGTATCTCCACATCCCCTCCAGCATTTATTGTCCTCTACTTTTTTGCTCTTTACTGTTATTACTGGTGTGAGATGACATCTCATTGTTGTTTTGATTTGTGTCTCTCTAATGATTAGTGATCGTGAACATGTCTTCATATGTTTGTTGGCTGCCTGGATCTCCTCCTTGGTGAAGTGTCTGTTCATGTCCTGTGCCCATTTTTTAATTGGGTTATTTGTCTTTTTCTTGTAGAGGTGTTGTAGTTTCCTGTATATTTTAGAAATGAGTCCCTTGCCTAATGTCATTGCAAAATATTTTTTCCCATTCTGTGGGTTCCCTTTTAACTCTTCTAGTGAAGCCTTTTGATAAGTTTTTAATTTTTAATATGTCCCACTCATCTATTTTGTCTACTTTTGTTTGTGTAGTTTGCAAAATGTTTGGTAGTCTGTGTATTCCCTGAATTAGTGCCCTCACATTTATTCCTATTTTTTCACTGATAGCCTTCATAATACTGGGATTCACATTTAGGTCTTTAATCCATGTTTAGTTGGGTTTTGTATAAGGCGTTGAGGTGAAGGTCTTGTTTCAGTCTTTTACGTATTGCTTTCCAGTTCTGCCAGCACCATCTGTTGAAGAGACTATCACCTCCCCATGTGATATATTTAGGTACTTTGTCAAAAATCAGTTGGTTGTATGTAGATGGGTTAATTTCTGGATTCTCGATTCTGTTCCAATGATCTATGTATCTTTCATTGTACCAGTACCAAGCTGTTTTGATCACTGCAGCCATATAATAAATTTTGAAGTTGGGGAGTAAGAGGTTGCCAACCTTATTCTTCTTCTTAAGCAGTGCTTTGCTTATCCTGGGTCTCTTTCCTTTCTATGTAAAGTTTGTAATTGTTTTTTCCATGTCTTTGAAGAATGTCGTTGGACTTTGGATCATGATTGCATTATATGTGTAAATTGCTTTCGGCAGTATTGACATTTTCACAATGTTAAGTCTTCCTATCCAGGAGCATGGTACATTCTTCCATTTTTGTAGGTCTCTTTTGGTTTCTTGTAGTAGCGTTTTGTAATTGTCTTTGTATAAGTCCTTTGTTTCTCTGGTTACGTTTATTCCTAGATATTTCATCCTTTGGGTGGCTATTGTAATGGTATTGCTTTCCTAAAGTCCTTTTCAGTGCTGTCGTTTTTAGTGTAGAGGAATCCAACTGATTTTTGTATGTTGATCTTATATCCTGCCACTTTGCTGAATCTTCCAATGAGGTCTAGTAGCTTTTTTACTGAGTCTTTGGGGTTTTCTATGTATAGGATCATATTGTCTGCAAATAGAGAGAGTTTTACTTCCTCTTTGTCAATTTCGATGCTTTTAATTTCCCTGTCTTGCCATATAGCTCTTGCTAAGACTTTCAGTACAATATTGAATAGGAGTGGTGACAAAGGGCATCCTTGTCTGGTTCCTGTTCACAGAGGGAAGGCTTTCAGTTTCTCTCCATTGAGAGTAATGTAGGCTGTTGGTTTTGTGTTTGTTGTTAAGTGCCGTCGAGTCGGTTCTGACTCATAGCGAACCTGTGCAGGGTTTCCGAGGGTGTAAATCTTTACGGGAGTAGAAAGCCTTATCTTTCTCCCGCGGAGTAGCTGGTAGTTTCGAACCGCTGACCTTAAGGCTCGCAGCCCAATTCGTAACCACTCTTAATTATGTTGAGGAATTTCCCTTCAATTCCTACTTTTTTGAGTGTTTTTATCAGGAATAGATGTTGAGTTTTGTCAAATGCCTTTTCTGCATCAATTGATATGATCATGTGGTTCTTTTCTTTTTTCTTATTTATATGGTGGATAATGCTGATCGCTTTTCTAATGTTGAACCAACCTTGCATCCCTGATATGAATCACACTTGATCATGATGTATTATCTTTTTGATGTGATGTTGGATTCTGTTGGCTAGGATTTTGTTGAGAATTTTTGCATCTATGTTCATGAGGGATATTGATCTATAATTTGCTTCCTTAGTGACTTTCTTCCCTGGTTTTGGCTTAATTGTATTTTAAGTCAACATCTTTCTGTGAGTAAATTTCTTAAAAATTCTTTCTCCTAGCTGCTTTCAGTGTTAGACTTTTGTGTGACCTGATTGAATCTAGCCACCTTTCTTCCCATTGTTGATTAAAATGCCTGCCCTTTCCTGGACTGTTTGGTCACAATTTAATACTTATTAACTTCTTGAAAGGATTTAAAGAAACTCCTTTGACTAATTCTGATTTCGTTTTGCTTATTGTTGGCTCCTTTCTGAACCCTAATCCTACTAGCCCTTGTTATCAATCTTGGTATGTTGTCACAACTGCTGCCAATGTTCTTTAAAATCAGGATCACCCTAAAGCCACTTTAGCCCAACAAGCTGAACTGTTTGTTCTCACTAGAGTCTGCAAGATTACTTCTATAAAGTTCTTGAATGTTTTCATGGATTCCCTGTATTGTTTTAGAATTGTACATGATTTTGGTGTGTTATGAAAGCAGAGAGGATTTCTAACATCTCCTAGAACTGCCATAAAGAAATAGAACTTTATTGGTGAACTTTAGGTGCTTTGCTCTTCTGAAATTTTTTTGTTATAAAAATACAAGATAGTCAACTAAAGTGAGTACCTCAAACAAAAGCAAGCAGAGGGAATGCTTTTGCTAACTAAACAGCTAAACACTCTGATTCTAAACTCACTACTGCTACCATGATAAAGAAAATAATCACCTTGCTTGACTTCTCCAGTTACCACTGGTCTTAACTCCAATGAATCAATTTCATAGTGACTTTAAAAATATCAACAATTAGCAGAAACTGAGGAAATTTATATATGAAGGAAGACAGGATAGTTTCAAGATGATACTGAAGAATAAGCACAGGATGCCTAATGACAGGATTGTTAGTTAAAACCCACTAGCTTCTCGCAGAAAGGTTCTCAAATAGCTGGAACCAACTTGACAGCATACAACAACAGTACTAAATGATGGCTATGATATAACCAAAAGCCTGTCCTATCCCAGTTGTAACTTATCCCTATGATGCAGGTCCTTCATGAAGGGTCACATCTAAAGCAATATACATGATTGAAATCTTAAAAAAAAAAAATACTGGTGGGGACAGCTTACTGAAGTTGTTGAGCATTTTGCTTCCCATCACTCCATTTGCTATCGCCATCATCCTGGAAAACGTCTTAACTTCCCACCTGGAAAATATCCTTTACCTGTGCTTGAATGGCAATTAATTGAATTTTATTCAACTCTCATCTCCATGTGGCTACAAATATGTATTAGCAATTATTTGCATGTTTTCATATTGGGTAGAGGATTTTCTCAGCTGTTATTCACCTGTAACTTTTGTAGCTAAGAAACTTAAAAGTATCTATTTTTGAAGAGCACCAAAAATCTTCGCAGCAGCTGGGGAATACACTTTACTGGACAAATTGTCCCAAAAATATGTCAAGTCTTTCCTGTTTTTCAGAGGTTACATTGCCCATCCATAATATTCTGCTTTTGTGGAAAGGACTAATGGAATAATTAAAAACCCAATTGGCTAAACAGTGTGAATTTTGTAATTAGTTTGGACTAAAGTCAGCTGTATTTGGCTCCTATAAACTTACCCTATGGAGTCCTGGTGTGGCGCTGTGGGTTAATGACTGCAAAGCTGTTTGAACTACAAAGTCAGTGGTTCAAGCTCACCAGCAGCTCCTTGGAAACTCTATACAGGGTCGCTATGGGTCGAAACTGACTCGAGGGCACTAAACAACAACAACAAAACTTACCCTATATGAAACAATTACTGGAAAGCCTATTTGTTGTTGCTGTTGTTAAGTGCCGGCAAGTTGGTTCTGATTTATAGTGACCCTATGTTGGGTTTGTAGATTAATGTGCTGGACTGCAAAACTGGTTTGAACTGCAAGGTCAGCAGTTCAAATTCTCCAGCCATTCTTTGGACACCCTATACAGCATCACTAAGGATCAGAACCAACTGGATGGCACTGAACAACAAAAATGTACAACAAAATAAAACACTGCCCAGTCCTGTGCCATCTTCACAGTTTTTATGTTTTAACATACTGCAGCCACTGTAGCTATCCATCTTATTGTCTTCCTGTATTTTACTGCTCATATTGACTCTGACATTTCCCAGTCAGAGTGGTCAAAGTATTGCCAATATTTAAACCAAAATTCCAAAGAATATTTCTCACAACTTAAACAAGCTTTTGGTGACAAAAATCATAGCATTAAAGGTTATCTAACACTGCACCAATAGTCTATGTGTAATTGAAAGGTTCCATACATAGAGCTTCTCTGGAAAAGATCATAGTCTTAGTCCTCCTTATTAACCCATAAAACCCCCAGCAAATCCACTGCCATCAAGAAGAATCCAACTCATAATGGTCCTATATAAGGTTTCTGAGATTGCCAATCTTTACAGGCACAAATAGCCTCATCTTTGTACTGCAAATCAACTGGTGGGTTTGCACTGCTAAACTTACAGTGAGCAGCCCAATGCCTCACCCACAGCTCCACTGGATTCCTCATGCTGTCAAATTATAGAGAATTAAAACTTAGATACATTTTTCCTGAAGAAAGAAAACCAAGACACCTTTATGGACTTGCCAACTTTCTGGAGAACAAATATTCATACATACATAGGTTTATTCCAAACAAAACATCCTTAAACATTTGTCTGTGATCAGTGAATGGCTGTAGACAAGTTCACTCAGTAATGCAGTTGTCTTAGTCTCCTTAGGGTGTCTTCAAAAATAAGGTACCATCAAAAGTCAGTTTGAAATATCCTAGTGGTCAGAAGCAGATGACATCTGAGGTAGTCAGCCAACCCCAAATCATATAACAAGACTTAATATATCCTGCTGGAATCTTTGTGTGATGCTTTATAATTGTGGCCATTCTTAAGCTATTGATACTACTTCATCGCTATGGTCTTATTTCCTGATACATTTTATCCTTATGCAATTAAGCAGAATCTTTTAACTTGATTTAATAATTATAGCTAATTTTATGTCAATTGACTTCTTTTTTTAATGTTTTATTGTGAATTATGTGATAGTTTACATGGGAGAAAATTAGTTTTACATTCATCCTGTCGTATATCATTTCCTTGCCATGGTTACAATCCCCTCCATGCATCATCAACCAACCAAAGGGTATACCCTACAAGCTTGCCCCCTGGTCATCAGCACACATCCCCTTTCCCTCTCTGGGTCTAAAGTCCTCAGCTGCTCCATCTCTTCACATCATCATCTCTGCCTGCATCTCTGGTGTCACTGTTTCTCTGGGTTGGGTCCCACTCTCCACTCCTCTTCAATTGACTTCTTATATACTTGCAATATTATCACCTGCTAAATTTTTTTTTTTCCTCATACAATTCATGAACGGAACTTACTTCTTATAACTGTTATTTTTGCGTTATTTTCTTTACTATCTTATTTTTAGGCAGTTCTTGTTCATTATGGAGTCCTTCTTAAGTTTTATTTTATTGCTTTCAGTAATTCTTATTAATACATGGAGAGAAAATGCCTTTGTTAAATTAATTTAATGAGTAGCTACTGACAATAATTTGACTGAATTCTGGATCTACCACCCTTCTCCAAAATCTGGACACACAAATTCAGCTCCATTACCATCTCTGTACTGAATTACAATTTTTGTCTTAGGCTGGTTTCTCTAGAGACTCAAAACCAGTGAAATTTATATATGCGTATATACAGAAAGATTTAGCTCAAGGATATGGTTCACACAGTTGGAGAGACTGTCAGTTACCACGTTCACAGGTTAACTGGATGCTTCCCCTGACTCACGTAGCTGTAAGGGCTGATGAACCCAAGATTGGAATGTCAGATGGCAGGCTGCTCGCTGTAGAAGTGAATGAATCTAAGGTATGTAGCTAAGATGGCAGGCTGCTGAAGACTCTCAGGATCAGCAAGCAATCTGGTAAAAGAATTATGTATTTTGGTGCAATGATGCCGCTAGAGAAAACTGATTTCAACCTTAAATGAGCCTTTTCTTCATGCTATGCTGTTTCTTCAAAGATGGTCTTGCTTTACACATACTCCAAACAAGTGACCACAGAAGGGGAGTCTCTAAACTGTGCCATAATAAAGAGCCTACTTAACTGATGGTGCCCTGCTGCCACTAACAACTAGTCCTCTAGTTGTTAGTGGCAGCATTTTACCTAAGTAAAATCGACTAATAGTCAGTGTCTAGGGATTTAGGAGCTCTGGTAGCGTAGTGGTTACGAATCGGGCTGCGAACCTTAAGGTCAGCGGTTCGAAACTACCAGCCGCTCCGCGGGAGAAAGATGAGGCTTTCTACTCCCGTAAGGATTTACACCCTCGGAAACCCTGTACAGGGTCGCTATGGGTCGGAACCGACTTGACGGCACGTAACAACAACAACAACAACAGGGATTTAAAAGTTCAATGAACAACCATACAAAGTTCCCAATAGAAGTATATGCATAAGAAAGCATTCTTATATTGGTGATCAAAACATCCCTACAGAGATTGATCATCAACAGAAGGGAATGAATGAGAGCACTCTAAAACTCAGATACTTGGCATGGTTTAAAATCACTGACAGGTCTGAATCAAAGCCACATTTTAAAAAATTAAACTTCAGCTTGTTTTGAATCCTTTGGCACTATAGGATAAGCACTGGACCACAAGATCATTTGAATCACAAAGTCAGTGGTTCAAATTTACCAACGGCACCTCAGAAACTCTATACAGGGTAACGATGAGTCCGAACCGACTCAACGGCATTTAATAACAACAACATGGAACACAGCCTTACTACATGTAACTTCTTGTAAAACTTTAACCACACTCAGCAAACAATAGAGAAGGATGTGGTTTAAGAAGATATATTTTTCAGGGAACGTTTACCAGGTTGGATGTAGGAGAATGCCCCAGGAAGAATGTATGTACAGATATCTCAGAGAAAGACTGCTTGCTAGGTTGACTCTGTGAAGTTTATGTTAGAAAATTAGCTACCCTTATAAAATTTTAACTATGTGTAATCCCTAACATCCATGATTATGCTTACCTACCCTCCTGCACATTCTTCTCTTTAAAAGCTCCCCTCTCCCTCAAAATGTTGGAGCACTTTGTGATCGCACATTGCAATGTTTTTCCTGGCCTGAGCTATCCCCGATCCACCAATAAAACTCTTCTATTTTTCATTTTTAACATAATTTAAGTTCTGTTCAATGCTGCAACATAGCCTTGGTGAAAAATGAACAAATCTGTCTTGAAAGAAGTACAGCCAGAATACTTCTTAGAAGGCAGGGAGGATGATGAGACTTCATCGTACATATTTTATATATGTTATCAGGAGGTACCCTGGAGAAGGTAAAGCAAAGGTCAGTGAACAGGAAGAAGACACTCAATGAGATGGATTGATACCATGGCTGCAACAGTGGGATCAAACATAGCAATAGTTGTGAGGAGAGTGCAGGACTGAACAGTGTTTCATTCTGTTGTACATAGCAACAGCAACACTGAACAGAAGCTTTACATTTTGTGAACTGGCTTCACGTTTGTAGGATGGAAAGAAAAGTACATTCTCTATGAACATACAGCAAAAACCTAACTTGTTATCATCAAATCAATGCTAAGTAATATGACCCTATTGGCAGAGCAGAGCTACCTGACAGGGTATCCGATGCTGAAATCTTTATGGAAGCAGACTGTCACATAATTCTCTATGGAATGGCTTATGAGTTTGAACCACCAACGTTTCAATTAGCAATCGAGCATGTAACCACTGTGCCAAAAGCTACTAGATGATTAATCGGTCTTTTAATTGCAATACTGATATTTCTATGGATGTGTTTGATCAATTTAGAGTGTTCAACTGCCCTGGTTTTTCTGGGACTAAGAAGTTCCCCATTTTGGATTTTTCCAGACAAACTTGTGTCTTGTCATCAAACATGGCATTTTGTATAAAGGAATGTGAGGTATTTAGTAAGAAATTCTGGGGTCAAGTTATTTGAGGTTTAGTTATGTTTGTTTTTACTCTTCTAATAATAGGCTCTGTCTTAAGGACAGACTTGTCCTTTCTGATCTTTACTTTGCTGAGTGTATGAAATAGGCAATATCAAAGATCTTTCACAGTTCTGATAGTCTACATTTAAAAAGTTATAATTGTTTTCATTTGGTGACCTATGATCCACAGCCAGTAAGAGTTGGGAGTAGGTGGGAGGAGAGAAGGCAGTATTAGGTATAGGAATATGATGATCAAATAGAGAAGTTTGCTATTCTTGGGACTTTAAAGATATTAATTAACAAGCTAATTATCTGTTGTACCTCAAGGTTATTTCCACCTTTTATAACAATGTAATCGTAAAGAACATTAAGCTATTAAAATATGAAAACTTTCTCTGGTTCTGGAATTTCTCAAAAAGCTAATTCTAATCCAATGAGCCTGAAACATTCCTCACGGGATTTAAAACAGACTCTGGTTCTAATTTCAGCACTCAGCAAAGTACTTTATCACAGTACATGAAACATTGTAGTAGTCTAATAAATATTTGTTGAATTCAGATGAATAAATGAATCTTTTATTTCACTTTAAAGCAAATACGCTCTGAGTAGTTGTGGAATTTTTTTTTCTTGTATGCTTTACCATCTCTTCATTTTTATTTTTTTAATGTTATAAACTAATATTAAATTTGTAAGTATTAAATGTAAAAATATATGTGAAAATGTTTTTGATAAACATTTTGAAAATGTTAACACAGTATACAATTGCACATCATTCATATGTCTTCCTAAGAATGTGGTGGTTGTTGTTAAGTGCCATTGAGTTGGTTCCAACTTATGGTGACCCTATATAGGATTTTCAAGGAGCAGCTGGTGGGTTTGACCTGCCAACCTTGTGGTTCACAGTCCAATGCTGATCTAACAGCATCACACCAGAAGTCCCCTGGTAAGAATGTTGTTGTTAAGTGCCGTACAGTCCGTTCCGACCCATAGTGACCCTGTATAGGGTGTCTGAGGAGCAACTGGTGAGCTTGAACCACTGATCTTGCAGTTCAATCTGACTTTGCAGTCCAGCTCATTAACCCAGAGCACCACACCAGGACTCCATAGGGTCAGTGAAAAAGAAGACCCTCAATGAGATGAACTGACACAGTGGCTACAACAAAGGATTAAAACATAGCAACAATTGTGAGTACGGCACAGGACCAGGCACTGTGCTGATCTGTTTTACATAGGGCTACTGTGAGTTGAAAACACTTAACAACAGAAGAGGGAAACACTTGAGTTTATGGATGCTGCCACTATCTATGAAGCCACTCAAGAGTCAATAATTTATAAAAGTGCTCAGAATTTCCATTTTATTTTTTAGAGTTCCTATAAATTGCTGATTATGTCAACATGTATATATGTGCCAAAATGAGACTTAAAATATTGAAATAGCTTAATTCTGTCTGTGTTCAAAAGTTATTGCTGTTAGGTGGTCTGAAGTCTCATTTTGGCTCATAGTGACCCTTGTGACAGAGTAGGATTTTTTAGGCTGTAATCTTTATGGGTCTTTTTTGCATCTAGCCACTGGGTGGGTTCAAACCACCAGCCTTTTGGTTATCAGTGAAGTGCTTAACACTTTCACTCCAGGGCTTCTTAAACTTAGACATCTAAAATATGAAATGCAATTTATTATGTAATTAATTCAAAATAACAACCAAAATCTCCAGCTTAAAACTACAAGCAAACACATACATACATGCCACTACCCTTATTACTACCTCCACCACCCTTATCTCCACCACCCCTCCACTAGGTAATTGATTAGTAAGGAACATGATCCAAAATTGAAAATCAACTCATAACATGGTTCTCTACATTTTAACACAAATCGTATGTTATAATCCAAGGCTCCTTAGCCTCTGGACTATTGACATTTTGAGTCTATATTTTTTTGTTGTAGGGGAATACCAGTGCAGTGTAGGATATTTAGTAGCATCCCTGACTTCTATCCACTAGTCAATAACATCTCCCACCGTCCAAATTGAGACAACCAAAAATGTCTCCAGATGTTAACATCACTGGGTGTTTCTTGAGGAGGCAAAATCGCCTCTTGTAGAAACTCTGGGTCTAACATGATGATGATGGAGTGAGTCCTGGTGTGGCATTGTGGGTTAATGCTCTGGACTGCAAAGTCAGTTTGAACCTCAGAGTTGGCCATTCAAGCTCACCAGTCACTCCTTAGAAACTCTGTACAGGGTCACTATGAGTTCTAACCAACTCAATGACACTCAACAACAACATGATGCTATATGAATTCGGTTAGAGAACTGTTGTTGTTGTTGTTAAGTGCCGTTGAGTTGGTTCTGACCCATAGCGACCCTGTACAGGGTTTCCGAGGGTGTAAATCTTTACAGGAGTAGAAAGCCTCATCTTTCTCCCGCAGAGCGGCTGGTAGTTTTGAACCGCTGACCTTAAGTAACCAGTAAGATATTTAGGTATTTGTTTCAATATCCCATTTCACTTATTCTGTTACAGTTTTCACACTTACCTACAATTATTACTCATCATAAAATAATGTCATTTTTGCCCTTGAGCAAAGTTGAGATTTTCTGCCCACCCCATCCTACCCCTTGGAAATAATGTTGTTTCTTTGCTCTTTGTCTTCTCTTTTAGTTTAAATTCAGCTTTGTTTACCAAAGTCACATTTGGAAGGGCATCCATTTGGAACAAGCAGTCAGGCTTTTTGGTAATACTTGGTATTTCAAAAGGTTTAGCTTGTCAGATCTTAAAAATCACCAACGTCTCTGATATTGAAACTCCACACCACTGTGTGTTAGTTCCCTTGATTCCAATATGACTTCTGCTACTGGAGTGGCACTTATTCCTTACAATAAATGAAGGGTGTGTTGATTTTCAGTATGCTTGATACAATAAACCATGAGAAATTCAGGGAAGGTAGTTTCAAGAGTTTTTTCCAAAACAGTGAGATTTTTTGAAATGCCATAAAGAATTTTGCTGGCTCTTTCTCCTCCAAGACTCATGCTTCATTCTATGCATAATTGCTTGATGTCCACTTACTGCAAAGAGGTCTGTGGAATTTTTAAACAAAAATTATTAAATTTAAATGATATCTATGTATTGCATAGCTTCATATTCACCTGGGGAGTGTGGTGACTCCATATGAGAATCTTGGGACTATGAACCACAAAGTCCACAGTTCAAGCCCACCAACAGCTCTGAGGGAGAAAGACAAGGCTTTCTACTTCCTCAAAGATTTAAAGCTCCAGAAACCCTATACAGGGTTGCTATGAGTCAGAACCAACTCTACAGCTCTGTAGCAACAACAACATACTCACATAGCCAAACATTTATGAGACTATTTTTCTCAAGTCTTAGTGTCTGAAATTCAACCCAGGCAAAGTTGATCTGATTATCTTCTCACCTCAAAACTTTTCTGATTTACCTATGTAGGTGAATGAATCCATATTTCTTCTCATCCAAGCTAGAAACCTCAGAATTTTCCAATTTTTCATTGTCATTAGTACAGGCCTCCTACTTCGTTTCTGTAATATTGGGGGGGGGGGGGGGGAATGGCTTCCTAACTGCTCTCTTTGAGTCTAGCTTGTCTTCCTTTACTTTATAGAAACTGTTTTTATTTCTTGTCTAAACTCCACACCTAATTAAGATATTTCCAAACTTAAAAACCTTCAAAGACTCTCAAGTTCCAAGAACAAATATACCAAATAAATTTCATTTCACCCGCCAACATAACTAGATGAGTAGTGGAGCCCAAAACTCTTATGTCCAAATGTTTCAGAGGCCACAATTGAACTGGTAAGAAAGAATGTCATAGTGAGTGACATGTTGGTCATAGATGAAGATGGACAATGGAATTGCATTTATACCTCAGTTGTCATCTCCAGCTTAGCAACAGTTGAAGTACTCCCTTTACTTGACAAACCACCAACTTCATCATCTGTATGTATTAACTTTTCCCACTCATCTCAAGATATTACCTCTTGCAAACCATACTCTAACCACAATCATAAAGATGTTTTGTGGTTCCATGACTACAAGCCTCTACTTCTGCTTCTCTTCTTGTTAGATATACTCTTTCCATTTTCTTTATCTACTTATCTTTCAAAGTTCAACTTTTTAAAATTTACACCATTTCTTTTATGAAAAAAATGTTGAACCTTTCCCAGTATGAACAACCAATCTTATATCTGTTCCTTATTGTATTTTATTTGTTACAGCCACAATGAGACTTTACTGAACTTTGTGTTTATATGATTGTCTGTATCATGTAAGGAGTCCTGGTGTGGAGTTGTGGGCTAATGTGTCAGACTGCAAAGTTGTTGGAACTGCAAGTTCGGTGGTTGAAGCTCACCAGCTGCTTCTTGGAAACCCTCTACAGGATCGCTATGGGTCAGAATCAACTCGATGGCACTTAACAACAATAACAACAATGCAATGTAAGCTTTGTAAAATCAGAGGTCATGTCTTATTCATCTCTATTTCTCATGTTTCCATGTGTTGAAAGTAAATAGAAGGAATGAAAGAATGCATAAGTAAATGAGCAGACAGCTTTGGCCTAAATGAGATAAGAATATTAGTGGGAAATATCTACAGAAAATAACTATGGCACTATATCAGAAGGGTCTTCACATTTGTGAACTATAAGAAAGTTCCATTAATATGTGCATTTCATCCCTTTTTTAGAGTAAGGTGGATATCAAAATTGGAAATGCCTTCCCTTGGGCCAGATATGCTTAGACATATTGTTGTCATTCTTTAATTATATTGAAATGGAAATTTTAAGACATCAAGAAAAAGTGACCAATCAAAATAGTTTTTATTTGTCTTTACTACTACTTTCTACTTAGAGAGAATTTCTTCTAAATTCGAGCAAATCAGCAAATCCAAGCTAACTTAGTTCATTTAACCTTGGGTTTGAACAAGAAAAGGACTTGTTCATGACAAACATTAGAACATAATAATGTGGTTGCTTCAAAGAGGAGAGAATATTATAAATCCTTCACTAACACCCCTGGGGCATGGACTGTGGCATTTAGCCACACTATTATTACCTAATTTGGGGCTCTAGAGGGGAAAAAATTTGCAAAGGAATTTTTATAGAAATTCCATAAACATGGCATGTTCTTTTCTCTTGTTACATTATTTATAATTTATCTTCTTGAAAAGAGACCCACAGATATTAGTGAACTCGCTGACTACTCAGTTTGTTAATTTCATCTTCTTAAGAAAAATGAAAAAAGAAATTATTATATGGTGATGTTTTAAAAGGCCTCTTAAGCAAACAAATCCTCTAATTTCTTCAAATGTTGCTTTATATTTTCACACTGAAAACAGCAACATCAGGTCGTGGGGATGCGTGTTACTATTGCCATCACTCCTACTTCTCTCTTCCCCATTCAAGCAACAATAGTGTGCTTATATAGGCATTGCCCTTTACTGGATGGCAGATATCACCCACCACAAAGAGTTAGTTAAATTCCAGAATATATTTCTTAAAACCATAGTAGATTCTATCTGAAGGGTACCTGCTTTAAATGGGCAAAAGCTAGACTTTGAAAGAAAAGCGGGAATTATAGTATTTCACAGTTTCCAAAGGTGGCTTTAAATATCAATAACCAAGCTTAGAAAACTGAGCAAAAAGTTAGCTTTAAAAGCCATGGAGTATTGAAGAACACAAGGGGTGTAGAGTCGTTATCTCTTCCCAACTTAAGAAGGAGATAGATTTTGAAACTGAAGGTGAAAAAGATATCTCAGAGAAGATACAGAGGCTAATGCTTGTCTTAAATGCCTCCTACCAGCACACAGAAACTTGGTAGAGTAGTGGTTATGAGTTAGGGTGCTAACCTCAAGGTCAGTTAGAAACTACCAGCTGTTCCACGGGAGCAAGATGAGGCTTTCTGCTCCTGTAAAGATTTACAGCCTTGGAAACCTTGTACAGGGTCACTATGAGTTGAAACCGACTCCACAGCACACAACCACCACTAACATAAACACTTCTTAGAAGCAGAAACAAAGATTAGTGCGAGGGAGACATTCAGTATAGGTTTGGAGGGTCCCAGAGCAGAGAAAATAATGTTTTTCCTCACAGAGTTGATTTCAGGAGGATCTTATGAAACTGAGCAAATTCTTGTTATGTGCATTGGCTGTGGGTGAGGTAACGCACAGGTGTTGTTG
Source organism: Chrysochloris asiatica (assembly GCF_000296735.1). Taxonomy (NCBI): domain Eukaryota; kingdom Metazoa; phylum Chordata; class Mammalia; order Afrosoricida; family Chrysochloridae; genus Chrysochloris; species Chrysochloris asiatica. The sequence continues at coordinate 26,596,246 of NW_006408532.1, read as the reverse complement.
TCATTATTGCTAGCCTCGTGGCATGCACAACAGAAGGAAATGTTATGGTCCTGCTCTAGTTCTATGATTAGTTGTTGATTGAACAGATGTGATGTATGAGCATTTCATTGGTTGGTTTCCTAAAGTAGATTGCTAGGCTTTGCTTCCTACTCCATCTTAGTCTGGACACTGCACTGAAACCTGTCCAGGATCACAGCAGCATGCAAGCCTCCACTGGCAGATGGGTGGCAGCTGTGTATGAGGTAGATTGGTCTGGTATCAAAGGCAGAGCTCAAGCATGGAGGCAAGAATTCTAGCACCAAATCACCACTGTACACTGCAATGCACAGGTAACAATTTGATAATGACCAAAGGAGGTTGTGGTGTTATTATTGTTATTGTTAAGTGTAGTCAAATTGATTCTGACTCATAGCCACCCTGTATAGGGTTTCCAGGGAGTAACTGGTGGGTTTGAACTGTCAACTTTGAGGTTAACAGTCCAGCACTTATCCTACAGTGTCACACAGGACCCTGGTTGTGGTTTAGTGAATTATTTAATATGCTTCTTCTAGCCTTAGGCTTCGTTAACTCCCACCAAACCACTCTTCCTAATGGGTTTGGGTAAGAGAACGCGGGAGAAGATACTGATAGGATGGCATGATTCAGCTGTGAATGATTATTAGCAAAGTTAGTTGTGATTGCAAAAACTTGGAATACTAACATGGGTATAAAATGAGCCATCTCAGAAGTAGGGGTCAGGGTGGGGCTATTCACTACCATCAAAGAAGAGCCAGAAGTAGAGTGTGTCCTTTGGTTCCTTGTGCACTGAACCTGCTGGATCCAGGGTCAGAAAGCTGTGACACTGGAGGAGAGGCAGAGAAGCAGCAGCAGCAACACCAAGAGTCAGAGCACATGACAGAACTGTGGACCTAGTGGCCCAGGGAATAAGTGAAGCTGAGTACCTTTGGGAAGGAGGTTCATTTGCTCAATTGGGTGTCACCAGTCCCTTAATTGGGGAGCTTATGTTGTGGACTCACAGAGCTTCAGCTGAGTGCCTTTGGGCTGAGGTTTATAGTGGACTCAAATGGTTTTTTTGGGTATTTATCAGCAATGCTAAAAGTACTTGGTAACATTGCCAGACTCTGAGAGAGGCCTACCTATGGGCATGACTGAGAAGAGGCAGTCCTGACTGAAAGAATTGTGCCCAGACATTTCTGTCCTTGAATTGTAAACTGTTATTGTCCCTAATAAACCCTGTAACTGTAAGTATGGTGTCTGAGTTCCGTGTGGCCATATTGCAGAATTTTCAAAATTAGCTGAGCAGAGGGTTGTGGGAGAGATGGTTCATGTCTTTTTTTTTTACAGAGATGTTCCCATAGATTAATTTAAAGGGATACTCTACAAAAGAAAGGGACACTCTCACACTCCACAAAGGGACAGGTTGACAGCTGAGAATCCCCAATTTTTCCAAAAGGCTGAATCACTAAGGATCATAAACTAGAAAACCCCTGTGTTTGAACTATAAAATGTAGAATGCCTGGGCTTCATAACAGAATGCCAAGGCAGGAATCATGGCCACAGACAAGGCAGATTAAATTACTGTACCTAGTGGTTATGAATCGGGCTGTGAGCTGCAAGGTCAGCAGTTTGAAACTACCAGCTGTTCCACTGGAGAAAGATGAGGCTTTCTGCTCCTGTAAAGATTTACAGCTTCAGAAACCCTGTACAGGGTCACTATGAGTCGGAACCGATTCTACAGCACATACAACAACACAACAACAACCTGGGAAACATAGGTGTGTGTTCTGTTTGTGAAAATTCAGTGAATTGTACTTTTGTAATATGCACATTTTTCTATATTGTACATTTCTATTTTCTATGTTCATATTATACTGCATAATGCATTACTATATTGTTGTTGTTGTGAAGTGCCATTAAGTCAGTTCCGATCCATAGTGACCTTGTATAGGGTTTCTGAGGAGCAGCTGGTGAGCTTGAACCACTGTTCAAATGGCTTTGCAGTCTGGTGCATTTACCCACAGCGCCACATCAGGACTTCAGTAAAAAGTTAATAAAAATTAAATTCCAAAATGCAAATATAAACTAGTGGAGGATCTCATATTCATTCAGAGAGAACCAAGGTTGCTTTTTCCTGAGATTTCCACTACTTCCAATTAAAATTTTCCAAGTACCCTATAGCCAACAATTTGAATATACAAAACTTTTTAGAAGCAAAAACTAGGTAGAAATGTCAGTATACTCACACTTCTTCTTTTACTGACTGGAAAGAACTTTGTGAACCCCAAACTAAAATTTCCTCTCTCCTTCTTGCATGCTCAAAACCCATAACCTTAAAAAGCATCATTTCTGAGGGAGACAGTCACACCAGCAGGTACCATTTCTAATTCCTCACGGCTACTGTCTGCGTAGAGTGCTGAGGGATAAAAGCAGTGATGAGAACATTCTTTCCACAATTTCATATTCATGGAATTTGTTGTTACTTAACTTTTCACAAATCATTAGGCTGAAGTACCTCTCCATTTTCCCCCCAAATTGTGTCATTTGACCTGGTATCCAGCTTAATACAGCTTCTGCTTTTGAATAGATTTCCTCACAAGTGGCAATCTCTAACAGGGTCATGTCGAGAGGCAACCATACTGCATGCTACCTATTGCACGTTAACGTGATGAGGGTAATTTCAAATGGCATTCAATCAAAAAATATGAAAGTTTTATTAGTGAGGTTGGGGGCTTTCTCCTGTTCAGATGAGGCTCATTGCAGCTCAACTTAGATATTTTCAACTAAGATTTCAGAGGATGGAATTTTATAAGCTGTGCACGTACTGGATGGTTCACATTGCCTTATAGACCAAATGATCGTGTTTTGTTTTAGAATATTGAACACAAATTTATTTTCTTCATTTGAATCAGTACAATAGACCATTTTCCATTCAATCAATATGCATACTCTCTAATTGTGTGAGATAATTTACATGCTAAATCATGAAGACTGAAACATGCTTCTTCAAATAGGAAGTGATACGTGTATTTCACTGGATTGCTGTTTACAATGTGCTCCCATATTTAGCTATTTCCCTCCTTTTCAGGATTGTGTAAGAAATGAGTCCTAGGAACACCTAGTGGGGGAAACTAGAATGGAATTGTCGGCCATTTCCAATCCACTGCCAATTAAAAAGGATTCTGGGCAGTATCTAGGCTTAATGGAAAAATATCTTGAAATCAATAAACCACGATGTTGTGGTTGAGGTAAGGGGGAATGGTGGCATGTATTTGGCCTCCCTGAGTTAAAGGTCAACTAAACATGCTTCAAGAAATTTGTGACCCTAGGTATTCTAGACATAAACAAGAAGATAACTAAGTTGGGACTATGTCATTATTTTGGCATCAGGCCCTCTGAAAGGTGTGAATCACTCTGATCCAAGTAGGGTACAACTAAGGTATTGGTTTTAGTCTCTTCATATCTTTTCCACTCAAGTGAAAAAAACAACAACAACAAACAAACATTGACCCAAACTGAGAGCCCCTGCCAAAATTCAAGACAAGAATCCAGATTTCAAATACTCTTGCTTCTACAACATCAATTGCTTCAGAGAAATGAAGAAGAAAGGATAGTGCAGTCGCACAAGGCCAACACCATTTCTACCTTTACTGAGTTCTCACTACTGTTTTTATGTTTCCTGGATATTCTGCCAACCTCTGACCTTCCCTTCCTGTGAACAAATCTATAGACAGCGAAGATGTGGCTCATCTTCACCTTGAACTAAATTCTTCAGAAATTCATGTGTTTGTTTTTCTAGTTCTTTGTATTATAAAAGACATATACTTAAAAAAAAAAAAGACGTATGCTTCAACTGTTAAAAGTTGAGTCACTGAGCGTAAGAAAGGAGAGAGTTCTATTTCCAACAAACAAAACATCATTTTTGTACCTGCTTCTCTCATTCTTCTACGTTGTTTTTGTTGTTAGGTACCATTGACTCAGACTGACCCTATGTACAACAGAATGAAACACTGTCCAATGCCATTCTCACAACTGTTAAGTTTGAGTCCATTGTTGGCAGCAGCTGTGTCAATTCATTTCATTGGGGGTCTTCCTCTTTTTGTCAGATCTCTATTTTTACCAAATAATGATGTCCTAGTTCATAGCGCGTGGCGCTGTGGTTTAATGCACCAGACTGCAAAGACATTTGAACTGCAAGGTTGGTGGTTCAAGCTTATCAGCTGTTCCTCAGAAACCCTATACAGAGTCGCTATGGGTCAGAACCAACTCGACAACACTTCACAACAACAACAACAAGTTCATAGCGCATGAGACAAAGTCTTGCCTTTGTCAATTCTAAGGAGCATTCTGGCTGTACTTCTTCCAGTATAGATTTGTTTGACCTTTTGTCAGTCCATATTTTTTAAAATATTCTTCTCCAACACCAGAATTCGAATACACTAATTCTTCTTCAGTCTTCCTTATTCACTGTCCAACTTTTACATGCATACCAGGCTATTGAAAATGCCATGGCTTGGGTCAGGTGCACTTTAGTCCTCAAACTGACATCTTTGCTCTTTTGCAAGAAGTTTTCAAAATACAATACATTGTTTGATTTCTTGACTGTTGCTTCCCTGAGTTTTGATAGTGGATCCAAGCAAAATGAAGTCTTTTCTTCATTTATCATGATGCTATTTACTGGTCCAATTGTGAAGATTTTTGTTTTCTTTACATTGAGATACAATCCATTCTGAAGGCTGTAGTCCTTGATCTTCATCAGTGAGCACTTCAAGTCTTCTTTGTTTCCAGCAAGCAAGATTGTGTCATTGGCATACTGCAGGTTGTTAATAACCCTTTCTCCAATTCTAATGACCCATTCTTCTTCATATAGTCCAGTGTCTCAGATTATTTTTTAGTAAACAGATTGAATATGCATGGTGAAAAAGTACATATCTTTCCTGAATTTAATTCACACAGTAACCCGTTTTGTTCAAATGATTATTTCTTTTTCTAGTTACAGATGCTGCAAGAAACACAAATTAGTGTTCTGAAATTACCATTCTTCACAGTGTTATCCGTAATTTTTTATGATCCACACAGTCGAATGCCTTTGCATAGTCAGTAAAGCACAAGCAAACATCTTTCTGATATTCTTGGCTTTCAGCCAAGGTCCATCTAGCATCAGCAATGATATATCTTGTTCCATATCCTCTTCTGAATCCAGCTTGAATTTCTGGATGCTCCCTGTTGATGTGATGATGTAACCATTTTTAAACTATCTTCAGCAAAATTTCATTTGTGTGTGATAGAAATGATACTGTTTGATATAATTTTAGCATTCTGTTGGGTTTCCTTTCTTTGGAATGGACACAAATATGGATCTCTTCCAGTCACTTGGGCAGATAGCTATCTTCCAAATTTCTTGAAATAGACAAGTGAGTGCTCCCAGCTCTGTATCAATTTGCTGAAATATTTCAATTGGTATTTTTGAGTCACTGGAGCCTTGTTTTTCAGTAATATCTTCAGTGCAGCTTTGATCTCTTCCTGCAGTATCCTATATTCTTTCAAATACATGTGTAATTTCAAATGATGTTGTAAAGTGCCGTCAAGTGGATTCCAATTCTTAGCAATCCTGTACAGGGTTTCCAAGGATCAAATAGTGGGTGTGAACTGCCAAACTGAAATGATAATTTAAATAGTATTATTAAACTTGTTCTGTATGTGTTTTGGTGGTGGTGGTTATGTGTTGTGGAGTCAGTTCCGATTCATAGTGACCCTACATAGGGTTTTTGAGGCTGTAAATCTTATGGGAGCAGAAAGCCTCATATTTCTCCTGCAGAACCACAGGTAGTTTCAAACTGCTGACTTGAGATTAGCAGCCTGATTCATAACCACTATGCTACCAGAGTACCTGGGTGTCTTTTAGGCTTGGTATTATACTGGAAATCTTATTCTTTAATGAATCTGTGATTATTAGCTATTATTTCTCTACACAAAGATTTCCCATGGGTCTTTATCGCCAGTTGAAATTCAGACAGAAATTATGCATTATAACAATGGGGTTCTAAAAAGCAAGGCCAAGTAAAGGCTGTGTATCCTTTCCCTCCTTCTCATTTTCCTCCTTTCCAGCCTTAAGAATAACCCTGGAATAGGAATTCTATTTTTCGTTCAGGGATTTTATTCATTATTGAGTTCTAAGCATAAACTGTTTTGGAATGCCTACTATGCATCTCTTCAGACTCTGATTTACCTCAATTTCTCCCATTTACTAACTTACCTTTGCTTCTCAACCCATGAGACCCTATCTCTTAAGAATAAAAGATGGTAAGGCCACAGAGGAGAAAGGGCAAGCAAAGAGACCAGAGAAAACGATCAGTATTGAGAGACTGCAGTTTGAAATCTATTGTGTCTGGAGAAAACATTTCTTTATGTTCAAGTATAAAATTACAACCATTGATTTAACTAATTCTGTGTTAATGGAAAGGGAGTATATAGTCTCAAACAACTAGACTGCACCCAAAGTTCATTTTGTAGCTTGTGTTTTTCTAATTGAAAATTATTATTAGCATCACTTGATTTACTTTTACTGTTCATAACCAACATTATGAAAAAGCTCTGATTTGAACAGTTCATGAAAATAATGAGCGATGACTTCAGATGTTTTTTTAAAAGTTGCTTGCACCCTATTAAGCAAGTAGTGATAGTGTGAAATATTGGAGTCCATCATTGCTGTTTGCTTAATAGATCATGCATTCATTTTGCTTTATTGTCTATGCAGAACATTCAACTTTCAGAGACAAGGGATTTTTCACAAATGCTATTAAAATGCTTTGTGAGGAAAGGTTATTTGGAGCTGCCAAATCAACATTTTGGCTTTGAGAGTTAGTTAAGTATGCCTTGAAGAAATTAAAATTAAAATAAGTATTGCCATCACCCCAAGCATGGTAATCGTTTCTGGATGAAAATCCTTCTGTAAGATTAATTTAAAAATAGTTAAGTCTAGTTGTGTCATAGAAATAAAGAAAATTTGCTCAAGGTCAAAATATGAGCTTTTCAAAAAGATAAGTAACTAACCAAATTATTAATTTTAGTATGGTCCTTATGCTATGAACGTTTGCTCCGTTCCAGTTCTAAGATATGTGGGACGAAGTGCTTTGTTAAATAGGATAGCCTTGTAGTGACAGATGTTACTTTTACAATATCATTTAGAAGGAAAATGAGGCCTGGTGGTACTTTGGCTAAGCACTCAGATGCCAAAACGTGAGAGGTTTGAACTCACCAACTGCTCCATGGGGGAAAAAATTGTCAAAATGTGCTTCCGTAGAGATTATAGCCTCAGAAACACAAAAGGGTAGTTCTACTCTGCCCTATAGACCATTTGCCTTATAGACCAAATGATTGTGTTTTGTTTTAGAATACTCTCTAAATTGGAATCGACCAGATGACACCAGGTTTGGTTTTTGTTTGTATTTAGAAGAAACAACGCCTCAACAAGGAAATCACCAGTTCATTAATCCCTGCACATTAGTGTTTATACTTTTTTTCTCACTGTATTAATTTTTTAAGCTTTGTATTGTGATTTGGGTAAAAGTTTACAGAGAAAGTGGATTTTTCATTCAATATTCAGGGTTGCTATGAGTTGGAACTGACTCCACGGCACACCACCACCACCACCAATGGCTAATGGTTGTGAACATTTCTTTATGTGTTCGTTGGCAGCCTGAATGTTTTCTTTGGTGAAGCATCTATTCTTTCTCTATACACATTTTTAAATTAGATTGCTTTTTTTTTGAGGTGTTGAAGTTTCTATAAACTTTAGATACCAGTCTCTTGTTCAATATATCATTGCCAAACATTTTTTTCCAGTCTTTAGGTTCTCTTTCACTCTTTTGGTAAAGTCTTTTGATGTACATAAATGTTTAATTTTTAGAGGTCCTACTTGTTTGTCTTCTGCTCCTTTTATGTTTTTAATTTTGATTGATAGTGAATTTATGCCGTATATTAGAGCCCCTGAGTTTGCACCTCTTTTGTCTTTGATCTCTATAGTTTTAGGTCTGTGACTCATCTTGGGTTAATTTTTAAATATGGTGAGAGATATGAATCCTGTCTCATTTTTATGCAAATCCATATCCATTTTTGCCACCACCCTAGAGTCCTGGTGTGGTGCTGTGGGTTAATGTGCCAGACTGCAAAGCCATTTGAACTGCAAGGTCGGCAGTTCAAGCTCACTAGCTGCTCCTTGGAAACCCTATACAGGGTCGCTATGGATCAGAATTGACTCAACGGCACTTGACAACAATTAATTAAAGAGACAAACTCTTCCACTTTTGTGAGATTTAGCTCTTTGTCAAAGATCAGTTGTCCATAGTGAATGAGTTTACTTCTGTGTTCTCAATTCTGTTCCACTGGTCTTTGTGTCTGTCATTGTATCAATACCAGGCTATCCTGGTGTGGCACTGTGTGTTAATGTGCTAGACTGCAAGGTCATTTGAACCACAAGGTCTGTGGTTCAAGCTCACTAGCCACTCCTAGGAAACCTTATACAGGATCATTATGGATTGGAACCAACTTGATAGCACTTAAAAACAACTATAAAAAGAACAATATGAGATTAGTGATTGTGAGGCTTACTGCTTTGTTTTTCTTTCTTATTAGTGCTTTGCTTATATGGGGTTTCTTTCTTTTCCTGATAAAATTTGTGATTCATTTTTTTATCTCTAAAATTGTTGATGGAATCTGGATCAGGATTGCATTATATTGGTTGATCACTTTGGGTAGTATTGACATTTTCACAATGTTAAGTCTTTTGATCCATGTGTATATTATATTCTCCATTTATGTAGGTCTCTTTTGGTTTCTTGAGATAGTGTTTTGAAGTTTTGTCTTATGTGTCTCTGATTATTTATTCTTAATAAATAAATCTTTTGGGATTACTATTATAAATGGCATTGCTTTCCTAATTGCCTTTAAAGAGTTCTCTTTGTTAATGTAGAGGAATCTGGCTGAATTATGTATGTTTGCTGAATCCTTTTAGTTCTAGTAGTTTTCTTGCTGAGTCTCTAGAATTTTCTACATATAGAATGATATCATATGCAAATAGAGATAGGTTTTGTTTTTCTTTGCTTTATTTCCCTCTCTTGCATTATTTTTCAGCTAGAGCTTCTAGCAATACTGTCTGTTGTTGAACTCATAGCGACCCTGTGTAAGGTTTCCAAGGAGCTGCTTGTTGATTTGAACAGCTAACCTTGTGGTTAGCAGTCTAGTGCTTATCCTATAGTACCACATCAGGACTTCAGCAATATTGTATAGGAGTGGTGAAAAAGGACACCCTTTTCTATTTCCTTTTCACAAGAGGAATGTTTTCAGTCTTTCTCCACTGAGAAAAATGTTGGCCATAGGTTTTGTGTCTATACCATCGATTCAGCTTAGGGATTTCCTTTCTATTTCTATTTTGTTAGGTGGTGGTGTTTTGCTTTTTAAATCAAGAATAGATATTGTTGTTGTTGCTAAGCGCTGTAGTTTATTCCAACTCATAGCCACACTCTATAGCATTCCAAGGTTTTTAATCTTTGTGGGAGCAGAAGCCTCGCCGTTTTCTCATGGAGCAGCTGGTGGACTCACACCACTAACCCTGTCATTCATAATACAGTGCTTATCCTATGAAGCCACTACACTCCCAGAATGGGTATTGAATTTTGTCAAATGTTTTTTCTGTATCATTGACATGATCATGGTTGTTCTTTTCCTTTATTTATATAGATGATTATGTTGATTTTTTTTTTTTTTTTATGTTGAACAATACTTGCATATCTGGTAGGAATCCCACTTGGTCATGATCTATTATTTTTTGATATATTGTTAGATTCTATTGGCTAGGATTTTGCTGAGAATAGTTGTGTCTGTTCATAAGAAATACTAGTAACATCTTTTCTAGTGTTTGTTTCCGTGTCAGGGTTGTACTTCATAGACTTAGCTTGGGAGTATTTCACCTTTTTCTATGTTCTGAAAAAGTTTGAGTAGAATTGGTATCAGTTCTTTGAATGTTTGATAGATTACTTAATTGAGCCATCTGAGTCAAGACTTTTTTACTGAGAGTTTGTTTTTATGACATGTTCAATTTCTTCTTTTGTGATGGCTTGTATTTTGGACAGGTAATGTGTTTCTAGACATTTGTCCATTTCTTCTAGGTTTTCAAATTTGTTGGAGTACACATCTTCATAGTAATCTGTTACTACTCCCTTAATTTCATTAATTCTGTTGTGACATTAGCTGTTTCGTTTCTTATTTGTGTTAGTTGTATTGTTTCCTTCTTGTACATTGTTACATTTACTAGTGGTTTGTCACTTTTATTAACCCTTTTAAAGAAAAAACTTCAATTATTGTTGATCCCTTTTTGCCGGGGACTTGCCTAGACATAGTTGTGTTGTTCACGAGTGTTTGGTTCACGAGGAGGGGAGATCCAGCGGTGATAGAAATAGCAAAAGAGACACAGAGACGCAAAGAGAGAGACAAAGAGACACTCTGAAACCAGAGTGAATGCTGGACTGGCATCAGGCTGATCCTGCATTGCAAACATCTCAGCCATGAAGGCCTTAATATCCTGCATAGTAAACATCTTAGCTAAACAGGCAGTGTGGTTGCAAGGCTGGACTGTGCCCCCTGCATGCTGTAACACACGCCTTGCCAGTTGTAATGCACCTGGATTCGTTCTGCGCCTTCCTTTTATTTAGGGGAGGTACTTTACTCAAAGTTAGGAGGGGACTAAGACAAGATACAGCTGTCAATCTTACTTTTCCAGACATTCAGGCAACTTTACATCATACGTCTCATGTTCAAATCTCACAACCGCAGCTTGGTTTCTCAAGCTTAATTAACATACCTTTTAGCACCTAGCCTCAAATGGAGGGAGGAAAGGGAGGATCCAGAGGATTCCTATTGTGTCAGCTGCCCAGCCCAGGTTCTTCAGGAAAAGAGGCGCCTGGGTGAATAGGCAGCACCTGGAAAAACTTTAGGGAGGGCATTCCTATTGTCCTTGGAACAGACCAGGAAGCCACCCAATTTACTTTGAATGAATTTTCTGAGGGAAGAACTTTGCCTGTTTGGAATTTTACAGTCTTGACTTTTAGGAAAATATTACATTTATCTGTGTATATCAAGGGCTTCATGTCTGTAATTAATAAAACATAACTGGATATTAAGATTAAAAATAATTTGTTATTAACTGCCAGGTGGCTAGATCTGTTACACTCGGGCCTATAGGGCCTCGAACCTCTAACCAGGCCTTCACGGTCTGCAACACCTTTTATTGGATTTTTTGGGGGTTTTGTTTTCTGTTTTATTTATTTCCGCCAAAATCTTTAGTATTTTCTTTCTTCTGGTGAGTAGCCTCTCTTTTGCTGTTCTTTTTCTAATTATTGAAGTTGTTGGATTAAGGTGTTGATTTCAGCTCTTTCTTCTTCTTTGATGTGTGTGTTAATTGGTTTAAATTGTCCTCTCAACACTGCTTTTGTTGCATTACAAAGATTTTGGTGCATTATATTTTCATTTTGGTTTGATCTGAAGAATTTTTTTTTTTTTTTTTTTAATTTCTTCTACTACCCCAAAGTTTTTAAGCCTGGTATTACTCAGTTTCCATGTATTTAGCTTTTCCCTTAATGTTCCTGCTATTGATTTTAAATTTTATAGCGTTGTGTGCTAAGAAGGTTCTTTGTAAGATTTCAATGTTTTATAATGTACTGATGCTTACTTTGAGGCCTAACATATGATTTATTTGTAATTACATTTTAGTTGTCACTGTATACAAATTGATATACTGTATTTTCCAACTTTTAGCTTTATTTCATTTTTAATACTTCTGTATCTGAGAGTCCTGCTGAGGTGAGCTTTGTACTGCTAACTGTAAAGTTGGCACCTTACAGCTAAACCCACCAGCAGTACAAACCCACCAGCTGCTCCTCAGAAACTCTATACAGGGTCATACTGAGTCAAAACTGATTCAACAGCACTTAACAATATCAAACAACAAATCTGGGTTCATTTGTGAGTGATGTTGTCATATGCCTTAATCTAAGCTTCTTATCTGTCATATTGATTCTACCTGAAGGACTCCCTTCAGAATTTCTTGTAAGGCTGGTCTGGTTTTTTAAGATCCCTTAATATCTGCTTATCTTGAAATGTCCTAATTTCACAAATATATTGTTGTTGTTGTTGTTGTTGTTGTTGTTGTTATGTGCCGTGGAGTCAGTTCCGACTCATAGCAACCCTGTACAGGGTTTCCGAGGCTGTAAATCTTTACAGGAGCAGAAAGTCTCATCTTTCTCCCGTGAAACAACTAGTAGTTTAGAACTGCTGACCCTGAGGTTAGCAGCCCGATTCGTAACCACTACGCTACCAGAGCTCCTTATAATATATTAGAGGGAAGATTTTTCTACATAGATAATTACTGGTTGGCTAAGGGCTGCGAACCTTAAGGTCAGCGGTTCGAAACTACCAGCTGCTCCGCGGGAGAAAGATGAGGCTTTCTACTCCCGTAAAGATTTACACCCTCGGAAACCCTGTACAGGGTCGCTATGAGTCGGACAACAACAACAACATACATACATACATACATATATATACAGTATTTCTTTCAGGATTATATATATAATATACTGTTGTTGTTAAGTGCCATTGAGTCAGTGCTGACCTATAGCAACCCTGTATAGGGTTTCTGAGGAGCAGCATGTGAATTTGAACCACTGACCTTGGAGTTCTAATTGACTTTGCAGTCCAGTGCATTAACCCACAGTGACACACCAAGACTCACATATATATGATATGCAGGTTATACAACCTTGCTTACTGAAAGTGAAGAGAAATAAAAAACTTACTGATGAAGATCAAAAAACACATCCTTCAGTATGGATTTCATCTCAATGTAATGAGACTTTGGGGTTTTCTATGAATAGGATCATATCATCAGCAAATAGAGAGTTTTATTTCCTCTTTGTCAATTTGGTTGCCTTTAATTTCTCTGTCTTGCCATATAGCTCTTGCTAAGACTTCCAGCACAATATTGAAAAGGAGTGGTGATGACAGGCATCCTTGTCTGGGTCCTGTTCACAGAGGGAAGGCTTTTAGTTTCTCTCCATTGAGAGTAATGTAGGCTGTTGGTTTTGTATATACGCTCTTAATTATGTTAAGGAATTTCCCTTCAATTCCTACTTTTTTGAGTGTTTTTATCAGGAATAGATGTTGGATTTGCCAAATGCCCTTTCTGCATCAATCGATATGATCATGTGGTACTTTTCTTTTTTCTTATTTATATGATGGATTACACTGATCATTTTTCTAATGTTGAACCATCCTTGCATCCTTGATATGAATCCCACTTGATCATGATGCATTATCTTTTTGATGTGATGCTGGATTCTGTTGGCTAGGATTTTGTTTAGAATTTTTGCATCTATGTTCATGAGGGATATTGGTCTATAATTTTCTTTCTTAGTGATAGGATTGGGTTTTGAAAAATTTGTGTGAGATGAGTACCAAAACAACTCACAAAAGAATATAAACAAATGCATTTGGCCATTTGCAAACAAAACTTGGACTGATATTTGAAGGAAAATAATAAAGTTTCTTTAAAAAAAATCAAATCATTTCTGGGGACAAGACATGGATTTATCACTACAAGCCTGAGAGTAAATGCCACAGTATATAGATGGAAACATCCTCAATTGCTGATCCAACAAAAGTTTTAAAGTCAGCCATAAGCTGGAAAATTAATGCTTACAGTTTTCTGGGATTCTCAAAGAGCAGTACTAGAGCACTATCAAGAAAAGGGTTCAACAATCAACAGTACTCATTACAGTGAGATGCTTACTGAAGAGCTGAAGCCTAAACTTTGGATTAAATACCAAGGATTGCTATCCAAGGGTGTTGTGATTTTGCACACCTCTGCCCACACTGTTGACACTCTGTAAAAACTTTGTTTTGAGGTGTTAAAGTATCCTCCCTATAATTCTGTCTTATTCCACTGGACTTGCACCTGTTTGGTCTCCTGAAAGCAGACCTTCAAGGACCAAGTTTCACCTCTGATTTTCTGTAGAAATGAAGATAGAAATGGCTCACAGCTCAGTCCAAAACTTTCTTTTTAATAAAGTTTTTATTGTGAATTGAGTGATAGTTTACATGGGGAAACCTCAGTTTTATACTCATCATTTCATTACAATGATTACAATCTCTGTGCATCATCATTCAACAGTATTTGCTTTTATTCCCTCTGGGTTTTTTTTTTTTTTTGTGTGTGTGTGTGTGTGTGTGTGGTGGGGGGGAGGATTGGAGATATACACAAATACACTGAGGAATATCTAATCATCAAAACAACCAAAGGACACATTCTACATGCCTGCCTCCTAGCTGCCAGCACACAGCCTTTCTGTTTCTATGAGTCTAGAGTCCTCAGCTGCTGTCTCTCCATGTCCTCATGTCTGTCTCCATCTCTGGTGTTACTGAGACTCTCGATAGAGTCTCACATTTTGCTCATGGTCTTCTTCCTTGATGGTCCTAGGGTCATCTGTTCCTGGATTGTAAGATTAACTACTCCCTCCTTTATGTTACACAACTTCTACCATTACAATTGTGACAATCAAAGTTAGTTATGATAACAATTACTATTAAATCATAAGAATCTTATCCTCATTTCCTTTCACCAGACCATTCTAGACAAGATGAAAACTATTTAGTGAGGATTCTACCTTCCCCCTCACACTCTGAATCTAATCTCCCTCTTGAGAATTTGTAATCCAGTCACTTCATATCTTTATAGCCCTCCATTTTAGGTAACCAATGTCTAAGTTGCCCATCCCTATCAACCCTGTATACAGAGGGAATAGGATTGAATTTGGATGTGAAGACTCCTTTCTTCTCAGGTGGTATTTTGAGCTACTACATTCATAAGTATAGGTCAAGTTCATCAAATTGTAACAATTTATACTTGTTTTCTTTATCAATTTTTTTTTTTTTTTAATCTTCCTCTAGTCAAGTTCTGATCATCAAGAAATCAAAGCTAGTTTGAATGGGTAGTATCTACAAGTTTGGGCATTCTTGTGTATCTCCCCTCACTTCACACTAGGTAGGGGCTTCACTCTCAGCTCTATCCCTCCATGGCTATGTCCTTGTCCATGGGTGCAGGCGTCCCCAGGTCTCAGCACACTTCAGACCAACCAACCCCTCCTCTTCTCTCTCATCTCCTGGTTGACTGAAGTCTATGGAACATGGTCGAACTCTGCCCTATTGTCATTGCTGCCTTTCCCCCTCTTCCACTCACCAGGAGACCAATGTGGTCGCCAGCAAACTCACATGCCTGCTTATGTGTTCCCTTTGAGTTTCAGTCTTGGAGGGGGATTTGTCCTGAAGGGACTTGATTGCTTGCCTTGATGGCTCCCCAGAAAACAACTTGCTTGTTCTTATAAGTAAGTAGCCAATAACACTGCCATTTTTTGTTTTGATTTTTTTTTCTACTGGTCTTTCTTTTAAGAAGTATATTCTGTTCCTGTAGCTGTTCCAGACTGGTCTGCTTGTCCTTTAAAGTGGGAATGCCCCATTTCAGAAGGTTCTAGATGGTGCTTAGGGCTCCATCCTATAGACTACAAAGGCTCCACAGGAAGCCTATTTCACTGGGCAAGTTCTAAAACTCCTTTTAGGTATTCCAATCAATTAGAGGCTGAAGATAGGCTTACAAGCTTTCTATTATCATGTTTCCTTGCATTCCTTTATATCCCACTCAAGTGTCAATTTTACATTAGTAGGAAAGGGAAACCAATATTCATAAGACAGTCAAGCATCTTAACATTATTTCCCCTCTTTTACCCATTAAGTCTATACCTCGTTCCCTGTGTCACAGAACCTTGTTATTCCAAGGTTGAACATACATCATTATTTACCTCTGTTCCATTAAGCCCATGCAAACCTGCCTCAGTGTTTCCCTATCTACCTTGTTCTTCCATCCCCCTCCCACTTCTTGTGAATTGCCCTCCCCAACACCTGAACTATAATGTTTCTATTCCTTACCCTGTGCTCTACTGTTTCTCCCCTGTTCCCACACTCCCACCCCCCTGGTAACCAACAATTTTTTTTTTTTCCTTTTAATATGGGTATCTTTTCTTACACTTTTATAATAATGGTCTTATACAGTGTTTGTCCTTTTGTGGCAGATTAATTTCACTCAGCATAATGTCCTCAAGGTAGCCTAAAATATTTTTAATGAGTCTTATTTGCAGATGAACAAAGAATATTGAAAAGCAAGGATATAATGTGAAAAAAAAAAGATGTATTTGTCTTTTCTAAAATAAATTCTACAGCCAGAGTGCAGATAATTTTTGACTCACCCTTGTGTGTTTGTGTGTGTGTGTGTGTGTATTGTTAAGTGCTGTCAAATTAGATCGACTCAAAATCAAAAGCAACTACTATTCACCAAATCTGGTTGATTCCACAGGAACATGCATCATCAAACATGAAGGGTCATAGACAGGTACAATTGAACAGGAAGTGCCAGGAAGGGGAGTGTTCAAAGCATGCATTTTAAGATTGAAGATAAAGAAGAAAGAAAGAAAAAACTAGTGGGAGGAAGGGAAGAACTATGCAGAGAGAAAAAGGAAAGAAAGAAAAATGAAGATAAAATAAGTGGCACAGTATTAGCACAAGTGCTAGTCCCCAAACACAGCTGCAGTGAACATGGGGAGCTCTCGCTGTTGAAATTGCCCTTCCATCCATGGAAGAGCAGGGGTAGACACTGATGACCACACAGGAAGAGCTACTAAAAAGAGAATAACAAGGGGTCACAAAGCATAACTAAGAAAAGGAAAACAGAAAAGAAATAAAAAGCAGCAAGGTGGTGGCTGTGTGCCATGGAATCGGTTCCGACTCAAAGCGACCTTGTACAGGGTTTCCGAGGCTGTAAATCTTTACAGGAGCAGAAAGCCTCATCTTTCTCCTGTGGAACCACTGGTAGTTTCGATCTGCTGATCTTGCGGTTCACAGCCCGATTCATACTACGCTACTTTGTTGTTGTTGTTAAGTGCTGTCAAGTCGGTTCCGACCCATAGCGACCCTGTACAGGGTTTCCGAGGGTGTAAATCCTTACGGGAGTAGAAAGCCTCATCTTTCTCCCGCGGAGTGGCTGGTAGTTTCGAACTGCTGACTTTCAGGTTCGCAGGCCGATTCGTAACCACTACGCTACCAGAGCTCCTTAAAAAGCAACATAGTACTGGTGAAACTACTAGCTGCCAAACACAACTGCAGTATGAACTCGGGGCTTACTCTATGGAAACTCACACCGCTGACCTGTGAAAGGTGTGGGTTGGTGCTGCTAACTGCAGAGGCCATTGGGGGTCAGAGCTTACACTCCACAAGATAAAAAAGGGGGTGGAGGTTAATGGGGGAAAAGATTAAAGTGGAGAGGATAAGGAAGAACTAAGATAAAGAAAAAAGAAAAGGAAGGGGAAAAGGGGAAACAAGCAGTGCTGCACTGACAGTGAAGGCTGATTTGACCCACTGTGGAGTGGGTGGGTGGGTGTGTTGCACTTGTGATCACTAAGGAGTTGTGCATGTTAAAATCATAACCCTCTGATCAGCAGTCATCAGTGTGGGTGCTGGTGTTATCCAGGGTGAGTGGAGCTTCTTATCTGCTTGCTTCTCTGATCAGAATGCTGCTTGCACTACTTCAAAGTGGCTGTCTTCTACCAGTTGGCAGTTTATTGCTCTGTATACCTTCTTGCTCTGTTTTTGTTCAGGCATTTTATCTATGTCCATTTTTGGAAATTCTGACATCCAGGAATGCCATACTTACCTGTCCCAATTGGTTTTTCAAGTCTTTATTATAGAGAACATGGACAGCATATCTGCTTAATCTGCCATCTTGTGCCCTCCCTCTTTCCCTTCTAAGCACTCATGAGTGAAATATTTAAACATATTTCATAAAAGTGTCATAATATGCTGTTCCTCTGGTTATTTCTCTTTAAAGCAAAAGCACATACTTACAAATATTTATGCATTATTTGTAGTTATTTATACATGACAGGTCTTGTGAGCTGCTCCCATAAAGATGTTGTTGTTGTCAGGTGCCATCGAGTTGGAAGCGACTCATAGTGACCCCATGCACAGCAGAAATGAAACAATGACCGATCCTGGGCCAACCTCACTACCACTGCCACACTTGACGCCATCACTGATGCCACCTGGCTGATCCATCTCGTTGGGGGTCTTCCTCTGTTTCTCTGACCCTCCACCTTACCCAGCATGACATCCTTCTCCAGAGACTGTTCTCTCTGGACAATGTGTCCAATGTAGGAGAGACGAAGCTTAGCCATCTTGGCCTCCAAGGAGCACTCTGGTTGTACTTCTTCCAAAACAGACCCATTGGTTCTTTTGGCAGTCCACAGCACTTTCAGTATTCTCCTCCAACACCACAACTCAAAGGCATCAATTCTTCTACAATCTTCCTTATTCACTGTCCAGCTTTTGCATCCATATTAGGTTATTGAAAATACCATGGCTTGGGTCAGGCGCACCTTAGTCCTCAAGCTGACATCTCTGCTCTTCAGTACTTTAAAAAGTTCCTGTGCAGCAGATTTGCCCAATGCAATATGTCGTCTGATCTCTTGACTACTGCTTTCGTGAGTGTTGACAGTTGATCCAAGAAGAATAATGTCCTTGACAACTTCAATCTCTTCTCCATTGATGGTGTTTATTGGTCCAGTGGTGAGGATTTTTGTCTTCTTAACATTGAAATGTAATCCATATTGAAGGCTGTGTTCTGTGATCTTCATAAGTATATGTTTCAAGTCCTCTTCACTTTCAGCAAGCAAGGTTGTATCATCAGCATATCACAGGTTGTTAATGAGTCTTCCACCAATCCTGACGCCACGTTTTTCTTCATAGAACCCAGCTTCTCGTATTATTTGCTCAGCATACAAATTAAACAAGTATGGTGAAAGAACACAACCCTGTCGCACACCTTTCCCAATTTTAAAACATTCAGTGTTCTCATGCTCTGTTCGAATAACTGCCCATAAAGATAGTAGCCAGGATAATGCTATAGAGCACAGCTCTACTATGTACCACATGGGGTCTATTGAGTATATGAACTGGAATCAACTTAATGATGAGTTTGACTTGCTTGGATACATAATACCTGCTTCAGTGTAAAGACTATATATGAGAGCTTTAAATAACTGGACATTTTCTCATTCTCTCTCTTCACATATTCTTTTGCAAAGTCAGGAAATAGATATCATAACTGACACGGTGAAATCTTGAGGTCAATGGATTTGTTACCAGATCTCACAGCAAAACAATGATAGAACTATGTTTACCTCAAACCTCAGGTTTCTACTGCCAAACTTTGTGTTACTGAGGGCCTGCAATAAAAGCTTAGGTTATTTAAGTGGTGGATCACATTTCTCTTAGCATGGATCTCCTACACATTGGTCAGTGATTCCTCATTCTTCTTACCCCATTCTTATGAATGCAGTAACAGAGAACTTCCCTTATTACCTTCCTATTGTGCAATTATTTTCTTATATTTTACTTAATCTTAAAGACAATCTTATGAAGTAGAAACTCTGATTTCCAATTATAATTGAACTAATTAATGATGAAGTGCCAAACAATCAAATGTGATAAAAAATACTGGGTCAAAATTCACATAGTGATTTGCTTAATTGCATAGCTTGTATTGACTCACCAGGCTATGGAAACAAGTATATCTTTCCTGTTTCAAAGAAGTTTTTGTAACACTCTCAGAACTAGTTACAATGGGTATCATACCATATGGAAATTTCCTAGCAAGGTGGTTCCTCATTAGTTTCCTTAGCAGTAAACTTTAGGATAAAGCTTCATTCTCATTAGGGTTCTGCAGGTTGATACTGGGGGTTAGAAGGTAATTCTTACAGAAATTATATTCTTCTTCTAAATGTTCTAACCAATTGAGGTTGTTGTTGTTCTGGAATAGGCTCCAACACATAGCAACCATGTATATGGTTTCCAAGGAATGGCTGACGAGTTTGAATCACCAACCTTGCAGTTAGCAGTCCAGTGCTTATCCTACAGCACCACACCAGGACCAACTAATAAGCAGATGAAAATATAGCAATGCCTTGGTTACCCTGTTGCACCATTTGCTGGTTACCTCGCCATCATCCACTTATGTCTTCCCTTTTTTTTTTTTTTTTCTACCTTCCTCCATGCCCTCTGGATCTAGGTTTCCTCTTGAAAGCTTGTAAATCAGGCACTTCTTGCCTTTGTAGGCCCTCCCACTTTGGATAGCCAATGTCCAAGTTGCCCATCCCTGTCTACTCTGTGTATGGAGAGGGTGGGAATGATCCTTGCTGTATAGATTTGTTCCCTCTTTTGAGCTACTGCATCCATAGGTGTAGGTCAAGTTCATCAAATTGTATCAGATTACTCTTTTTTTCCTCTTCTTTCTTCTTCTAGTTGAGCTCTGATCATCCAGTCATTGAAGCCAGGTCAAGTGGGTATTATCTGCAAACGTGGGTGTTCTTGTGCATATGCCCTCTCTTCTTATCAGCTGGATGCTTCACTCTCCATTCTAGTCCTCTATGGCTATGTCACTGACACTGGACTCAAGACTCCCCAGGTCTTGCCACAATGTTGGCCAACCAGGTTTCCACCCGGGTTCACAGGAGTCCCACTTATGTCTTCCTTTAAGATCCTCCAGACTCATTCAGTTTCCATTTCCTTCGCAATATCTAAGAAGAAGAAATGGGGTGATCCTATCCAAGGAATGCTCCTTGCTGATCCCAAAATTATTTCACCCTTTTCCAGTGATTGATTAAAGAATATTCTTATAATATGATTATAGCGATGGGACTTCTCCATTAAAGGGCATATTCCCCACTTCATGAACAAAAAGCAAGGGAATAGGAAAAATATAAGTAGTCACTTTGCTGAAAAGTTCATCAGAAGAAAGTAAGAGATAGCTGAAAAATAGTATGAAATTAGAATTAAAGAACCTGATTCAGAGTCTAAGCTGGAAATATTTATGATCTGCAGTTTTTGCACATTAACCAGTATTCTTGTCTGTTGTTGTAAAGTGCTGTCAAGTTGATTCCACCTCATATTGATGCTGTATAAGATTGTCAATGAGCAACTGGTAGGTTTGAATCACCGACTTTGCAATGAGCAGTACTGTACCTATCCCATAATTGGCAAGTGACAAATTGGCCCCCAACACATGGCGAGCCCTTGAATAAGTGATCAAAATGTTCTTCAGTGCTGTGCCACACCATGATCAGCTGTGGATCAGATCACTGTGATCCATAGGATTTCACTGGTTGATTTTCAATTACAGGTCTCCAGATCTTCTTTCTTAGTTCATCTTAGTTTGAAAGCTCCAGTGAACCTAGTTCAGCATCATAGCAGCATGAAAACCACCATTGAGAGATGAATGGTGGCTTCACAAGAGGTGCACTGACTGGGAACAGAACGAGGTATAAACAGCAAAAATTCTGTCACTAACACACCAGTGCGTCTTACATGTTAACTAGGTTTATTATATTTAGTAGGAAATATGGAAGAGTCTTCCTATGAAAACAAGATGGCAGATTGGGTAGACATGCAGTGAGGAGCTCCATCAGCAGCAACACAGAATACCGGACCAAGCAGGCTCAGGGGATGGTGCTAGAACTCTGAACCACATATAAAGGAATATTTAGAAGGCTGGAAGGCTTATACCTAGGGGAATTTGTAGCAGAATCAAGAAATCCATTGCTTTTTAATTAAAAACGCTCAGTTGCTCCCAGAGCCACCATCTTGGGAGAGAGCAAGCTGGGGGAAGGATCAGAACAGCTACGAATGCCTGACAGAACCGTGGAGATACAGGTGTGGACATTATTGGGGTTTTTTTGTTTTGTTTTTTTTTTTTTGTATCTGTTCATTGGTCTCTCGCTATCTCTCGCTCTCTCCATTCTGGTGACAAGAGGGGATGCCTGAGCAAATGACACCCAACCCACCACTGGAGGGTTCTACTATGCATGCACACAATCTCCTCGAAATTTAAAGTGACAGTTTCCACTTAAAACCAAATGGCCACCACTCATCTGTCAGTTTGTCGTACTGTGGTGGCTTGTGAGTTGCTGTGATTCTGAAATCTATGCCACTTGTATTTTAAATACCAGCAGGGTCACCCATGGTGGACAGGTTTCAGATGAGCTTCCAGACAAACACAGACTAGGAAGAAAGAGTGACAAACTATTTCCAAACATTTGGTCACTGAAAACTTTATGAATAGCAGGGAAACACTGTCAGATATAGTGCCGGAAAATGAGACCCTCAGGTTGGAAGGCACTCAAAATGCGACTGGGGAAGAGCTGCCTCCTCAAATTAGGGTTGACTGTGATAACGTGAATGGAGTAAAGCCCATGGGACCTTCATTTACTGTGGAAGCACAACTCAAAATGAAGAGAAACAGCTGTAAACATCCACTGAATATCAGAATATGGAATGTACGAAGTATGAATCTGGGAAAATTGGAAGTTGTCAAAAATGAAATGGAATATATAAACATCGATAGCTTAGGTATTAGTGAGCTGAAATGGATTAGTATTGACCATTTTGAATCTGACAACCACATGGTTTACTATGCTAGGAATGAGAAATTGAAGAGGAATGGTGTTGCATTCATTGTCAAAAAGAACATATCCAGATCAGTCATGAGGTACAACCCTGTCTGTGATAAGATAATATCCATGCGCCTACAAGGAAACCCAGTTAATACCAATATTAGTCAAATTTACACACTAACCACTAAAGCCAGTGAGGTTGAAATAAAAGAATTCTACCAACTTCTTCAATCTGAAATAGATCAAACATGCAATTAAGATGTATTGATCATTACTGGTGATTGGAATGCAAAGGTTGGGAGCAAAGAGGAAGGATCAGTAGTTGGAAAATATGACCTTTGGTGATAGAAATGATGCTGGAGAATGTATGATAGAATTATGCAAAACCAATGATTTGTTCATTTCAAATACATTATTTAGACAGCATAAGAGACAACTATACACATGGACCTCACCAAATGGAATACATAGAAATAAAATTGACTACATCTGCGGAAAGAGACAATGGAAAAGCTAAATATCATCAGTGAAAACAAGGCCAGGGGCAGACTGTGGAACAGACCATCAATTACTCATATGCAAATTCAAACTGAAGCAGAAGAAAATGAAAACAAGACCACGAGAGTCAAAATATGGCCTTGAATATATCCCACCTGAATTTAGACATCATCTGAAGAACAGATTTGATACATTAAACACTAAATACTGAAGACCAGAAGAGTTGTGGGATGATATCAAGAACATCATACATGAAGAAAGAAAAAATCATTGAGAAGACAAGAAAGAAGGAAAAGGTCAAAATGGATCTCAGAAGAGATACTGAAACTTACTCTCCAGAGTAGAGGCGCTAAAGCAAATGGAAGAAATGAGGAGGTACAAGAGCTGAACAGAAAATTTCAAAGATCAGCTTGAGAAGATAAAGCCAAATATTACAGCTAAATGTGCAAAGACCTGGAATCAGAAAACCAAAAAGAAAGAATACGCTTGGCATTTCTCAAGCTGGGTGAACTGAAGAAAAAATTCAAGCCTCAACTTTCCTTATTGAAAGATTCTCTGGGCAAATTATTGAATGATGCAGAAAGCATCAAGAGAAGATGGAAGGAATACACAGTCACTGTACCAAAAGGAAATGGTTCATGTTCAACCATTTCAAGAGGTGGCATATGATCAAGAGCCAGTGATACTGAAGGAGGAAATCCAAGGTTCATTGAAGGAATTGGCAAAGAACAAGGCACCAGGAGCTGATGGAATAAAAAATGAAATCTTTTAGAAAGTGTGGCAGCACAGGAGGCACTCACTCATCTCTGCCCAGAAATTTGGAAGACAACTATCTGGCTGACTGATTGGAAGAGATCCATATGTGCCCATTTAAAAGAGTGGGGACCCAACACAATGCGGAAATCATAGGACAATATCTTTGATATCCCATGTGAGTAAAGTTTTGCTAAAGGTAATACAGAAATGGCTGCAATCATACATTGATAGAGAATTTCCAGAGGTTCAAGCCAGATTTAGAAGAGGCCATAGAACGAGGGATATCATTGCTGATGTCTGATGGAACTTGGCTGAAAGCAGAGAATATAAAAAGATGTTTACCTGTGCTTTATTGACTATGCAAAGGCTTTCAATTGTGTGGATCATGACAAGCAATGGACAACATTGCAACATATGAGTATTCTGGAACATTTAATTGTGCTCATGCGGAATCTCTGCCTGGACCAAGAGGCAGTTGTTCGAACAGAACATGGGAACACTGAATGTTTTAAAATTGGGAAAGGTGTAAGACAGGGTTGTATTCTTTCACCATACTTATTCAATCTGTATGCTGAGCAAATAATCTGAGAAGCTGGGTTCTATGAAGAAAAATGTGGCATCAAGATTGGAGGAGAACTCATTAACAACCTGCGATATGCAGATGATACAACCTTGCTTGCTAAAGTGAAGAGGACTTAAACATTTACTAATGAAGATCAAAGAGCACAGCCTTTGGTATGGATTACATCTCAAGGTAAAGAAAACAAAAATCTTCACCACTGGACCAATAAACAACATTCTTATTAACGGAGAAAAGATTGACGTTGTCAAGGACTTCATTCTGCTTGGATCAACTATCAACACTCATGGAAGCAGCAGTCAAGAATTCAAATGATGTATTGCATTAGGCAAATCTGCTGCATAATACCTTTTTAAAGTGTTGAAGAGCCAAGATGTCAGCTTGAAGACTAAGGTGCACCTGATCCAAGCCATGGTATTTTCAATAACCTCATATGCATGCGAAAGCTGGACAGTGAATAAGGAAGACTGTAGATTAATTAATGCTTTTGAGTTATGGTGTTGGAGGAGAATATTGAAAGTGCCATGGGCTGCCAGAAGAACCATTGGATCCATTTTGGAAGAAGTGCAGCCAGAGTGCTCCTTTGATGCCAAGATGGCCAAACTTCGTCTCTCATACTTTGGACATATCGTCAGGGGGAACCAGTCTCTGGAGAAGGATATCATGTTTGGTAAGAGGGAGCGTCAGAGAAAAGGAGGAAGACCCCCAACGAGATGGATGGCCAAGTGGCAGCATCAATGGACTCAAGTGTGGCAACAGTTGAGGTTGGCCCAGTATCAGGCACTGTTTCCTTCTGCTGCACATAAGGTCGCTATGGGTTGGTACCGACTCATTGGCACCTAACAACGTGGTAGAATCTAGATGGTCAGTCATCCTCCTTTCAAGTTCAGTTCATCACTAATCTTATATACCCTTTCTACTTCATTAAACTTGTACTTATGACATCTTTTATTAAATTTTTCATTTGGACAACTACTTTTATGGTCTTAGAGGACAACAGACACTGGTTGTCCCTAAGCCTTAGCAGTCAGAGAGAGCAGTAATATAATCACAAACAGCTTCCATGTTCTGTGTCAGTCACAAAATGCATTCATATACATGTTCATTTCATCATCATAACAATTCCATTAGTATCAATAATTCATTTTATTGGTGATTAAATAGGTACATAGAGTATATACAATTTACCCAGAAGCTAGTAATTCAGGAAAAGTCAGAATAGAATGAAAAAAACACATAGTCTATTTGACAAAAATTCTGTGTTCTTCATAGTAGCCTAGATGTTAAGGAACAATTATTAAACAATTTTTTTAGAAGATACTATTGGTACCATACACAAGGTCACTCAACTTTCCCCACCCCACTTTTATGAAGGTTGACTGCAACAGCTCACAGACAGACGTATTCTTGGCAACAGCCTTCACCAAAGGGAGCTACCTCATACCAGAACATCCCTGAGAGGCTATTCCCTGAAAACAGCCTGCAGCTCATAAAATATTGATTCTGTGGTACAAAGTACTGCTCCTATGCTACATGATGAAAATCCTCAGTGGTGTTACACCGCAGAGTTTATTGTGGGAAGAGACTGAGAGGTTGCATGTCAACAAAGGCCATATGTTTGCCTAGCTTTTTCTTCTACTCTACCATGTTTGGCTAATTCCCATATAGGTTTTTCCTGTGAATGTAGTTGCTGTGTGCTGTGAAGTCAATTGCAGCTCAGAGAAATGCTATGTGACAGAGCAGACCTTTTCCTCAGGCTCTGCTTTAAGGTAATACAACCTAAGGTAAGAACAGACTATGCCTTGAGACTACCTGAGATTACATTCTAGATCCACTCCTCATTAACTGTGTGATCCTAGGGAAATTGTTGAACAACCCTAAGCCCCAGATTTCCCATTTGAAACATAATATGTTTTTTTGTTGCCACCACTCATCTCTCAGTTTGTGATATTGTGATAGCTTGTGTGTTGTTATCACCCTTGGTAGTCTAAATAAAACAGGGTCACCCATGGTGGAAAGGTTTCAGGTGAGCTTCCAGACAAAGATGGACTAGGAAGGAGAGACAAACTACTTCTGAATATTTAGTCACTGAAAACCTTATGAATAGCAGTGGAACACTGTCAACACCAGATTATTAACTGTTGAAACATGATGAAAACCACCAAAAGAATGTCAGATATAGTGCCAGAAGATGAGTCCTTCAGATTGGAAGGCACTCAAAATACGACTAAGAAAGAGCTGCCTCCTCAAAGTAGAGGTCACTGGGATGATGTGAATGGAGTAAAGCCTTCAGGGCCGTAATTTACTGATGGGGCACATCTCAAAATGAGGAGAAACAGCTGTCATTGTTGGCGACCCTGTACAGGGTTTCCAAGGCTGTAAATCTTTATGGGAGAACAGAGCCTCATCTTTCTCCTGCAGAAGAGCTGGTAGTTTCAAACTGGTGACCATAAGGTTCACAGCCTGATTCGTAACCACTACGCTACCAGAGTTCCTTAGAAACAGCTGTAGACATCCATTAATAACCAGAACATGGAATGTATGAAGTATGAATCTAGAAAAATTAGAAGTTGTCAAAAATAAAATGGAACACATAAACATCAGTATCCTGGGCATTATGAGCTGAAATAGACTGATATTGGCCATTTTCAATCTGATAATCACATGGTTTACTATGGCAGGAATGACAAATTGGAAGGGAATGGGGTCTGATTCATCATCAAAAAGAACATTTCAAGATCTATCTTGAAGTACAACACTGTCTGTGATAGGTTAAATATCCATAAAAGACCAGTTAATAAAACTATTATCCAAATTTATGCCCTAAACACTGAAGTCAGTGATGATGAAGTTGAAACAAACAGGAAGGATCAATTGTTGGACAACATGGCCTTGGTGATAGACACTATGCTGGAGATCACATGATAAAATTTTGCAAGACCAATGATTTCACTGAAAAGACCTTTTAAAAACAAATTAAAAGGAGACTATAAGGAGCTCTGGTAGTGTAGTGGTTATGAATCTGGCTGCTTTCTGCTCCCGTAAAGATTTACAACCTTGGAAACCCTATGCAGGTCGCTGTGAGTCGGAACCCACTCCATAGCACATAACAACAACATATGGATCTCACTAGACAGAATACACAGAAATCAAATTGACTACATCTGTGGAAAAAGGTGGTGGAAAAGTTCCATATCATCAGCCAAAACAAGACTGGGGCAGACTGTACAACAAGCCATCAATTGCTCATATGCAAGTTCAGGCTGAAGCTGAAGAAAATGAAAACAAACCCATTAGAGTCAAAATATAACCTTGAACATATCCTGACTGAATTTAGAGATTATTTTAACAGATTTGATGAAATATACACTAGTGACCCAAGACCAGAAAAGTTGTGGGATGTGGGCTGATATCAAGAACATCATACAGGAAGAAAGGAAAAGGTCATTGACACAAGAAAAAAGAAAAAGGCCAAAATGGACATCAGAAGAGACTCTAAAACTAGCTTTCCAGCACAGAGATGCTAAAGCAAATTGAAGAAGTGAGAAGGAAAAAGAGCTGAACAGAAATTTCAAAAGGTACCTCTAGAAGAAAAAGTCAAATATGAAATGTGAAAATATCTGCAGTTAGAAAACCCAAAGGGAAGGACACACTCACCATTTCTCAATCTGAAAGAACTGAAGAAAAAAAATTCTAGCATCGACTTGCAATATTGAAGGATTCTTTGGGCAGAATATTGAATGATTCAGAATGCATCAAAAGAAGATGGAAGGAATATAGTTACTGTACCAAAAAGAAATGGTTGGAGTTCAACCATTTCAAAAAATAGCATATGATCAAGAGTCAGTGACACTGAAGGAAGAAGAACAAGGTACATTGAAGGCATTGGCAAAGAACAAAGAACCAGGAATTGATGGAATACAAATTAAAATTTCTCAATAAACTGAAGCAGCACTGGAGGCACTCACCAATCTATGCCAAGGAATTTGGAAAACAACTACCTGAAAAACTGATTGGAAGAGATCCATATATGTCCCCATTCCAAAGAGGTGACCAAACAGAATGTGGAAATCATCAGACAATATCATTAATATTGCATATGCTAGTAAAAGTTTGCTAAAAATAATTTTAAAAGTTTCCAAAATACATTAATAGGGAGCTGGGAGAGCTTCAAGCCTGATTCAAATGGAGATGTGGAATGACGTCATTGTTGACATCAGATGGATCTTGGCTGAAACCAGAGAATACCAGAAAGATGTTTATCTGTGCTTTATTGACTACACAAAGCTTTCTGTTGTGATGCATGACAAGTTATGGACAACATTGTGGAGGATGAATATTCCAAAAAACTTATGTTCTCATGAGGAACCTATACATAGACCAAACGGCATCTGTTCGAACAGAACAAAGGGACACTGAATGGTTTAAAATCAGGAAAGGTGTGTGCCAAAGTTGTATTCTTTCACCATACTTATTCAATCTGTATGATGTGCAAATAAAACTAGAAACTGGATTATATGAAGAAAAACACAGCATCAGGATTAGAGGAAGATTCACTAACAACCTGCTATATGTAGATGCTGTTTGATACTGCAAGGTTGGCAGTTCAAGTTCACCAGCTGCTCCTCAGAAACCCTATACAGGGTCGCTATGGGTTGGAACTGACTTGATGGCACTTAACAAGACCAACAACATATGTAGATGATACAACTTTGCTTGCTGAAAGTTAAAAGGATTTAAAATACTTATTGATGAAGGTTAACAACTACAGCCTACAGTATGGGTTGCACTTTCATGTAAAGAAAATAAAAATCCTCACAACTGGATCAATAAATAACATCAAAAAATAAATGTCAGTTGGCTACCCAAAATGGGGGGAGGGATACAAAGGTAAGAAGTGACTGGTTTACAAGCTTTCAAGAGGGAACCTAGATCCAAAGGGCGTGGAGGAAGGTAGAGTCTCCAGTGAATAGTACCCAGCCTGTCTAGGAAGGTCTGATGAAATGAAATACAGATGGGTCTCTTGTGATGCAATAGTGAATAATTATTATCAGGACTGATTGTGAGGGTTGGAAATCTAAAGGTGGACATTTTGTAGTAAGGAGGGGAGTGATTAACTTTTCAGTCTAGGATCTGAGGGCCCAGGGACCATCAACGGAGAAGAGCGGAGAGCGGGATCCTACCCAGAAAAGCAGTGAGGCCTGAGATGGAGGCAGAGAAGATGATGTGGAGAGATGGAGTGGTTGGGGACTTGGGATCCAGAGAGGGAAAGGGGCTGAGGACTGTGGGGGGTGGGGGGGCAGGCTTGCAGGGTACACCCTTTGGTTGGGTGAGGATGCATGGACGGGATGTTAACTATGCCGATGAAACAATGTATGATAGAATGGATGTAGGACTAATGTTCTCCCACGTAGACTATCACACAATTCACAATAAAACATGTATTTAATAAAAAAAATAAATGTCAGAAAGATTGAAGTTGTCAAAGACCTCACTTTGTTCAGATCAACCATCACCACTCATGGAAGCAGCAGTCAAGAAATTAAATGATGTATTGCATTCAGCAAATCTGCACAAGACCTCTTAAAAGTATTCAAGAACAAAGATGTCAGCTTGAGGACTAAGATGTGCCTGACCCAAACCAAGGTATTTTCAACAGCCTCATATACATGTAAAAGTTGGACAATGAATAAGGAATATTGTAGAAGAATTTATGCATTTGAATTATGGTTTTAGAGGAGAATATTAAAAGTATCATGGAATGCCAGAGGAACAAACAAATCTGTGTTGGAACAAGTATAGTCAGAATGTTTGTTAGAAGCCAGGATGGTGAGACTTCATCTTTCATATTTTGGGCATTTTATCAGGAGGGACCAGTTCCTGGAGAAGGACATCAGGCTTGGTAAAGTGGTGGGTCAATGAATATGAGGAAGACCCCAACGAGGTGGACTGGTACAGTCGCAGCAGCAATGTGCTGAAGCGTTGCAAAGATTGTGAAATTGGTGCAGGACTGGGCAGTGTTTCATTCTCTTATGCATAGGGTCACTGTGAGTCAGTACCAACTCAGTGGCACCTAACAGTAACAACAATATGCCTTACCTTTTCATCATTGTTAGGTACCTATTATTGGAAAAATTCCTACTCATAGTGACCCCAGATACAACAGAATGAAACACTGTCCAGTCCTGCTCCATATTAACAATTATTGTAATGTTTGAGCCCATGGTTGTAGTCACTCAACTTGTTGGGGGTCTTCCTCTTTTTCTGTGACCCTCTACTTTACCAAACATTATATCCTTTTCCAGGGATTGGTCCCTCCTGATAACATGTCCAAAGTACATGAGCTAAATCTCACCATCCTTACTTCAAAGGAACATTCTGTCTTAACTTCTTCCAGGTCAAATTTGTTTGTTCTTCTGTCAGTCCATGGTACTTTTAATATTCTTTTTCAATATCATAATTCAAATGTTTAATTAATTTTTCTCCATTAGTATTTATTATCCACCTCTCACATGGACATGAGGCAATTGAAAACGCCATGCCTTGGGTGAGGTGCACCTCAGTCCTCAAACTGACATCTTTTTTTCTTTGACACTTGAATGAGATCTTTTGTAGCAGATCTGCCCAGTGCAATAAATTGTTTGATTTGTTAATTGCTGATTTCATGAATGTTGATTATAGATGCAAGCAAAACAAAATCCTTGACAACTTCAATCTTTTCTCTGCTTATCATAATGTTGTTTGTCAGTCCAGTTGTGAGGCATTTTCTTATCTTTATGTTGAGGTACAATCTGTACTTAAGGTATAGTCTTTGATCTTCATCAGTAAGTGCTTCACATCCTCTTTACTTTCAGCAAGAAAGGTTGTATCATAACCATATTGCAGGTTGTTAATAAGCCTTTCTCCAATCCTGACGCCAAGTTATTCTTCATATAGCCCAGCTTCTTGGATTATTTGCTATGCATACAGATTTAATAAATGTGAAAAATTACAACCTTGACACACACCTTTCCTGATTTTAAATCATTCTGTTATCTCTCATTCTGTTCAAATGACTGCCTCTTTAACTGTGTACTTGTTTGGCATTAGCACAACTAAATATCATGGAATACTTCTTCTTTGCAATGTTATATATAGTTTGTGATTCACACAATTGAATATCTTTGAATAGTAAATAAAACACAAGTGGTGGAGAGGCAACAATATGGCAAACAAGGCAGTAAGACTATATAGCCCTTCTACAAAAAAGTTAATGGAAAACCAAATGTAACAGATGAAAATGGTAATCTTGGAACCCTGGGCTTCAGATGAAGGGATAGAGCAGTGGACTGAATGCTTACTAAGAGAGAAAGCTGAAAAGATGTGGCAAAAAAGGAGACAGGCTAATGGCCTGTACCAGCTGACCAGACGCAGTCTGGCAGTCTTATCCTTTTGTGAGCAGCTTCAGAGAAAGGTAGCATATTCGCATTGCAGGAATATAATGGTGATTTTTGGACATAAAAGTGTGATTTTTTTTCTTCTTTCCATACTCCCCTGCTGACCAGATGTGTGGCTGGCCCCTACCCACATACACACCCAGTGAAGCTCCCACTCACCTGGCAGCTGAATTCACAAGGGGGTGAGCAGTGCAGTTGTGAGTCCCATTAAAGGAGTGGGGAACTATCCACATCAACCCCAGTGTCTGATTTAGGTGAACCCTGATCCATACCTGCAGGCAGCCCTGCCCAGTACTGGATTAGGAGAAGCAGCTGAACAAGAAGTGGGGAAATGAGGAGGAGTGACCTGTGCTGGCTGGCCAGATGTGGTACCCATCTTGAACTTTCATGGGTGGATGTGAAGGTCAAAGGGCACTTGGTAGTACAGAGGCTTATTAGTGGAGAAAAAGGTGTAAAATGTCTTTTTATACCCCATATGACCCTGGTGACAGAAGTCTGGCCAGTCCTCACCAATATGCATTCCCTGAGAAGCACCAGCTTTTAGGGCAGCCAGAGCCATATTAAAGTGAATTGGGAGCCTGCAGTACCAACCCCACACCTGCAATTAGGTGTGACCTGTTCTAGATCCGCAGAGCTGGTCAGATTCCCTCAGGGATGGAAACACCTTGTTCTCCCAGCTTTGGGGGGTTCTGTATGATTTATTTCCAGATTGGGTACCCAAAATAGATATCACATAGCCCTATAGGAACTCTGTCTAGGGCCAGAGTCTTATCCCTTGCCAGCCTACCACGTGAGGTCCTTGGCTGGCATGAGACCCCAGAATTTGCTCCTTTCTGGGTATGTTATCTGCCCTGTGTTTTTCCTGTCATTGTTTGTTTATTCCTGTCTTGTCTTCTATTTACCTACCCTTGCATTTTGTTTTTGGTATCTCAGTTTTCAAATTTTCTTTATTTTTTACTTTTCTTTGCCAACCACTGCTTCTTCTTGGTTTTTCTTTATTACTCTCTAATCTTCACCCGTTTTACTCATTCTTCTCCCTAATTATGTTCAGTTCTTTGCCTTTCTTTTTATTTTCTCTTATTTTTCCTTCCATGGTTTTTAAATTTTATTTTTCCTCTCCCTACGTTTTTTTTTTTTTTTTTTTTTTGTATTCTTTTTCTAGCTATTGACTGGTTTTTTTGTTTTTTTTTTTCCTTTAATATTTTACTTTTCACTGTTTGTTTCCTTGTTTGTTTGCTTGCTTTCCTTCTCTCTTGTGTGTTTTCTCTTCTTTCCTCACTTGACAGGGAACAGCAGCTGTGTACATAAAGGGATTTGTAATAAATGGACCAATCTTACAAAAATTAATAAAGGAAGTCCCTTCTATATGCTGTCTACAAGATACACACTTACATATAAAGACAAATATAGGTTAAAAATCAATGGAAGGAAAAAAACCCATCAAGCTATGACAATCAAAACTGAGCAGGAATGGCAATATTAATTTCTGATAAAATCAACTTTAAGACAAAACCAGCACAAGAGACAAAAAAGGACATTATCTCACATTTTCTCATGATCCAAGGGTTAATTGAACAAGAGGACAGAACCATAATAAATATCTATGCTCCAAATGAAAGAGACTCTAAATACATAATCAAACTCTACTATAATTGAAGAAAGATATAGTCAATTCTATATAATAGGTTTTGGTTGTTTTTTTTTTTTAAGTATACCACTTTAAGTGAAAGATTGCAAAAACTAGAAAGAAACTCAACAAGACACAGAATAATAATCAACACAATCAACCAACTTGACCTCATAAATTAAACAGAGCACTCAGTCTAACACATATTTTATGTGTTACACAATACACATTCTTTATATGGAACATTCTCCAGAATAGATCTTATGTTAAGCCACAAAGCAGGCCTCAATAAAAATTTAAAATATCAAAATACTACAATGTATCTGTTCAGATCACAATGTTATATAATTAGAAATCAATAGTAGAAAAATCAAGAAACAAAAATCAGATACATGGAAATTAAATAATGCCCTGCTTAAAGGAGCTCTGGTAGCGTAGTGGTTACGAATCGGGCTGCGAACCTTAAGGTCAGCGGTTCGAAACTACCAGCCGCTCCGCGGGAGAAAGATGAGGCTTTCTACTCCCGTAAAGATTTACACCCTCGGAAACCCTGTACAGGGTCGCTATGGGTCGGACCCGACTCGATGGCACTCAACAACAACAACAACAAAGTTGCTAGGTAATAGAACAAGTAAAAAATTCAACTTAAAATTTCCTTAAATGAAATGAAAACAAAACCATAACATACTAAAACGTTTGGGACACAACAAAAGCATCACACAGAGGTCAATTTATAGCAATAACAAGCACATCCAAAATGAAGAATGAACTAAAATTAACACATTCACACAAGTTCTCCAACAATTAGAAAGAGATCAACATAGTAAGCCTACAGCCACAAGACAAAAATAATAAAGATTAAATTAGAAATAAATGAAATAGAAAACAGAAAAACAATAGAAAGAATCAATACTCAACAAGACAAGAAGTTGGTTCTTTTAAAGGATTAATAAAATTGACAAACCATTGACAAATCTAACAAAGAAAGGAAGGAGAAAGTGCAAATAACATTCATAAGAAACTATGGGTAATGTCACAATAGAACCAATGGAAATGAAAAGGCTTGTAACAAAATATTATGAAGAATTGTATTCCAACAAATTTGAAAATGTAGAAGAAATGCACAAATATTCAGAAAAAAACAACCTACCAAACGAATACAAAAGAAACAGAACATTTGAACAGATAATCACCAAAAAAAAAAAAAAAAAAAGAAATTGATCAGGCCATTTAAAAAAACTCCCAATAAAAAAAAGTGTAAGCCCAGATGGCTTTACTGGTGAACATCACCAAACATTCAAAGAAAAGCTGACACCAATTTTACTCATATTATTCCAGAACCTAGAAAAAGTGGAAAGCCCCCAAATATATTTTATGAAGCATACATAACCCTCCTACCAAACCCCAAAATACATTACTGAAAAAGAAAATGATAGACAAATACATCACTGAAAAAAAAAAAATGACAGAGAAACATTCTTCATGAACGGAGAACTGGTAACATAGAGATTATGAGTTGGGCTACTAACCTCAAGGTCAGCAGTTCAAAACTACCAGCTGTTCAGTGGGAGAAAGATGAGACTTTCTGCTTCCATAAAGATTTACATACAGCCTCAGAAACCCATACAGAGTCACTATGACTTGGAACCAACTCCTTGGCACATAACCAACCAATTAATCCCTCATGAACATAGATACAAAACTTCTCACAAAATTCTAGCCAATGTTACTCAATAAAATACCCCCAAAATAATACATCATGATCAAGTAGGTTCCTATCAAGGATGCAAGATTGTTGCTGTATTAGAAAATCAATCAACATAATCCACCACATAAATAAAACAAAGGAAATGAACCATATAACCATATAGACTGATGCAGAAAATGCATTTGACAAAATCCAACATCCATTCTTAATAAAAACACTCAACAAAATAGAAATAGAAGGGAACTTATTTAATATAATTAAGGGCATGTATACAAATCCAACAGCTAACATTAATCTCAGTGGAGAGAAACTGAAAGCATTCCCTTTGGAAACAGGAATCAGACAAGGATGCCCTCTATCACCAGTACTTTTCAATACTGTGTTGGAAGTCTTAGCCAGAGCTACAAGACAAGAAAGGGAATTGAAGGCATCTGAATTGACAAAAAGGAGCAAAACTTTGTTTGTAGATTATATGATCCTATACATAGAAATTACCAAAAGCACAGCAAAAAAATTATTGGAACTCATTGACAGATTCAGGAAAGTGATAGGATACAAGATAAATATACAAAAATCAGTTTGATTCCTCTAATAATACAGACTGCTCTGAAAAGGAAATCTGAAAAACAATACCATTTACAATAGCCACCCCAAAGATGAAATACTTAGGAAAAAATCTAACCAGGGAAGCAAAAGACCTATGCAAAGAAAACTATAAAACATTACTACAGGAAGTCAAAAGAAACAAAAATGGGAGAATACACCATGGTTATGGATAGGAAGACTTAACATCGTGAAAATGTCAATACTATCCAAAGCAATTTTATTCAATCCCAATCCAGATTCCAATGTCATTCTTTAAAGAGCTAGAAAAAGCTGATCATCAACTTTGTATGGTTAATGCACAGGACTGCAAGGTCAGTTTGAACCTTGTTGGCAGTTCAAGCTCATCAGCTGCTCCTCAGAAACCATATATTGGGACACTATGAGTTGGAACTGACTCGATGGCACTTAACAACAACTTTATATGGGAAATAAGGAGACCTCAGATACACAAAGCATTAATTAAGGAAAAGAGCAAAGTTGGAGGCCTCTCAATTCCTGATCTCAAAATCTACTTCACAACCACACACTAGTCAAAAGAGTCTGGTACTAGTACAATGAAAGATATATAGATCAATGGAACAGAATAAGAACCCAGAACTAAGTCCATCCACATACAGTCAGCTGTTCCTTAACAAAAGGCCAAAACACATTAAGTGGGGAAGAGATGGTCTCTTTAACAAATCATGCTGGTGAAAGTGGAAATCCATTTGCAGAAAAATGAAACAAACGCCATATCTCAAACTATATACAAAAACAAACTCAACATGGATTAAAAACTACATGTAGAACCTAGGACTATAAAGATAAGCAATCAATAAATAAGGACAAACTTAGGGATTCTAATACATGATATCAATATGCTGTCAAACATTACTACAAATACACAATCAGTGGAAGACAAAAATAGATGACTGGCATCTTCTAAAAAGCAAACATCTACGTACATTAAAAAAGTTCACCAAAAGAGTAAAACGAGATTCCCTCAGGAAAAAAAAAAATTGTATTGAAATATCAATAAAGGGACTAATCTCTAAAATTTATAGAAAACTTCAGCACTTCTATAAGAAAATGACAACCCAGTTAAAAATGGGCATAGGACATGAACAGGCACTTCACCAAGGAGGACATTCAAGCAGCCAGCAAACATCTGAAGAAATGTTCATGTTTGGATAGATGCAAATCTAAAAAATTAGATACTATCTCACTCCAACATTAATAACAAATTTTTTTAAAAAATGCAAGAGTGTGGAGGGACTGGGACCTCCCTTCCTACATTGCTGATGGGACTGTAAAATGGTGTAGTCACTGTGGAAAATGGTATGGTGCTTCCTCAAATAATTGGAAAAGAAATACCATATGACCCAGAAATTCATCTACTTGGTATATATACATAAGAGTTAAGAACCATGACATAAGTAGACATATGCAAATTCATGTTCTTCACAGCACTATTCACAATATCAAAAAAGATGGAGACAGCCTAAATGCTTATCAATGGAAGAACAGATAAATAAACATTGGTACATACATCTTAGACAGTATAAAATACCTTAAGGCAATTATTGGGCCAGGGGGCCCAGGACCATACTATTAGGATATACCATCAATTGGCATAAAAGTCCACAAAGACAACATTCTACATCCTACTTTAGTGAGTAGTGACTGGGATCTTAAAAGCTCATAAACAGTTATCTAAGGTGCAACTTTTGGTCTCTCCATGTGCAGAAGAAAGAGTGATGAAAATTGAAGATACTTGGAATCAACTAGTCCAGTGAACTAATAGAGCAGGTGAACATCAGTAACCAAAACTCTGAGACGAGAAGAACTAGATGATGCCCGGCTACCACTACTAACTACTCTGATAGAAATCACATTAAAAGGTCCTGAACAAAGTGGGAGAAAACAAGGAACTAAATTCAAAGTTATTTTAATAAGACCATATTTACTGGCCAGAAAGAGACTGGAGGAACCCAAGAGTATGGCCCTCGAGTACCCTTCAAGTTTGAAAAGCAGCTCACCCTTGTAGCCCAATTTTTAACCAAACAGTAGATAGACATATAGGCAGGACAACAGTACTAGTAAGGCATGTTCACCATGGAATGATTGACTAATCATTCAAGATCAAAAGTGCAACATTTACCTTAGGACAAAATTGAGAAGGGATGGGAAGGATGGTGGAATGGAAATAGGAGCCACAAGGATGAAGTAAGATAACTGTTGCTGCATGGAGGAGCTTGTAATCATTGAGATGAAACAAAGTATATGATTTTTTAAATGTAAAATTGATGATCTGATCTTCTCTGTAAAACTTCACTTAACTCACAATAACAAGTTTAAAAAAGCACAAAAGTAAACATCTTTCTGGTATTCTCTGGTTTCAGCAAGAGCTATCTCACATCAACAATGTTATCTCTAGTTCCATGTCCTCTTCTGAATCTTATTTTAATATCTGGCAACTCCCTATAAATATACTGCGACAGCTATTTTTGAAGTATATTCAACAAAATTTTACTTGTATAAAATAATGATATTTTCCAATAATTTTAACATTGGTGGGTCACCTTTCTTTCTAATGAACACAAATATGGATCTCCTCCCATCTGTTGCCCATGTCTTCCAAATTTCTTGGCATAGAGTGAGTGCTCCAAATGCTGCATCATCTAGTTTAAAACATCTCTGGAGTCTGTTTTTCACCAATGCCTTCAGTGCAGCTTGAACTTCTTTCTTCAATGCCATTTGTTCTTGAAATGGTTGAACTACCTCTTGAAATGGCTGAACGTCAACCAATTCTTTTTTTTCCCCATGTTTTATTGTGAATTATATGATATTTTACATGGGAGAACTTTAGTTTTACATTCATTCCACCGTACATTGTTTCATTCCCATGGTTCCAATCCCCTCCATGCATCATCAACAGACCAAAGGGTATACCCTATAAACCCGCCCCCGACACCCCCCCCCCTTCTTCAGCACACAGTCCCTCTCCCTCTCTGGATCCAAAGTCCCCAGCCACTTCATCACTCCATGTCATCGTCTCTGCCTCCATCTCGGGCCTCGCTGCTTCTCTGGGTAGAGTCCCACTCTTAGCTCTTCTCAGTTGATGGTTCTAGACTGGAGAGTTAATCACTTCCTTCCTTGCTACAAAACATCTACCTGTACATTTCCAACCCTCACAATCAGTCCTGATAACAATCATTCACTATTGTATCACAAGTGACCCTTCTGTATTTCATTTCATCAGCTCTGCCTAGACAGATTGGATAGTATTCACTGGAGATTCTGCCTTCCTCCATGCCCTCTAGCTCTAGGTTCCCTCTTAAAAGCTTGTAAGCCAGTCACTTCTTGTCTTTGTAGTTCCCCCTGCTCCCAATTTGGGTATCCAATGTCCAAGTTGCCCTTCTCTGTCTACTCTGTGTGTGGAGTGGGTGGGAATGTTTCTTGCTGTATTTGTTCCCTCTTTTGGGTTACTGCATCCATAGGTGTAGGTCAAGTTCATCAAATTATATCAGGTCACTCTTTCTTTCTTTTTTTTTTTTCCCTCTTCTTTCTTCTCCTGGTTGAGTTCTGATCATCCATTCATCGGGACCAGGTCATGTGGGTACCATCTGCAGGTGCGGGTGTTCTTGTGCGTATGCCCTCTCTTCCTATCAGCTGGTAGCTTCACTCTCCACTCTAGTCCTCTGTGGCCATGCCGCTGACTCTGGGCCCAGGAGTCCCCAGGTCTCCCCATACTGCTGGTCAACCAGGTCCCCATCTGGGTCCACAGAAGCCCACCGAACATTGTAGGGCTTAGCTTGCCGCTTCATTGCTGCTTTTACCCCATTTCCCCCTATTGGTGATGCGATGAGTGTGGTCACCAATCAGAGCGCGTATTTCCATTGAGTCTTAGTCTTGGAAGGGGGTTTGCATTAAGGGGACCCGACC
>NW_006408532.1:26504280-26554956 GCF_000296735.1 Chrysochloris asiatica | reverse complement strand
TCCCGAGTTTTTCATTGATGGCCTTCATAATTCTGGGATTCACATTTAGGTCCTTAATCCATGTTGAG
Source organism: Chrysochloris asiatica (assembly GCF_000296735.1). Classification (NCBI taxonomy): domain Eukaryota; kingdom Metazoa; phylum Chordata; class Mammalia; order Afrosoricida; family Chrysochloridae; genus Chrysochloris; species Chrysochloris asiatica. Next base: position 26,554,888 of record NW_006408532.1, on the reverse strand, counting down.
TTGGTTTTTGTATAAGGTGTGAGGTGAAAGTCTTGTTTCAGTCTTTTACATATCATTTTCCAGTTCTGCCAGCACCATCTGTTGAAGAGACTATCCCCTCCCCATGCAATATTAGTTGTCAACCAATTCTTTTTCTTCTATCTACTTCAAAGAATTAGTTGAATCTATGTTGCTGTTGTTAGGTGACTTCCAGTCAGTTCTGATTCATAGCAACACTACATACAACAGAACAAAACATTGTCCAGCCCTGCACCATCCACACAATCATTGCTGTTGCCACTGTGTCAATCTGCCTCAATGAGGTTCTTCCTCTTATAAGCTGACTGTCTACTAAACATGATGTCTTTGCCCAAAGATGGGTCCCTCTTGATAACATATCCAAAGTACGTGAGACAAAATCTTGCTATCCTTGTTTCTAAGAAGTATTCTGCCTATACTTCTTCCAAGACAGATTTGCTCACTCTTCTGGAAGCTCTTGCTACAATCAATATTCTTTGCCAACACCACAATCAAAGGTCTCAATTATTCTTGTTGTTGTCCAGTGCCATCGAGTTGGTTCTAACCCAAAGAGGCCCTGAACAGGGTTTCCGAGGCTGTAAATCTTTATGGGAGCAGAAAGCCTCGTCTTTCTCCCACGGAGCAGCTGGAAGTTTCGAACTTCTGACCATGAGATTAGCAGCCCGATTTGTAACCACTACATTACCAGAGTTCCTTCAATTATTTTTCTTAGGTCTTCCTTATTCACTGTGCACCTTCCACATGCATATGTTAAGTACTGCTAAGGAGGTTCTGACTTATACTGGCATTGTATAGTGTTTCTGAGGCTGTAAATCTTTGCAGGAGCAGAAAGCCACATCTTTCTCTCATGCAGAAGTTGGTGGGCTCAAACTGCTGAACTTGTGGTTCCCAGTCCAGTGCTTATCCTACAAAGCCACCCCAATTCCTCTAGATTCATTTAGATTCCAATGCATATGAGGTGATTATATGGCTTCAGTCCAGGTACACCTTAGTCCTTAAAGTGATATCTTTGCTTTTGACCATTTTAAAGAGGTGTTTTTTTGTTTTGTTTTGTTTTGTTTTTAACTTCAGATTTGTCCAATCGATACATGGTTTGATTTCTTCAATGCTACTTCCTTGGTCATTTATTGTGGATTCAAGTAAAATGAAATCCTTGACATCAATATTTCCAGTAGTAATCAATGGAAAAACTTCTCTTAATGTCTGAAAATAGTTTGCTGGTAATTCTATTTTGATTATCTAGACTTCTGGTAAGGTGCTGTAGGATAAGCACTGGACTCAAACTACAAGGTCAGCCAGTTCAAACATACCAGCTGCTCCTTGTAAACCCTATAGAGGGTCTCCAATTCAGGGGTACATAATAATTATCATAATTCCAACAGTATACTCAGCCTAAGAAAGTACTCTGAGTATGCAATTTTCCCAAGTCCTATTCAACCAGACTCTTGCTGGAGAGAAAAACAAAGCTTATGCAACTATGCCAGTCAGGATTCCAATAAAATGGGAATAGGCTGAATAATATATTTTGAGAAACATCTAAACTTCCGGATTCTGAGTATTCAGATACATTTAGCAGACATTATGGGGAGCTCTGGTAGCATAGTGGTTACAAATCAGGCTGCTAATCTCACTCGGTCAGCAGTTGGAAACTACTAGCTGTTCCGCAGGAGAAAGATGAAGCTTTCTGCTCCTGTAAAGATTTACAGCCTCGGAAACCCTGTACAGGGTCGCTATGAGTTGGAACCAACTCCACAGCACACAACAACAACATGTGCCAAAATAAGTGCTGGTGTGGTGCTGTGGGTTAATGCGTCAGACTGCAAAGCCATTTGAACTGCAAGGTTGGTGGTTCAAGCTCACCAGCTGCTTCTGGGAAACCCTATACAGGATTGCTATGGGTCAGAATCGACGAAACAGCAAGAACAACATGTGCCAAGAACTTTGGTAGATTCTGGACATGCAAGGAGGGAATTTATCTTTCTTTGGTAAGCTGATATTAAAGGGAGGGGAAGGGTTTCTACTTTATAAATCAATAGTAAATCCTTCAAGTGCTGGATGAGTGTATAAATTCAGGTTGCCCTGTAGGATAAGCATTGGATTGTTAACCACAAGGTTGATGGTTCAAACCAACTAGCTGCTCCTTAGAAACCCTTTAAAAGGTCACAGAATAGAAGGCACTTAACATTATAGTACATGTAAAAGTCTCAGGTAATTATCTAGTAAATGAAGTAAGCAGGCTTTGAGATAAATCTAGCTATAACATAATCAAGTTACACAAGCTTTTAATGGATTATAATTTTGTAAGTACTAATACTTGTGAAATTTTTGCGTTTAGCAAATTAGGTATCATTTGAACACAATGGCTGATGCTTAATAAGAATTAGAATTATATTTTGCTTGTTATATAAGTAAATATCTTGTTACATGCCTGTTTAATGCTTGTGAAAACCATTCCCAACATTCTCTTTAGAATAAGAGTCTAATTACACATTTATCATTAAAATTACAGTTAGCTAATTGCCTTAGAGATATCTTTATCTCTCTTGCAGCTTGCTTAATCCTAATGCATGTTTTCAATAATCATTTGTTACTTAATTAACTAATTAACAAACAATACCTGTCCTGTGGAAAATCCTAAATTAAACACTTGAGGCTCTTTAATTGAATGCTCAATAACCCAATATAGTCCTTAATATTAGAACTTTTAAATATTGCCAAGATTCTAGTGAATCTTATATTAGTTTGTTCTTGTTATCTTTGGAGCTTAATTGGTAAAAGAAGGCAGCTGATAGTCCACAAAGGATAGCCAACACAGTGAGGCTCTGACGAAACAGAAAAAAGTCATTAATAGCTGCTAAGCAATAGTCAAAGTTGGCCATTCAGATTGGCCAACAACAAAAACAGTTCCATTAATTTAGAATATAAATCCCCCCCCCCCATGAAATTTAGCACATTTTGGAAGATGGGAACATACAGGCTTGAAAAGCAAAATCCATGATTCAAAACAGATACCCTGGTTTGAATGTACAAGCACAGTTCAAAATGCGGTGGTGTTTTCTTCTATGGAAGTTGGACTTTGTAGAGTACTAAAGATCTGTGTTGGAAGAAGTGCAGTCAGAGTGCTCCTTGGAGGTCAGGATGGCCAAACTTCATTTCTTATTCTTCAGACATATTGTCAGGAGGGACCAGTCGCTGGAGAAGGATATCATGTTTGGTACGGTGGAGGATCAGAGATAAAGAGGAAGACCCCCGGTGAGATGGAGTGACAAAGTGGCAGCCTCAATGGGCTCAAGCATGGCAACAATTGAGATGTTGGCCCAGGACCGGGCAGTGTTTTGGTTTGTTGTGCATAGGGTCCCTATGAATCAGTACCAACTTGATGGCACTTAGCAACAACAACAAAGATGGACTTTGTGAAGATGAACTTTGTAGAGTATTCCACTGTACCATACTCCTTTATATTGTTTTCCAAAATTCCTGTCCTCTAGTTGATACTGTGTTATTTTCAACTCATAGTGACCCCATGTGTGCCAAAATAGAAATTGTCTCAGTAGGGTTTGCAATAGCTTTTCTTAAAGTACTCTTTATAGTATTCTTATGGAGCTCCCATAAAGATATACAGCCTCAGAAACCCTGTACAGGGTCGCTATGGGTCGGAATCAACTCGACAGCACTTAACAATAACATGGAGCCTTGATGCGGTTCTATAGGAAAAGAACTGGACTGCCAAGGGCAAGGTTGGCAATTCTACTTCCCAGCTGCTCCTTGGGACCCATATAACAGGATCTCTTTGAGTCAGATGTTAGAACTGACTTGACAGTAATTTATAACAAGAACATGGAGTTTCTGGGTCATGCAAAAGCCCTTGGCTGCTAATCAAAAGTTTGGGGGTTCTAATTCACCCAGAGGCATCTCAAAAAAAAAAGATCTGGTGAATTACTTCTGAAAAACCAACCACTGAAAACCCTATGGAACACAGTTCTACTCTAACACACATGGGGTTGTCATGAATCAGAGTCTACTCAGGTACAACTGATTTGGTTATCACTAAAACAAATGTCAATGTCATCACCTTCCAAAGAAGGAGGCATAGTTTTCCTCACTCCTTGGTAAAACTCATTTACAAAAACCAAAAGCCCCATAGATAATCTGAACTTACTTTAAATTAAGATTATACTCCCAAATTTTGCTACAAATGCCCATAATTTACCTATCAGAGATTGTGAAAGACATCATTAAAATTCCAATCAAAGAATTTTCTTTTGCTTGTGTTTAGAATAATTTCTCCTAGTTTCAACAGTGTTTTTGTTAAATCACATAGGGTGAGAAATAATAATAGGATATCACTTAAATGAAAATGTCGTCTTGACAGGAGGCACAATATTCAGTTTACAATACAAGGGCTTCTTGCCAGCTCCCAAGTTGAATTGATTGCCCTCATTATATACATAGTCTACATTCCCCCTATCTGCCCCACCCTCTCTGGTAACCCCAGATCCACTGAGCTGTTGAAATCCTGTATTGCAAATTAGCTTCAAACTTTCCATTCTTAAGCATTGCTGCACTCAAATTGTTGGTAGTACTTCAAATGCCAAGAGACTGAACAGAATTCTGAAAACTTACAATGAAAGCTATTTTAAAATAATTTAGCATAAGGATCAGAGCTTTTTCACCAAGGTAGCAATTAAGTCATCACCTCTACTGGCCCTATAAAAATTGATTAGGCCCGTTTTTATCACCCATACCTTCTAAACTACTTTCCTGTACAATCTAACACCAAAGTCAGAAATCATGCAGTGCAAACTGGTACCAGGAAAAGAGAGAAAAGGTCATTAAATAAAACTCATATTTTTCATATGTTCCACTGATATTAACCCTGTGGAAAATGACCAGGCAGGTAATGTTTCACTTACTCATGTAATTATCGTAGCTAAAGAGATTTGTCCAATCAAATCTCTTTTTCCTGCTAAACTAGGGAAAATATAATCATGTGTACTTCAGGGATATCTCATTTTTCAGGACAGCTCAGCTGGGAAGACTGTTCATTCCTTGCCTATTTTTAAAAATCCTTAATTTGCTTATGAGCAATATTTGAACATGCCAGACTTTCTGACTGTCACATCTTCCATCTCTCAATCTTCTGCCCCTCCTCCTCTCCCATAAATGTTTCTAGCCTCTTATATAACAAACTTTTCCTGGAAAACCTGCTTATTATCCTGGCAGGTGCTTTGTGTTTTTCATTCCATGGCTTCATCTCTTCTATTTCAAGTTACCTTCTAGGGTTTGTAGGCAGTAGTCAGTAAAGACCCATCAGCTGTGGCAAGTCTGCAACCTGGCCCTCATGCTTGAGTAACTTCCAGAGTTAGTTCCAAACTGGCCTGGTATTTACAACCATTTCATTCTCTTGCAGTGCTGTTTATCCCCTATGATGTGGGAAAGGGGCAACTAACTGGGTACTGATTGAAATGTATTTAGAGCAGTTAAGAACTTGGTGTTTTACCACTGAGAAAGTTAGATGGATTCACCTTAATTTGAGAATACATCTGCCACTGGCTGAACACCAACTATTCATCTGAAATTACTGCAGCTGTTTTATCATTATTTTATCTTTTAGCCTTAGTGGTAGTTCAGAGGTAGAATTCTCATCACCCAAGGAGGATATTAAGTCTGATTTCTGGTCAATGCACCTCATGGGGAGCCACCTCCCACCTATCATTGGAGGCTAGCGTGTTACTGTGTTGCTGAACAAACTTGAGCAGAGCTTCTGGATTGAACAAGGAAGAAAGAACCTGTGATCTACTTTTAAAAACCAGCCAATGAAAACCTTGTGAATCACAACAGGCTTATCTGAAATTGTTCATGGGGATGATGGAAGGCCAGGGAGTATATTGTTTTAATGTGCATGGCATTGCATGAGGTCCACTTGATGGCAGCTCCCAATAGCAACAGACTCCTCTAAAGCTCATACAGACATTCCCATCTTTCAGATTGGGAAACTGAGATCAGTCACTTCCCCACATACCCCAAGACAGGAGGAAAGGACTTCTAATGTGCAACTATATAAATCATCACTTATCTAAATTTGATGTGCATATGAACTACCTTCGGATTTTAGTGAAATGTAGATTCTCTGGAATGAGTTCTTGAGAATTTGCATTTCTAACAAGCTCCCCATTGATGCCTTGCTGCTGGCCCATGGACCATTTTTTGGCTCCAGGCCAATAACAATCAAAACAAACAAGGGTTTGTTGTTGAGGTGCCTTTGAGTCTGTTCACTTATAACGACCCTATGCACAACTGAGTGAAATATTGCTAGGTTTGGGGTATCTTTTTTAATAAAGGGAAACCTTCAGTGGTGAATACAAGAAGACCCATACAGAGAGAGATACTGTGCAGTGGCCCTGTGGGCATGAAAGTTCTTGAATCTATGATGCCAAACAGGGTATGGGCAAGATGTGCTGGGACTCATGCCAGCATCCATGTCTGACAGGCATTTTGCTCTCTGCCAGCAAGTTCCTTGGCAGAAATAGGAAATGCACGTTTTTCTGGCTAGGATTTGAATTTTTTTCCCTAATTTTGTCCCAATGGATGACTTACAAGTACCTCTATTGCTTCAGATAGCTCAATGTTTTTAAACTAGTTGTTATATAAAGAAACTGTAACAGAGAGGGTGCTATGCGTAAGTTTAAAAGACCTAGTTCTCAGTCCTATTTATGGCATTTACTAGCTCCATGATTATGTGAAAGCATGATACTTCTCTCAAACCCAGTTTCAGTTTTGAAGTCAGGGTGATAAAATCTTACCTTATTCTGGAGAGCATTTGTAGATATTCTAAAATTATTAAACCTAACCACTTAAGTACAAATGAACTATGCTGGCACAACCATTTTGGAAAGCAATTCAAATGCAACTGGTTAGAAGTCCCTGAGAGGCACAAATGGTTAACGCATTCAGCTGCTAGCTAAATAGTTGAAGGTTTGAGTCCAGCCTGAGATAACTTTAAAAAAGGTGTGGTAACCTATTTCTGAAAAAAAAAAAAAACCTAGTTATTAAGAACTTTATGAAACACAGCTCTGATACACATGGTCTTGCAACAAGTCAGAATCAACTAGACAGCAACTGGACTGGGACTAAAGCTAAATTTATGCCCCAAGAATTTCACTTCTACAATATATTCCCAAGAGAAATGAGTGCATAGGCCTACTGGAAAAAGTGTATGTAAGAACTTACACAGAAGTTTCACATATAGTAGACAAAAGCCTGAAAACACCAAAATGTCTGTGAATATCCAAATAGGCACAGTGATTTGCCACAAAGTCATAACTGAGTCCCATGACCTTCTTTTCTCCCAAGAATTTCTAATAAAAATTTTGCAAACATAGAGCAAAGTTGAAATAATTTTATAGTGAAACATCATTTATACATTACTTACATGCTTTTATTAACACATTTCTACAGTTTCTTTGAGAGCACAGTGACTCTGTATGAAAAGCACTGGGGTGTGAACCACCAGGCCCCCAGTTCAAGCCCACTTGCCATTGCTTAGGAGAAAGATGAGGCTGTCTGCTCCCATGAAGATGTAAAGTCTCCGAAACCCTACACAGGGTCTCTATGAGTCCGAACCGACTCGACTGCACTTAACAACAACACACTTGCTTTATTACATATTTATCCATTTATTCACTTCTCTACCCACTTATCAACCCACTTTTTTTTTTTTTTCTAGCAATGAACTATTTATGTCTAAAACATTGTCACCAGTCCAAACAGAAACTCTGTATCATTTAGCAACAACTCCTTATGCCCCCTCAGCCAGTCCCTGGTAAATTCCCATCTTTCTATCTTTATGTGTATCATGGTTGGTAAAGTAGAGGATCAGCCAAAAAGAGGCAGCCCCTCAAGATGGATTGATACAGTGTCTTTAATATGGAATCATAATGATGATCATAAGGATGGCACATGTCTAGGCAGTATTTGATTCTGTTGTACATAGGGCCTCTATTAGTCAGAACAGACATGACCACACCTAACAACAACAAAAACAACAACAAAGATGAGATCATACAATGGTTGTGTATGGGCTCATTTAACTTGTTTTCAAGGTTTATCCATGCCATAATATGCATCAGACCTTAGTTTCTTCTTATGGCTGAAAAATATTCTATTGCATGTATCCCCACATTGTGTGATACGTGCAATAGAATAGTCCTTCATCTGTTGATGTATGCTCACATCATTTCCACCTTTTGTTTACTGTGAATAGTACTGCAATGAACATCAACACAAGTATCTGAATCCCTGCTTTCAATTCTTTTGGTTGGAATTCCTGGGTCATATGATAAATTTATGTTTATCATTTTGAGAAACTGCTCCTTGGTCTTTTAATTCACACTTTAATCTCTTTAATTTCTGCCCCATTTACATTCTTTAATCTCTGCTCCATTTACATTCCTGGGGGGATTTACTTGCTTCAGTCCTTACCATCTTCCTTTTCCTGGTCTATTTCACTCAGTTTCTTTACTATTCGTATCTCCCCTCTCTAGACCACATTATCCAGCAGTTACTTGTCTTATTTTAAAAATCTGATTATATCATTTCCTGTTAATTTCCAATTGCTTTATTCATTTGTGCATCCATAAATTCATCAAATAAACATGTATGGGGTGCCTACTCTATACCAGAGATTATGCAAATTTTGACTGTAAAAAAGGACACAAGCCTGGCCTCTTCCTCATCCAAGACCTTTCATAATATAGGTCCAATCTTTCTTTGTGGCCACCTTCCTGATGATGCTCCAGCCATGGTCAAGTGCTCACTGGTCATTCCATGATGGGACATGCTCTCTTGTCTGCCTAGAATCCCCTTTCACTCTAAACTCATCTGGCAAATTCCTAGTCTTCCTTCAGTGACAGAATTTTCTGTGAAGCATTCTTTAGATTGTTGTTGTTGTGTGCTGTCGAGTCAGTTCCGACTCATAGCAATCCTGTATATGGTTTCTGAAGAGTGGTTGGTGAGTTTGAAGTGCCAAACTTGCTGTTCAAACCAGCCTTGAGGTCAAGTGCTTCTTCAGCTACGTAGGCAGAATTCAAACTCATTCTTCTTCTGTGTTCCCACCATGGCTACCTTACTTAGCATAATTTTATTACAGTTATTTGTGTGGTAGTCTGAAGTCCAACTACTTTTATCTTGTTGGGTTTCCCCCTCACATTGTTCATGGCACTTGCCAATTAAGAAGTACAAAAGGAAGGAAGGGAAGAAGGCAGAAATAAAGAAGAAATGGCCATAGTATTGCTGTAAGCAATGGCAGCACTATGTGGAAAATGAGAGGTACCTCATCTCCTAGGAATCGAGCCAACTGAAGTGAGGTACCATTTTAGATATGAGCACATGTGACTTCTAATCTTCCAGCTCCCTGAAGAATCCTTAATCCAGATAACTAGAGCGATTCCCTATTTTTCACTTAAAGCAGCCAGTCTCTGAGAAGAACAGGCTTTGGGAGAAGGAGTCCATAAGCTAGAATGATATACTTTTTACATCTAATATCCTGAGATATAAAGTAGATGTGTTCAGGGAATGAGCAACAAATTGAGACTTTGTCGGTTGTCACCAAGCAGGTAGCCACCCACCTGTGATACAAGCCACCCACCTGTGATACTACCATCGCCAAGCCACAGAGTAAAATTAGAAGGATAAGTACCTTCAAAGCATAGAATTAGGTCCTCTGAGTAAGAATCAGAACTCACTTTTATGTGATGGGGAAAATACCAAACTGAGAAATTTTGTTAAAAAAAGAAAGAAAACTCTAGCTATAGTCAGCTCTGCAAACATAACCTATCACTACCGACATACTAATGTATGTCAAGTACCCTGTTGTGCCATAATTCCACACCCAGGTGACTGGCAGGTTTAAAACAAGAAACTAGTGAGCCCCAGGCCAATAACAATAATAATAACAAGGTAGCAGAGAAATGCTAATTGACTCTCTTTAAAAAAACATAAATGCTTGTATACCAGCCCCTGTTGCTTCCCACTCATCTTTGCAATCTTGGTCCCTTCCATCTAACCTCCTTTTCCTCCTAAATAATGTAATGAACAAGTCCTATCTTAGTTACTAGTGAAGTTCCTTAAGGGGAAAGATGGTTATCCCCCTGAAAACAAAATGAAGTCAGAAAACTCCCTGCTAGCAATAAACAAAAGCCTACCCAGCTGAATACCTGAACAAGATGGAAAGAGTGCAAGTGTATTACTGAGGTACCTTCTGGCCAGTCATGGCAAGAGGGGGCCGGGGCTGTCAATCAGGTTGCCTCTGAGCTTCCTGCACACATATCCAAGGAGAAAGCGGAAACTCTTTGCCTCTGCTTCCTTGTGGCATGAAAACGCAGACAACTAGAGAAAACCAATTCTTAGGGCCACATGTCTGCCTGTTTTCCCTGACACCAAGGACAATCCCTTAGCCCCTAAGTCCCAGACGTCCTTCTTTGTGCCACCCCAAATGAATAGCCAAAAGACTCCAACACTGACTCTTTGCCAAAACTGTCCCAGAAGCCTCTCTGTGTGTGAGTGGGCGATGAGGGTTATGGGGTGAGGAAGGGTGACTGGGTTCAAAAGTAAAGTCATCAGAAATAATGAGGCTGTTCCGCCCTGCTTCCAGCCAGCCAGGGGAGCAGAGTGCTCTTTCCAAGCGGGTGTCCCGGCTGGGCTGCTGCAATAACTGGTCACGGAGAGCTGCAAGCAAATTGCTTTGACAAGGCTGTTCCTGTTGTAAGGGTTCAAGGGTGCCAGCCACTAGGTCAGCGGCTGCCAATCAAGCGGACAGCAAAAGCCGCTCATTGAGCCTGTGATTTCTACCTAGGCCGCAATTATCTCTGACTATTCCGGTACCTCAGCAGCTCGTCTGATTAAACCTGCCTCCCTTTTACATCTCTTTCAGAGTGCGCTTCACACACTAATTAGTTGCCTGCTCTCTGCTGAGATGTCAGACCCTCCGTCAATTTATCTCTATTTCAGCCTGCTCGGAGTGACTTCCCCAGTTATCAAAATTTAATCATGCCTTCAAAAATGTTGCAAAGTGGTCATTAGAGGCAAAAGGCCACAGGATACAATATTCATTTTTCTCTATCTTCCAGCCATCCAGCTGGCATCTATAATGGATATCCTGGGGGCTCTGAGAACACGTTGATTTATGCAACCTCGGCCCTACTCTCTCTGCGCTGCACCAGGCTGCTTGAAAGAACAGGTTTTAACAAGGTCTGAGGTGGGAGGACATTAATCACTGCAGCATTGTATGTGGAAAAGGGTGCTGTGTAGTCAAAGAAACCCTTACAGTAGGGCAGTGGGGTATTTTTTTCCCTTCTTCTTCCTTACCACCTTCTCAGTGATAAAGGAGAGTTTGACAATTGATTAGACCTTTCTGTAACCTTGCAGCCTTGTGAAATGATGAGAGAGAGAAGAGAGGTAGAGAATGATTCTCATACCAACAGTTTTAATGTGCAATAACTTTATGATTCTTGACTGAAACTGGCTATCAAAATCAGTCCCAACTCAATGCTTTCTAAAAAAGAAGCTCATTCTTGGAATAAGAGCCCTTTTCGGCCAAATGTGTCAGAGCCAATCATAGGCGCTGGGAGTCCCGCCGTGACTGCCCGCTGCCTCCAACGGTGGGATCCTGATAAAAATCACATCTGATAAACTCACCTCTGCCTGACTGCCTAGTTGGAAAGAAGGTTTAAGCCCCAAATCAACAATGATGAACTGAAATCTATCGGCGAGCGGGAATTGTTATTAACCTTCCATCCATCCAGTCTCTCCCCTCATCCCCCTCCGTTGACACACTTTTTGACCTTGTAAGGAGCTCTGGTAGCGTAGTGGTTACGAATCAGGCTGCGAACCTTAGGGTCAGCAGTTTGAAACTACCAGCTGTTCCGCGGGAGAAAGATGAGGCTTTCTGCTCCCGTAAAGATTTGCAGCCTAGAAAACCCTGTACAGGGTCGCTATGAGTTGGAACCCACTCCACAGCACATAACAACAACAGCAAAGCCTGCAGCTCCTCTACTGTCTTTTCTTGTCCCCTGCTTTCTGGAAGCAAATTCTCCTGTCCCTGTGAAACATCAAAGGTGATTTTTTTTTTTTTTTGCCTCCTGCTTTTTTGTTTATGGCAAAAACGCTTCATGTTAAGATTTTTTTTGAATGCTCATTCCAGTCTTCATTTTTATGCATGTGGTCTTGGAGAAAACAAGCAAAACTTTTACAGAAACTGAAACAGGATCTGGGTAGCACCATAGAGATGTGTTGTAATGATGAATTAACTGTGAGCCTTTTTGCCCACTCTTGTAACCACATCCTGAAGCCCAGAATAACTAGAAAGTTCTTGTTCTTTCCTTCTTCCTTGAGGACATTAGCTTTGGCCTAAAAGAGACTTCTTCATAGAATAAAACCCATAGATGTGCCCTGACCTCTTGGCAAAACAAGGGGACACAGAGAACCAGAGGGATTCTTATTTATGTTTTAGGAGGGTAGAAGGTAGTTCATCTAAAATGTTACACTATTTTAGAATTCCTGCCAGCCAGCCTTTTCTCAGCCTAATTCTCTGTCTAGAGGAGGATCAGCTTTATGGTATAATCCAGAAACAGGCCAGACCGGGAAACAGGGAGGGAAATAGGAAGAAACCAGTAAAGTTTGACTTGTTTTGCTGAAACCAGCCAACTTCAGCTGTCCCTTTATGGAGAACATTCCAGATGTCAAAACCAGAAAACAAACTTACTAACAACAGTTTGGTGGCTGTGTGCCGTGGAGTCGGTTCCGACTCATAGCAACCCTGTACAGGGTTTCCGAGGCTGTAAATCTTTATGGGAGCAGAAAGCCTCATCTTTCTCCCGCGTAACAGCTGGTACTTTCAAACTGGTGACCTTGTGGTTCGCTCGCAGCCCAATTTGTAACCACTACTCTACCAGAGCTCCTTGTTCTGAACAATAGTTTAGAACACAGAAAAGTGCTATAAGAAGGCATTGCATACATCTGCCTTAAAATGATACTTTTATCAAATAGTGGGTCCTAGCACCATGCCTTCAGGACTGAATAATAATGAATCCTCCACCCACTATGGTTATCAAGCTTGGAGCCTGCCACCAGATCCTTGTGTTAGACTTTACTTTCCAATCTGTAACAATACCCTTCCAATGACGTGCTTAATGGTTTAAATTCACATTCAACTGCCAGGTGTGAAGTCTGGGGAGGGCTCTTTTCTTTTTGTAAAATAGGATGTCCAGCCTCTGGGATCAGGAGAATTTACTGCAGCACTGACCATTATGGCTACTACATACTTGGATCAGGTTGACCTTTTGAAAGGAAGTAATACACATATGTTTTCAGACAAACATCTATCTATGTGCCACTGATCCCATAAATGACCATGCTGAGTGGATAAATGATGTAATCTGAAGTGATAAAGTAATGATGTAATCTGAAAGTAGGATATCTCAAGCTTATGAATCTAATGAGCTCTGAAGGAAGAGAATGAAATTGTGGACTAAGATAGAAAGCAGATTATTTCCATTTTTTAAAATGTCTTCATAGTTCAATATAAAATTGGAAGACATTTTACACTTGCAATATACACAATAAAAAACACTTTCATAAAAATGTGAATGCACAAAAAGGGAAGATTTTTCATAATCATATCTGAGTTTATTTATACCATCATGAAGCATTTCTCTTCCTTATTTGGACTGTTTGGCTGCCCTAGTATTTTAAATGTACACAAGATAATCTACCTTCTTCAAATTATTTTATATCAGAAGTATTTACCTGGGGCCCATAAACTCCCCACAAAAAAATGTGTTGCTTTAATTTAGGGGATTTAAGTCTTTGTGTTTTGTTTTGTTTTTTTCAAACCCTCTAACAATAATGTAGGGTTTCATTCAATTATGGATGTAAACCAAAAAACTACCACTCACTGTCCCTGTGATTTTGCCACCAAGAGAAATCACATGTATTTTCACATCATATCATATTATATTTGTTGTAATTTTCTCAAAACATCATATATATTTATGATTTATTAATTTTTTGCTATTATGAGACCTTCTACTCAATCTTGGAGTTCTGGGGTGGTGCTGAAAGATAATGCGCTAGACCGCAATGTCAGTTTGAACCCCAAGGTCAGAAACCCTCACAGGGTCACTGTGAATCAGAACACACTCGAAGGCACTCAACAACAACAATTTAATTTTGGTTGATGCTTGACCATTTCAAAAGGTAACATATCATCAAGAACTGATAGAAATGCACAAAGAGGTCTAAGTTACTCTGAAGCATTGGTGAAAAACAAGGATCTAGGAATTGATGAATACAAATTGAAATGTTTCAGCAGTGCTGGAGGTGCTCAATCATCTATGTCAAGAAATTTGGAAGACAGCTACCTGGCCAATCAGTTGGAAGAGATCCATATCTGTGCCTTTTCCCAGCAGAATGTGGAAATCATCAAACAACACCATTGATGTCACATGCAAGAAAAATTTTGCTGAAGATAATTTTTAAAATGATTATGTAGTACATTGCCAGGGAGCTGCCAGAAATTCAAGCTGGATTCAGAAGAGGGCATGGAAGAAGGGATATCATTGCTGACATCAACTGGAACTTGGCTGAAATCAGAAAATACCATAAAGATGCTTAACTGTGCTTTATGACATTCTACTGTGTGGATCATAAGGAACTATGGATAGCAATGCAAAGAATGGAAATACTAGAACATTTAAATGGTTTTAAATCAGGAAAGATGTGCACCAGGGTTATATCATCAAACTTATTCAATCTGTATGCTGAGCTATTAATCCAAGAGCATGGCATATGAAGAACAATATGGCATCAGGATTGAAGGAAGACTTATTAACAACCTAAATATGCAAATAATAAAACATTGCTTGTTAGACGTGCAGAGTGCATAAAATATTGACTGATGAAGATCAAAGACCACAACCTTCTGTTTAGATTGCATCTGAATAGGAAGAAAATGACATCATGATAAATGGAGAACAGAATGAAATTGTCACAGACTTCATTTTATTTGGATCCACACTTAATGCTCATGGAAGCAGCAGTCATGAACTCAAACAATATATTGCATTATGCACATCTGCTACAAAAAAATCTCGTTGAAGTATTAAAGAGCAAAGATGTCTCTTTGAGGAATAAGGTGCACTTGACCCAACTTAAGGTACTTTCAATTGCCTCGTATGAATGACAATGAATAAGGAAGACTAGGAGAATCAATGTATTTGAATTATGGTGTTGGTAAAGAATATTGAAAGTATCATGCACTGTCCAAAGGGGGAGAAAAATCTGTCTTGGGAGAAGTACATTCAGAGTGCTCTGTAGAGGCAAGGATGGTGAGGGTTTTCATCTCTCATACTTTGGGCATGTTGTCAGTCGGGATCAGTACCTGGAGAAGGACGTTATGCTTGGTAAAATGGGAGGCAAATGAAAAGAAGATCTTCAGCAAGACGGACTGACACAGTGGCAGCAACAAAGGACTCAAATATAACAACAAACGTGGGGATGGAGCAGGACGCATGCATACTCTGAGAGTGAAAAGGGCACTTATTACTAATAACAACGGCACAACAGTGTTTCATTCTCTTGTGCACAGCATTGCTATGATTCAGAACCAACTCAATGGCACCCAACAACAACTCAACTTATTATTTGATGCCTTTAAAAAGAAGGAGCTATATTACTATATCACACATTTTTAATATGGGTAGTTACATTTCAGCGTAATTGATCTTTTTGAAATCCAAGGATTTGATGTATTAAAACTGTTCTGAAAAGAGATTCATGTGCTTCCCAGACTTTCAAAGGAACCAGCACCAGAGGAAAATATCTGTTGTAAATAAATTTTGGTCTAATCATGTCATGTAGTGTCCCATCTCTTTCAAATAAAATGAAGGATAGATTCTAGGAATTGTTTTGATATAGATGAAACTCTGCTTTCTCATTCTTCATCTCAGATTTGCAATCAAAGAGGATTTTTTTTTTTTTTATCTCATGTTGCACATCACACTAGAGTGATCAGAAGCTCATTATAATTCTCATTATCCAAATGTTAGGTTTTTCGTGGTATCTGTGGTTGGTAAGAATAAAAGAAAGAAAAAACACCAAGCATAATAAATAGGATGACCATATGATTTATTGTTAAAACCAGTACACTTTGTGAGCGAAAGGGGCACTATTAATAAGGAAGCCAGAAGAACAGTTGTAAACTGGAACTATGCTCAATGAACCATGAAGTATGGTCACAGTAACAATAATTTACTTTCATGTAGCACTAATTTTATCATTGAGCAGTAAGACAAGCCAACCCACCATAAAATATATTATGAGTAGAATTATGAGAAGTTTTATGATTAGCACTGTAAGATTTTCATGTAAATAAGTCTTAAGTGTAGGATTTCTGATTTGAATGATATGAAATCAAAGAAGAGTGTATTTTCTATGTCGTAAGCTTTAGTAGCTAAATTTTAATATAGGACAACTGAGCAGATGCAGTTGTTTATGACAATTTAGAAGAAGGTACATGAGGTATTTTTTTTCCAACCTGGCAACAGAGATGCCTTAATAGTGACTTATATATAATAAACCTAATCTATTTTTATTCCCTTAGGACTCATAAACAAATAAGTCTAATACTGTATTGCTATTAAATTAAAACCCATAGTATTTCATCGCTTTTGAAAAAATTCCCTCCAATAAGTCATGTAATTAGTCATATAGCATGCCCACTCTTTGTAAGTAATAAATTTGATGTTCCTTTACTCCCAACTAGGTATTTAAAAAATGTGATGAAGGTGGATAACACTGGGGGATAGAGTTATAATGAACTCACTCTACCAGCTCACAAATCATTTTACAACATACAAATAATTTAAGAGCAAAATAGTCAAGGACTTATAAAACAATGTAAATTATATCGAGTTTCTCTATATCTACAGTTTCTTCATTACCCATGTGTGGATCATCACTGCATATTATTTATTCTAGTCCAACTAGTCTCCATTTCCACATTGCTACTGTGACCTATGCTCACATACTTCTCTGTATGTCTTCTTACTCACATACCTGTACAGGGAAGTGTTTAAATAATACATAGATCTTCACCTACTAAACGTGGATAGAAGTGGAAAATCCAGCTAGATGATTACTAGATGTTTCTTGCAACTTTAAGATACCATGATTTTGAAACTATTATAACAAATATACTGATGAAAAAAAAAATTAGACTACATTTCAAAATCTAATTTTAGAGTGTTAGATTAGTCAAAATATTTGTCTAAGTATATTAATGTCTTCATTCAACAGTGGTTTTAATTAAGAGGTATCTCTTATAGGGAATATGAAAATTTTAAGGTGGTACATCAGAAGACTCTTAACACTATTCTGTTGTTGTTGTTGTTGTTATGTGCCATGGAGTTGGTTCCAACTCATAATGACCCTGTATAGGGTTTCTCAGGCTGTAAATCTTTACGGGAGCAGAAATCCTCATCTTTCTCCCACGGAACAGCTGGTAGTTTCAAACTGCTGACCTTGTAGTTTGCAGCCCGATTCGTAACCACTACACTACCAGAGCTCCTTAACACTATTCTAAGGAAGACTTATTCTTATATTTAAAGTGTTAAAAAGCAAAGATGTTTCTTTGAGGAATAAGGTGCACTTGACCCAACCCTATGGTGCTTTCAATTGCCTTGTATGGATGACAATGAATAAGGAAGACTGTAGGAGAATCAATGTGTTTGAATTATGGTGTTGGCAAAGAATATTGAAAGTACCATGTACTAGTACTTTCTTATAGGGAATATGAAAAATTTAAGATGGTACTGCAGAAGACTTTTAACACTATTATAAGGAAGCCTTATTCCACCACTGGAAAACACAGAGCTTTCCAAATAAAAGAGTGAGTGTCATTGAGAAACTTTGTCAAAAATCAAGCCAAATATTCTATATTAACTATGGAAAGGTGAAAATATTTACCAACATTTTTCTGTAACTCCTACAACTAAAAATCCTGGATGTTATAAAACTAAGCAAAGCAAAGAAAATCTCAATAAATAAGTTGAAGATATAAAGGAGGAAATTAATGAAATTTTAGAAGCATAATATACAATAATGGAAATAAAAGTTCAGTGGATGGGTTCAGGAGCGGAACATAGGGCCTAGAGGAAAGAATCAGTGAACTAGACAATAGAAGAAAGGAAATGACCTCATCTTAACAACAGAGAGAAAATGGACGGGGAAAAAAACAACAACAAAAAAACAAAAACAAAAAACAAAAAGAACCTCAGGGACATAATGTCAAACATTCCTGTCATTAAAATCCCAGAAGAAAAGTTGAAGGAGTGTGGGACTGAAAACGTAAAGCTTCCTAAATTTAACGTGATTCATAAACCTACAGATGCTAGACCCTAGGTGAAACCAATAGGATAATCCCAAAGAAAGCCATGTTAAGACTCATTACAGTTAAACTTCTGAAAAAAGTCTTGAAAACAGTCAGAGAAAAACAGTACTTTACTTGTAGAGAAAAATGCTTGTAGTGGCATCTGAAACCACAGACAGTATTTTTTAAGTGCTGAGAAAAAATAGAACTGTAAACCCAGCAAAATATCCAGCAAATACCTAGTTATGTCCAGCAATAATCATATTTTTTGATTAAGAAGAAATCAAAGCATTCTTAAATGAAAAAAAAAAAAAAAAGGAGAATCTGTCATTAACAATCTTATTCTTAAAGAATGACTAATAGGGTCCTCTAAGGAGCTCTGGTAGCATAGTGGTTATGAATCAGGCCGCTAACCTTAAGGTCGGCAGTTTGAAACTACCAGCTGTTTCGCGGGAGAAAGATGAGGCTTTCTGCAGCCTCGGAAACCCTGTGCAGGGTCACTATGGGTTGGAACCGACTCCGTGGTACTTAACAACAACAACAACAACAATAGGGTCCTCTATTCTTGGAATAGAAGATTAACTCACACACACACACCGGAGTCTTTGTGTGGCACTGTGGGCTAATGTGTCCAACTGCAAAGTTGTTTGAACTGCAAAGTCAGTGGTTCAAGCTCAGCAGTTGCTCCTTGGAAACACTATACATGGTCATTATGGGTCACAATTGACTCGACAGCACTTAACAACAACAACCCCCTTTTTATTACAAAACTTCTACCTTTACATTTGTGACAATCGCAATTAGTCATAATAACAGTTACTGTAGAATCATAAGAATCTTATCCCCATCTCCTTTCACCAGACCTATCTAGACAAGATGAGAACTATTCAGCAGAGATTCTTCCTTCCACCACACACTCTGAAACTCAACTCCCTCTTGAAAACTTGTAAGCCAGTCACTTCATGCCTTTATAGTCCCACCCCCCCACCCCCCATTTTAAGTAGCCAATGTCTAAGTTGCCTGTCCCTATCAACCCTGTGTACAAAAGGGGTAGGTTTGATCCTTGATATGAAGACTCCTTCCCTCTCAGTTGGTATTTTGAGCTACTACATCCATAAGTATAAGTCAAGTTCATCAAATTATAGCACTTTACATTGCTTCCTTTATCAGATTTCTTTATCTTTCTCTAGTTGAGTTCTGATGACCAAGCTATCAAAGTTAGGTCAAATGGATACTATCTGCAAGTTTGGGAGTTCCTGTGCATCTTCCCTCACTTAATACCAGCTGGACATTTCACTCTCAGCTCTAGCTCTCTGTGGCTATGTCTTTGTCCATGGGCTCAGGAGTCCCCAGTTCTCACCACACTTTGGACCAACCAGCCCTTCATCTTTTCTCTCTAATCTCCAGTTCAACGGGAGTCTGTGGAATGTGGCTGAACTCATCCCATATCTTCATTGCTGCCTTTCTCCCACTTCCACTCACCAGTAGACCAATGAGGTCACCAGCAACCTTTGTGTTCTCTTTGAGTTTCTTGGAGGAGAATTTGTCCAGAAAGGACTTGATTACTTTCTGATGGCTCCCTGGCAAACAACTTGCTGGTTCTTATAGTAGCTAATCAGACTGCCATTTTTGGTTTTGATTCTCCCTTTCAAGAAGTATCTTCTGTTCCTCTAGCTGTTTCAGGCTTGTCTGCATGTCTTTTCACGTGGGAATGTCCCACTTCAGAAGGTTCTGGATGAAGAATCACTAGTATTTCTATATATTTGTTGACAATAAACACATGGACACTGAAAGTTAAAATACAATACCATGTATAATCACTCAAACAATAAACATTTAAGTATAAATTTAACAAAACATGACAGAACATGTAAACTACACAATGCTGATGAAAAAAAGTCCAGGAATATGTGAATAAATGGAGACGCATAGCATGTTTATGAATTAGAAGATTCAATATAATAAAATAATGTCAATTCTCTCCCAAATCCCAGCAAGATATTTTGTATGTATAGACAAAACTTACTATATAGCTATAATAATCAAGTCTGTACGGAATTTGCAGAAAGATAATCAGGTCAATAGAAAAAACATAGAATCCAGAAACTGATCTAAGTAAATACGCCCAACAGACATTTTACAAGGTGCAAAGACAATTATGTGGTTTCATTGATAGATGCTGGAGCAAATGGAACTAAGGCAAAAAGTGAACCTCAACCTCAGTCTCTTGCTTTATACAAAAATTAATCCAATATGTGTCAGACTTAAATGTAAAATTATAAAACTTTTAAAAGAAAAACAGAAGAAAATCTTTGTGATCTAAGATAAGGCAAAGAGTTCTTAGAATTGATACTCCAAACAAAATCAATAAAAGGAAAAAACTCTTCAATGTACTGTATCAAAATTACAAATTTTGAAATGAATAGAGATAGAAAATATTTGCAAGCAACTTATCCAACAAAGGACTTTGTCATAGTGCAAATAAAACTGGAATATAAAAGTTAAGTCTTCTTAAGTCATAGGACTGTCTGAGAAATCAAAAATGAATGAATTTAAATCAGTCTAATAAATCACAGATGCATTTTTTAGTCTTTAGAGTAATCTCTCAAATTTTAGAAAAAGTAGTTACAATGAAGTTTGAGAGGCATAGATTTCTAATCAACCTTTTCATAAATTGCATTTGTTACAGATGTTATTTTGGTTTTGTTTTGAAGACAGATTCTTGGGAAGCCTCTGAGGAGAAATTAGTTTAATAATTTAGAGAAAGTTTGTTATATTTGGGATTGTCATGGCACTACTTGCACTCTATCACCAGTACCCACCCTGAACACACTCTCTTATTACAGAAGGCTGTAACAGGCATGATGTCAGTGGTGTGGAAATTCCTAATGGCAAATCCATTTTTATCTAAATCCCCTGGGAATAGAAAACCTTGTAATGAATATTGGAAAATGGTGTGGTGCTGTGGGTTAATGCACTGGACTGCAAAGTCAGTTTGAACCCCAAGGTCGACATTTCAAACTCACCAGCTGTTCCTTGGAAACCCTATACAGGATCACCACGGGTTGGAACTGACTTGACAGCACTTAGCAACAACAACAATTTCCAGTTTTTCTACAACAAAGGATACAAATTGGCATAATGGAGCTGTGTTCTAGCTCCATTTTTACCTATATTTAGTTATGTGACCTGGGAAAAAAATGACTGAAAACTTGTGACTCAGTTTTACAGAATTGAGAATCTTACTATTAAAAGACCTGAGTGATTACAAACATTTATGTAATCTAAACTAAAGGGATTGAACAAGATCATCTCTATATCTCTCCAGGTTTAAAAATGCTGTAGGAAAATGTCTGCCTTTGCAAAGAAAGTATATTCTAGTACCTAGATATAAAGCTTTGAGAATTTTAGTTAGGCACTTAAACAAAAAAAATTTTTTTTTTCATACCAGTTACCCTCTCTCGCTCCTTCTTCTACATTCACTTCACTCTACCCCACACTACAGATATGTATGAAAGCTATAATTTTCATTAAAAGGCTCATGCAGATTCATAGTACAAGTTATACAGATTCCAGAATTAAAGTGCAAACAGACAATTATCCCATAAAATAGAGCTCATACAATATTTGTTTCTAGTTTTCCATTATATGTCAGCAAAATGAAAATGTAGCAATGCGGTCTACATGAAATTTGGTACGAGCAAGAAAGTCATTCATTCATGTTATCTCATTCTTTTCACCCAAAGGCATGGTGGGTATTGTTGTTGTTGTTAAGTGTCGTTGAGTCAATTCCTACTCATAGTGACCCTGTATAGAGCTTCTAAGGAGCAGTTGGTGGTTTTCAACTACCAACCTTTTGGTTATCCTATAGATCCACTCTAAGACACCCATGTTGGACTACACATGTTCAAAATCCACCATAAATGTTCCAGTGAAGATGGATCAGGTGGAAATACACAAGGCTGAAGAAGAAGCATAACCATTTGAATAAATTATGTTTTTTGAATATGTAATATAACAGAACATTGAGGGCTGTTCATGCCTGAGTTTAACCTAAGGTGTGGCAAAACTAACAGATGCCAACATGACTCGTGAGGCTCTGGAGGATGTGCATTGAAGAGATGACTGAGGACCATTGAGTGATTCTTCGAACCTTCACCCAAAATAAGAGTATCCAAAAGTTTGGGCCTAACAGAGAGCTTAATTGGTGTATCCTAAAATAAAGGGGACACAGTGAGCTCAACTGTAGCTTTCCACCAAGAAATCTGAAGGATGAAAGCTGGACCAGCTAGCCGTGACACGTGATCTGAAAAAGTAAATGTTGGGTTAAGGCACAGCCTAACTTTTAGAGTTTATTAAAGGCAAAGAAAACAGAAGATTTTCTTATGGATCAAATGTAGCCCAGGCATGAATTAGGTTGTGTTGGGTCTTTTCAGGTTCAATCAGGGGTCTGCCTAAAAAAAATTCAGGGAATGGAAAGTAAAGGATTTCTAAGGGTTATAGAAGGAACAAACAACAGAAAACAATAGACACAGATCTAGGGAATAATGACAATATGCTTCAGCAACAGGTAAGAGGACCAAACACTCGTGAAAGCCACCATAAGGAAAACCTTTGATAGTTGCCTGAGAGTGCAAAGAAGTACAAGGGTAAGTCACAAAGTATTGTTATTTGAGTTCTAATGTAAACATGGAGTCCTGATGTGACTCTGTGAGGTAATGCACTGGATCGCAAGGTTGATTTGAACTGCTAGGTCAGCGGTTCAAATTCACCAGCTGCTCCTCGGAAACCCTATACAGGATCGTTTATGAGTCAACAGACTCAATGGCAGTTAACAACAACAACAGTATAAACATACATGGGTTTATTACAAACAAACAGTGTTTTAACATGTTTAAGCTGTGATCCACAGAGAGATGCAGACAAATTCTCTCAGTAATACACTTGCCTTAGTTTCATTAGGGTGTCTTCAAAAATAAGGGCCAATCAAAATAGTGATTCTGAGGGCATCTTCAGGGCCAGATAAATTCAAGGGAGAGAGGTCAGCTCACAAAGTTATGGCAACTGAGTTTTGGAGTTGCAGGTTAATGCGCTGGACTGCAAGGTCTCTTTGAACAACAAGGTTGGTGGTTCAAGCTCACCAGCTGCTCCCTGAAAACCCTACACAGGGTGCTATGAATTGGAATGACTCAATGGCACTTAACAATAACAATCTTAATAGATTTTCTCAAAGGACTCCAGACAATCATGGGGGTTATTATGAAGAAGTTTTAAGAATATTGAAAACAACTTTGGTGAGAAAAAGGTAAGGAAAGTTCCCTTTGTTGGGTCTTTTCAGGTTCAATCAGGGGGCTGCCTAAAAAAAATTCAGGGAATGGAATCTTTCTTTCTTTCTTCTTTCTTTTTCTTTCTTTCTTTCTTTCTTTCTTTCTTTCTTTCTTTCTCTCTCTCTCTCTCTCTCTCTCTCCCTCCCTCCTTCCCTCCCTCCCTCCCTCCCTCCTTCCCTCCCTCCTTCCCTCCTTCTTTCTTTCTTTCTTTCTTTCTTTCTTTCTTTCTTTCTTTCTTTCTTTCTTTCTTTCTTTCTTTCTTTCTTTCTTTCATAACCATACACATGCTTATTCTTCAACAACAGCAAAGATTGGCCTATATGAATTTTATTGGGAAACCTTACAGCACCCACCCTACAGCCTTATTCTTGTCCCTTCAGACTTCTTTTTTTTTTTCTCAAACTCAAGGAATAGTTCAAATGAATAGGATTTGAGTTCCTTCAGAATGCTAAAACAGCTATTTTGACATGGTATAAATCAAGGATTGCAGAATTATTCTGGGAAAGGTTTGAGAGATGATAATACCATTCAGAAGTTATAGATCTCAATGGAGGATATGTTGAGAACACATTTTGATACTTTTGTTTGATCAAGTTTTATATGATTTTGTCCACAATTGACCTGTCAGTTTGTTGTACTATGATGGCTTGTATGTTGCTGTAATGCTATTAGCTATATTATTAGTACTGCAAATAACAGCAGAGTCATTCACGGAGCTTCCAGACTAAGAGTAACTTGGAAGAACATGTAAGTATTTTGCCTCAGACAAGTGATACTTCTGAAAACTTTGCCACTTAAAACTTCATGAACAGTGGTGGAACATTTGTAGTAGAGTGTTTGATGATGAAACCCTCATGATGGAAGGCATGCACATGAAAGGAGAAGAGCTACATCCTCAAACTAACATTAACGTTACTGTTGTAAATGGAGAAAAACAACCAGGACCTTCACTTATGACTTGATATGACTTATACTAAGAAGAAACAGCTGTAAATACCCATCAGTAGTCATATTATGAAATGCACCAAGTATGAATCTAGGAAATTTGAAAGCTGTCAAAAATGAAATGGAGTACATATAGACCAATATCCTTGGCATTGTTGTTGTAGTTTTTAGGTGCCATAAAGTTGGTTTTGATACAAGTGACTCCATGCACAACAGAATGAAAAGCCACCCAGTCCTGCACAATCCTCACTGTTGTTGTTATGATGAAGCCCATTGTTGCTGCCACTGTGTCAATATATCTCTTTTTCTCTGACCCTCCACTTTTCCAAGCACAATATCCTTCTCCAGGGACTGGTCCCTCATGAAACATGCACAAAGAACATGAGATGAAATTTTGCCATTCTTGTTTCTAAGAAACATTCTAATTGTACTTCTTCTAAAACAGATTTGTGTGTTCTTCTGGTGGTCCTTGGTATTTTCAATATTCTTCCTCTACACCATAACCAAACAATCTGTATCCCCTTGTTCTGTTATAACAACTGCCTTTTTGTCTATGTACTGATTCCATGAGCGTTATTAAGTGTTCTGAAATACACTTCTTCACAGTGCTGCCCAGAGTTTGTTATGGTTCACACTGTTAAATGAATTTGCGTAGTCAATAAAACACAAATAAACATCTTTCAGATATTCTCTGCTTTCAGCCAAAATCCATCTGAAGTCAATGATGATATCCTTAGTTCCATGTCCTCTTCTGAATACTTGAAAAAATTTTACTTACTTGGGATATTAATGATATTGTTTGGTGATTTCTGCATTTAATGCATTAGACACTATTAACTAGATGAGCTGTGGGAAGACTTCAAGGACATCATACATGGGGGACTTTTGGGGCAAGATGGCAGATGTACTTAGAAGAACTTCTGCAACAAAGACATGGGAGAGTATGTGAAACAGATTGAGGTGATGATCCTGGAACTCAGAGGTTCAGAGATGAGGACAAAGAGGTGGACTAAGTGACAGAATCCAAGCCAGATTCAGAAGTGGAACAAGAAGGTCATTTGTAACATCAGATGGATCTTAACAAGAAGCAGAGAATACTAAAATTATATTGTCTTGGACTTTATTGACTATGCAAAGACATATGACTATGTGAATCATAAAAAACTATGAATAGAATTGCAAAGAATGGAAATTCCAGAACACTTAATTTTGCCCATATGGAACCTGTAAATAGGCCATGAGGCAATCATTCAAACACAACAAGGGGACACTACCTGGTTTAAAAACCAGTAAAGTATATACAAGTGTTCTATCCTTTCACCATACTCAATCTGTATGCTGAGCAAATCAGCAGCAGCTGGGATTATTCTGAAGAAGATTGTGCATTGGGATTGAAGGAAGGCTCATTGCTTTTGATATGCAGATGACATATCATTGTTTGTTGAAAGCAAAAAGGACTTGAAATTCTTATTCATGAAGATCAAAGACTACAGGCCTCAGTATGCATTACAACTTAATGTAAAGAAAGCAAAAATCCTCACAATTGGACCAATAAATAATATCATGATAACCAGGGAAAAGACTGAATTTGTTGGGTTTTAATTTTACTTGGAGTACTGGTGTGGCGCTGTGGGTTAACACGCCAGACTGCAACACCATTTGAACTGCAAGGTCAGTGGTTCAAGCTCACCAGCTGCTCCTCGGAAACCCTATACAGGGTCGCTATGGGTTGGAATCAACTCGATAGCACTTAACAACAACAACCACAACCAATGATCATG
Source organism: Chrysochloris asiatica (assembly GCF_000296735.1). Lineage (NCBI taxonomy): Eukaryota > Metazoa > Chordata > Mammalia > Afrosoricida > Chrysochloridae > Chrysochloris > Chrysochloris asiatica. Next base: position 26,528,393 of record NW_006408532.1, on the reverse strand, counting down.
GAAGGAGTAGTCCAGAAATCAAAGGATGTGTTGCATTGGGCAAATCTGCTGTAAAGACCTCTTAAAAGTGTTAAAAAGCAAAGATGCCACTCTGAAGACTAAGGTGTGTCTAAAATCATGATGTTTTGATTTATTTCATACGCATGGGGAAATTGGAGAATGAATAAGAAAGACCGCAGAAAAATCAATTCATTTGAATTTTGGTGGGCAAAGAGTACTGAAAGTAACATGGACTGTAAGAAGAACAAACATCTGTCTTGGAAGAAGAAAAACCAGGATGCTTCTTAGAAGTGAAGATGGTGAGACTCATTTTATGCAGTTTGGATATATTATCAGGAGGGACCAAGATCTGAAAAAGGACATCATGCTTGGTAGAGAGAGAGGCAGCAAAAAAAAGGAGGACCCCTAATGAGATGGACCGACACAGTCATCGCAATAGTGGATTCAAATATAGCAACAATTGCCAGGAAGACACAGGACTGGGCAGTGTTTCACTTTATTGTGCATAGGGTTACTGTGAATCAGATCCAACTTGACTATATCTAACAACGATAATGCATTTTTTAGAAATACTTTTTAATTTACCATCATATTCTAATACTTTCTGACTCCCTAAGTCTCTTTTCTGGTACTGAAGATTCCAAATTCCATCAAGTCAATTCCAACTCACAGTGACTCTAGGGTTTCTAAGTCTGAAATCTTTACAGAAATACACTACCACATCTTCCTCCCACAGAACAGCTGGTGTGTTTGAGTTGTCAACCTTTTGGTTAATAGCCAGTAGTTTATCTATCATTCCATTAGGGTCCCTTACTCAAAACCCAGAAGGGTTAAAACGTACGGTAAACAAACAGGGAAAGGAAAAGCAGACATCAAATTTGACATTTTAATTATTATGTAGACTGAATTTTCAATAAACTAAATGTAATGGCAAGGAGTTCTGGTAGCGTAGTGGTTATGAATCGGGCTGCTAATCTCATGGTTAGCAGTTCAAAGCTACCAGCTGTTCCGTGGGAGAAAGATGAGGCTTTCTGCTCCCGTAAAGATTTGCAGCCTCAGAAACCCTGTACAGGGTCGCTGTGAGTTGGAACCAACTCCACAGCACATAACCACAACAACAAATGCAATGTCACAAATGGTTAATACTCAGCCCTCAACTGGAAGGCTGGAGTCCTGGTGTGATGCTGTAAGATAAGTGCAGGGCCACAAAGTCAGCGGTTCAAACTCACCAGTCGCTCCTTGGAAACCCTATACTGAGTGCTTTGGGTTGGAACTGACTCGACGGCACTTAACAACAACAACTGGAAGGTTAGCAACACTTTGGAAGAAAGGCCTGCTGATCTCCTTGTGAAAAATCAGCCACTGAGAGCCAAGGGAGCACAATTCCACACGATGCCCACAGGTTGTCATGAGTTGGTGTCAACTCAATAGCAACTGAAAAACAGAGCAAGGAGTAAAAATCATTGGACTGAGTTTTTATTTATTGATAACGTGGATGAATGAAAATTTTAACGTCTCTATATAGAGCCCCCATGTGCCAATAAAGTAAAGCCATCTTTTATTTTCCAAAAGCTTATTTTTAAACATCTTACTAAGCCACATCACCAGTAACAATGTGAGCCCAATCGTGTTTTTCATACATACAGTGACAGGACAGCAGAAAACTGGTGAACTGGGCTTAACTAGTATCACAAAAGTTCTATCTGCATTTGGGCTAGGATTTTGATTTTAGCAACAGCTGAGCAAACTGAAATAGCAGGTGCACATTTGAGACATTCCTTACTTGCTGTTACTCTACTCAGTTGGGAATTAGTTTACTTCTGTCTGGATAAACAGAAAAATGGAGGCTGTGACTTCAATGCCCATCCAAACCCCAAGCGAAATAAAAGGATCCTCAGGTCCTTTCAAGAGAGACAGCATAACAACCTCACTTGCAACAAAGGAAACTCTCTTCAGAAAGAGAGATAAAACAAGCCACATGTCCTAAAATCATCCACGTAGAGCAAAATTATGACCGTGCTATATTTATACACATGGGTGTAGTTTTCACGCATTATTATGGTCTCATATTATATATCTTTAAATCATCCAGCAAAAGTTTCTGCTGTCGCCTAATTTTGGCTCTAATTTAGGATGAACAACTACTCTCATAAAGAAAAACTGCTGCTGCTGCTGTTTATTAGGCTGGAGAAAGGTCTCACTGACTAATGTCCCAGGATTAAATGAATGTGGAATAATAAGAGCTGATTTATTTGTGCTCTGCTAGGATAAAGCTGCCACTGATTTTACAAGGAACTATTCATCTGAGGCCCACTATAGCTAGTAAATTGTGGCTGTTTCTGAAATTAGTCTCCAGGCCTTCATGTAATCTACAGTGTGAAGTAGCGGTGTGGCAATAAAGCCATTGTGGGCACTTGGTTTATTTAAAAGGTCCCCCTTTTATCCTCATCTTCAGGGATTCTAAAAGTCAACCTTCAAAGATCTCTTTTGGAAATTCACCTGTCCCTTGCCCACAAAGTGCATTTCAAGCTGTGAAATTTAAAGCCAGAATTAAAAGTATATATCCCCCAATAAATAAACACCTGAGCAGTCACATCTCTCACCCTCAGATTCTTTTTCTTGGTCCAGCATAAAAGGAAAGCATTTCTAAGGCAATGGGCATGTTTAGCAGACTTCCAGTGGCAATCAGGAAGAGGCAGTGCTTGAACAAAAAGCAAGTAGCAAGAGGAAATGATTATTTCATCTCTCAAATGCACTTGGATCTTCCGTACTTCAAGATCACCTCCCATATTTACTGATACTCATTTTATGAAGGCACTTGGTCTGTCTGAGTACATGAGTCATCAATTGACATTGAGTCCCTTTCAATTCATGGTGACCCCATGCATGACAGTGCAGAGAAAATCCTGCTGCATGGGATTTTTAATGACGGATTTTTCAGAAGTAGATTGATTGCTAAGCCTTTATTTCAAGGAACCTCAATGTGAACTTAAATCTCCAACCTCTGAGCACTTTGTACCATCCAGGGTGACTCTTTGTTCAAGGAATCTCTATGAACTAAACCAATGGAATATTTCTAAAGCACTAGACAGTGAACCACAAGGTTAGTGGTTGAAACTCACCAGCTGCTCCTCCAGTCAGTGTCTCTATGACTCAGAATAGACAGCATTTAACAACAACCCCGACAATCAAAAGTGATTCTTCAAATCATGACACTATGAATGCTAGAGAGAATTTTGGATAAAGTAGTAACCCTATATGCCATCTACTATAAAAGCTTTTCAGGAGCATAATTCACATTTAGGCAGTGCTCTCTAACGAATTTTTCAGTTGTTGAACTGAGAAACCAAGCAGTATATTAACCTAAGAACCGATCAAAGAATAACTCTTTCTCTAGGGAATGGATCCACCCATGTGATAATTAATGGTATTATCAGAAATCATTTTCAAGTTGCTCATCATTTTATCTGTCTTTGACTGTCAGATTTTTTGTGTCAGAAATGTGTTCTGCATACTTTAGCATCAAGATGGTGAAAATAATAATGCAACAATAATAATAGCTTACGCAAGTAGTGCCTACTCTGTGCCAAGAATTGTCCTAAGTTCTTTAGACATGCTATTTCATTGACCCTTCATGGCAACCCTATTAGAACAGGACCAATATTATCTATATTTTATAAATGAAGAGAGTGGAGCTCAAAAAGTTAGGAAATATCTGAATGTTTCCCAGCTTATAAATGGCAAACACAGAATTTGAACCCTCAGAGCCTGGCTTCAGAGTCACTGCTCTGAATCACTGCTGTTATTGCTAAAGTGCCATCAAGTTGGTTCCAACTCATAGTGACCTACAGTAGGGTTTCTGAGAAGGGGCTGGTGCATTTGAACCATCAACCTTGTGGTTCAAACTGACCTTGTGGTCCCGTGCTTATACTACAGCACCACACCACGACTCCTAGGATCTCAAAAATGTGACTAAAAAGATGCATTTGTGTAGCTTACAGGGTTTCAGAAGATGTATTTAATTCTAGGAAAGACCAGGAAATTTGGTCAAGTCTATTACATATCTCTAGAAGGTGGAGGAGAGTTTATGTTCTCACTGACCTCATCAGAAGAACCTGGACTCTCATTTCATATCTAATTGTGACTCCCCTCATTTCAGTTTCCTCAGCTGTAAAATTGTTATTTGGACTTCCTTACATGTTTTCTCTCACAAAAACATTCTTCAATGAGAAATAGAATTCTTCACTGTCTTGATTTTGGCACTTTGGGATAAAGCACTGTATTGCAAGGTCAGTTTGAACCACAAAGTCAGGGGCTCAAACTCCCCAGCTATTCCTTGGAAACCCTATACAGGGTCGCTATGAGTCAGAATGACTCGATGGCACTTAGCAACAACATTCCAATTTCCTCAGTAGTAAAATTGTCATATGGATTTCCCTACATGCTTTCTCTCACCAAAGTACTCTTCAATGAGAAATCACTGTCTTGGTTTCCTCATTCATCTTTTTCCTTGTTTTTGTAATCACTGATTTGGTCATAGGATCTAGGACCCAGTTGTTGTTATTCTTCAACTCATAGCAATCCCATGTACAATAGAATGAATGAAATGATGGCCTGCTCAGCCCCATCTTCATGAGCATTGGTATGTTTGAATCCATTGCTAAGTATCTTCCAACCTAAAGGGCTCATTTTGTCACTATATTAAACACTGCCCTATTGTGAGCCATAGGGGCTTTATTGGCTATTTTTTGGAAGTAGATTGCCAAGTGTTTCTTCTTAGTATGTCTTAGTCTGCAACTCTGCTAAAACCTGCTCACCAAGGGTGACCAATGGCATAGCTTTTTTCTTTACCATAACACATAAGGCACACAAGTCTAGCAAACTAAAGACAGTCATGACCAGGCCTGGTAGTGTGAGATAATCATTAAACAGGCATTGGTACATGCAAAATAAAAAGTGGCTAAAAAATGTCAGCATCCTAGCTCCTGTTTGGTTCTTTGCCTATTCTAGCATACTCATTCAAGTCACCATTTTCTGGAAGAAAGGCCAGTGGTAGCCACTCTGGCTACAGAGAATTCCTTCTTAGCAAGGACAGAATAGTCAAAGGCCTCAGAGAACTTTTCCCAAGGCATATAATAAATGTATCCTTCCCCCTTCATGGGTGAGATCACTTATTTATTTTTATGATGCTTCAGTCTGGTTGGTGTTAAATGCTACAATTTCATTATCAGCTTTGGAAGGATGGGGTCAGAGAACTTGTAGAATCCATTTAGCAGTTTTTAGGAAGTCACACTTGAACAACGATGGGCTCAAATGTAATAACAATTGTGAATATGGTGCAGGACTATGCAATGTTTTGTTTTGTTGTACATAGGATTGCTATGTGGTGGAAACAACTCCACAACACCTAACAATAACAAGAGAAAGTTGGACTTGGGATTTACTTGTAACTATCATAGTCCAGAAGGAGCTCTGGTAGCGTAGTGGTTACGAATCAGGCTGCGAACCTTAAGATCAGCAGTTCGAAACTACCAGCTGTTCCGTGCGAGAAAGATGAGGCTTTCTGCTCCCGTAAAGATTTACAGCCTCGGAAACCCTGTACAGGGTTGCTATTCCGACTCGATGGCTCTTAACAACAACAACGACATAGTCCGGGTGTGGTGCTGTGGTTTAATGCACCAGACTGCAAAGCCATTTGAACTGCAAGGTTGGCGGTTCAAGCTCTCCAGTGGCTCTTCGGAAACCCTATACAGGATCGGTATGGGTCGGAACCGACTCAACGGCACAACATCAACAATCATAGGTGCCAGAGTCCTGGTGTAGCACTGTAGGATTGCTAATTGCAAGGCAGTAGTTCAAACCCACCACTCACTCCTTGGAGACCTATACAGGGTCTCTATGAGTCAGAACACACTTGACGGTTCTTAGCAACAACAAAAAAAATGTTAGCTGTGCTTTGTGACATTCCCTCTCTCTAACACTATCTCAGCCTTCTGTAGATAACACTTCTTACCCAATCATGGAATCTGTCTCTTGGCTTCGGCTACTGCAACAAAGATCTCTAATAAAACAAACAGAAGCTAGGAGGAGTTGGTGTTTTGAAGCCCCAACTTTTCTACCACCTTTCATTAACTTCATAAGCTCAATATTCATATTTTTTCAGAGGTTAGCACCACTGCCTGGTGGTGGTGGTGTGCCATCGAGTCATTTCTGACTCATTACAATCATCTCACACCTACTAAATTAAAATATGCGTTTTAAGATCTCCACTTGATTCTTAGACAAATTCATAAGCACACATGAAGACAATGGAAAGTTTTAACTTCTGAATAAGAGACAAGGCAGTATTTTACACAAGCAACAGCAGTGATGCTGGTATAAAACAGCCCTAATACTTGGGACTAACTCAGTTTCCAAAAAATTGTGGGCAAAACAGGAAGAACAGATCCCTTTCAGAAGTGTGATCACCTAAATTTCAAAAGCCTTGAGCTTCCACGAAAAGAATGAAGGGTAAGAAAGGAAATTTTGTATTGTTCATAATCTCATCTAAGGATATCAACTCATATTCACATATTTCTAAGTCACTGAAAATGTTACTGCACATAAGCAATTTTAAACCACACCTCCACTCTAGAAAGGAGAAAGAGCCATGACCTCCATCCCTACAGCCAACTGCTCTTGAGGTTTCAACAAGAGTTCCTATAAGGACTATTATTTCACCAACAGAACATCTACAAATATGCTCCTCTCTTTTAAAAAGACCACTTCACACAACTGCTACTTAGATTTTTGTTGGTAATATTTTCTACTTTGGGTAAGTTTTCATTTTTGCTATTATTGGACCATCTTTCTTAAAGCCATTTTTAGTTAATATACCTTAGGTACGTTTCTCATTTAGTTATTCCAGTCTTTTAAGTAAGTTCTCCCAAAGATATTGTGCAAATAAATAAATAAATGTCATTGTGAATGCAATTGCAATAGTGGGAAAACAACTCAATGACAGCTAACATCAACAACTCTAACACCGCATGGGAGTGGCTTACGACTTTTTTGATTGTTTATAAAACATTATAATGATTAAGAGCATAATCATAATCTTTGCAGGAAGATAGACCTGTCCTTTTTCAACTCTGCCAACCTACCTCCCTGACTCCAGGCACCTATAAGAAAAGTTTAATTATCCAATAACATTGGGACTGACAGTTGATCAGTTAAATATAAAATAAAATTTTGATTAAAGCAGGAAATACATTTTAAAATTATATCTTAAGTGTTTTCTTCCATTTTATTTTAAATAAATAAGTGTAAATTCAATTTCCAATCTTTCACTATAGAACACTGCCTTTTCTTGGAATCTCCACTGATTGGAGCTCCCATTGATTTTCTTGCATAAGCCATATCCATAATGTATCATCTGCAGTTTTAAATTTCTGAATTTGATAAAGAACTTGACATTTGATAATCAAGCTGAGTACAGAAAGTGTCTATATTTTACTGCTCTTCCAAAATTATAATAAAATTTTTGCCTACATTTGGTTTAACAATATTTTAAGCTACTTATATGTGTATTTTGATTATTCAAATTTTCCAACATGGTTTTCATAGAAATAACCATGTCTTTTCATGCTAACAATTCATAATTTTGCATAACTGAGTGATATTCACCATCAATACCACCTGTAAGGAGCTCTGATAGCATAGTGGTTATGAATCGGGCTGTGAACCTTAAGATAAGCAATTAGAAACTACCAGCCACTTCACAGGGGAAAGATGAGGCTTTCTACTCCCGTCAAGATTTACAGCTTTGGAAACTCTGTACAGGGTTGCTATGGGTTGGAATCGACTCGAGGGCACTTAACAACAACAACAACCTGTAGACACAAACAAAAGGACTCCTGTACTGACACCAGGCTTTAGAAGTCCACTCTTGGTCTTGCTGTTACTTTCCACAGTCCTCACATCTCTTTCTAAATCATGTTTTCCCAGTTACAATATTAATAATGGTATCAGAGAATTATATAGCACTGTAGTCCCTGGGTGTTACAAATAGTTAGCAAACCAAAAGGTTTGCAATTCAACTTCACCCAAAGGCACTTGGAAAAAAAGAAGGCCTGTTGCTCTACTTCTCACAGTAAGCCACGGAAAACACTGAGAAAATACAGTGAAAAATTATTTCACTATAATGATCTGGAGCACAACTCTACTCTGGCACATAGGGGTCTTCATGAGTCAGCATCAACTCAATGGTGACTGGTTTGATTCTAGTTTTATGTGCTCTTGAGGAGACTTAAAACACCCCAGTTGTAGATTGGGAAATTTACTTAGAGAAGGGAACTTGCCCAAAACACACAGAGTTGGTAAGTGGTAGAGACAGAATTCAACCTTACCATATGAGCCTTGAGTCCACATTCTTTTGAGTTTTTCCTCATTTCTCTAATACTTTTTTGCTTGGCTCCCACCCACTACATTAAAGTTCATTCCAAATCTTAGTGACCCTACAGGACAAAATAGAACTACTCCTTAGGGTTTCCCAGAATGTCGATCTTTACAGGCGCAGAGCCACCATCATTTAAGTTAGTAGCCAAATGCTTAACCAACTATGCAACAAGCCTTTTTACTTGGCAAGAACTGTCTTTTTATTCTTTATACATCCTTGAAGTGGTATTGTATCTTAAATGAGCCTATTCGAAAAACATGCTGGCAACATCAAAATGATTAGTTATAAGATATAAGTGCTCCATAAACTTTCAAGTACTACAGCATATATGATAAAGATAAAGACATTTTCTGACCTTTTCCTTTACCCTAACCTTCTCTGGGTCAGACAATTTATAAAAGATGACATTTAACTTCTAAGTCATTATGACTTCAAGGATATTTCTGGCCACTGTTTTTACATACATCAGCGATCTTATGTTTACATTATAGGTGTGCGTTTCTATTTTGATTCTTAAGTGAGCAATTCTATGAAATTTTAACTTGATCATTTCAGTTAATTTTCACATTTATGGCAATCTTTGTGCTGCATGTTAGACACACCTAAGTCAAGGTTATCTGGCAAATTATTGTGAGCTCTGGGGTGGTACAACCAGAACTACAAGGTTGGTGATTCAAACCTACCAGCTGCTCCTCAGAAACCTTATACAGGGTTGCTATGAATTGGAACCAGCTTGATGGCACTTACCAACAACAACTGCTATTTCCAGATGAATTTCCTATGAGAATTATAAATAAATTTATCAAATACACTAATTCAAGGCACTATTGTATATATGTATTCCAAAATATGCCTGTAGTAAGATAATCGTAAAAAAAGTTTCAACCCCTTTAGAAAGAAGTGAGAACACATCAACATGATTACTGTCTTTTGCTGCAAATAGCCTGCATGTCACATGTTTTTTGTTCTTTGCAAACCCCTAATGTACTAGTTTCCTATGAACACTGTACACGTTATATGTGTGCACATGTTTCCCTCATGAATGGATTGTATGCAAAAATAAAATAAAAAAAAAAACATAGTAAAAAAAAAATATTTCACTATAATTATCTGGAGTCCTGGTGTGGAGCTGTGCGTTAATGTGCTAGACTGCAAAGTCAGTTTGAACCGCAAGGTCAGTGGTTCAAGCTTACCAGCTGCTATGGGTTGGAACCGACTCAACAGCACTTAACAACAACAACAACAACATAATTATCTAGTTCAAATGTTTTGAATTTGTGGCCCCTGGATTAAAATCAATACAGAAAGTTGACTAGGTCACAACAGTTCAGACTTCTCGTGGTGGTGTTGTGAATGCAATGGTGTTGGTGCCAAATTATAATGACCCTGTAAAGGGTTCCCAAGGAGTGGCTGGTGGGTTTGAACTGCCAACCTGGTGGTTAGAAGCCTAGTGCTTATCCTATAGGCCACTGGTTGCCAATATTGAGTAGTCAGGAGATTTTCATAAAAACTTGAGTTTCGGAGTTTTCTTGAAAAACTAAAATTTGTTCCCTCATCACAGATTCCTACATAGAAGCCGTAAGTTGGTACAGAGCAGTCTTCTAAACTCTCCAGTTCTTCACTCTCATTGCTATTCTCTATAGTCTCAGACTTTCTAGTATGAACTCTCTAGTTCTCCACTATCCTCACCATTCTCTAGTTTTCTACTTTCCTGTATGAACTCTTTCATTCCCCCACAACAACCACCTTCTTGTAATTGCATACTTTCTGATTAAATGATATAATCATCTTCCTGCTTTAGATGTTTTGGTGTATTATGGGTAAAATTGAAGTTTGCTGTTTCCAGAAAATCTTAATCATCTATAAAAGTATAAGCTAGATAAGAATTACTAATGTTCAAATTACGAGTGAAAATTTAAAATTTTCCTAAGTTACATTAAAGTATACTAATCTTACTCCCCTTTATCCTCTCTAAGCCATAAAGTTTTCTACTAGATCATAGCAAAAAAAAAAAAAAAAATTATATTAATCCGAAAAGATTTATCCTTTCCATTGATGACTATAGTACAATTCATTGCAGTAGAATTTCCTAGCCCATTTTTCTATTTTTCCAATTCAGTAAGTTAAAATGACGTGTGATGATTTTCAGAGCCACCCAGAGCTGCCTGAGTGAATGGGTTCTCCCTCTATGTGATTTTGGTCATTCAAATGAGTTACTGTCACCATTATTTCAATAACTGAAATGAGTTTTACACAGGTGAACAAAAATCAGACAAATATACTGTGAGGATAGTGTGTCACGAACAAGGCTTATTTACATTGTAAATTATGCAAGTGACTACAAACTCGAACAAATGGAAGTTGTAACATTATGATATAATAAACTGAAGACAAAAGCATAGTATTTTAGCCTATGATCTTTAATAGTAGTCACTCACCAATTAATAATGTCAATTTTTAGAATCAGAGATCTGGTGTGGTGCTATAAGATAAGCACTGTACTGCTAACAACAAGGTCAGCAATTCAAACCCACCAGATGCTCCTCAGAAACCCTAGACAGGGTTGCTATGAGTTGGAACTGACTCAATGGCACTTAACAACAACAAATTCTTAGAATTCGAGTCTTGGTATGGTTCTGTATGATAAGCACTGACTGATTCAGAGAAATGAATGAATTAGTCGTTTTGGCATCTTGGAAGCTAAAAGCATATTATTGGTAGTATGTTTTGCTCAGCATTTAAGTAAGCTTCAAGCAGTCTAACCACAAAGTCAACTAACCACAAAGTCATCAATTCAAACCCACCAGTCACTCCTTGGAAATGCTGTACAAGGTCATTATGAGTTGGAAGTCACTAGAAGGCAATTACCAACAACAACAATGTTTAGAATCAAAAGAGGCCCAGTGGTGCAATGGGTTAAGTGGTAAGTGGGCTGCTAACTGTAAAGTCAGTAGTTTAAACCCACCAATTATTCTGTGGGAGAAAGATGCGACTCTCTGCTCTTATAAAGATCTAGAGTCCTGGCTTGGTGCAGTGGGTTGATGTGCTGGACTGCAAAGTCGGTTTGAACCACAAGGTCGGCAGTTCAATCTCACCAGCCATTCCTTGGAAACCCTATACAGGGTAACTATGGGTCAGAATCAACTTTGACGACACTGTCTTGGAAATCCTATGGGGCAGTTCCATTCTGTCTCATAGGATCGCTATGAGTTGGAATCTACTTGATTACAGTAGGGTTTTTTATTTTCTTAGAATCAAAGAGCACTGGTGATTTAGTAGTTAAATGCTAGGCTACTAACTGGAAGATTACCAGTTCAAATTCACCAGTCTCTATTGAAGAAAGATGTGGCAGGCTGCTTCTATAAAGTTTACAATCCCTTATGTGGGTAATTCTATATGGTTTTTATGATTTGGAAAAGATTCTAAGGCAAAAACCACTGACTTTTGCCCCACCTCTAAAATTAGTGTAAAGCCACCTAAAAGAACAATATCATAGAAGGGAATTAAAAAGACAGGACTTTTACCCTTTGGAATGAACCACTTTTATAAAAATGTTCTAAGGGATATAAAATGTACAGCAAATTGCTTGTGTAGAAAAGTTTTAAAAACACAAAAAGTGAGATTAAACCCTTCAAGAAAGCATTTTAAGATTTTAATCCTTCCAACAGCCTACTTTTTGGTCAAGAAACAATTAGAAACCCTCCTTTCTGGTTTTCACTAAGTCATTTAGATGAACCACTTAGTACTATCACTAATTCTGCTTTAAGCTTACTGAAATGCTGAGCAAAACATGCTACCAATAATATGCTTTTAGCTTCCAAGATGCCAAAATGACTAATCCATTCATTTCTCCAATGCAGTCAGTTCCATCCAAATAGCTGTCAACAGATCATAGCCTGACCTTCTGTAGAAAGAGCAAGGTGACTTGCTGAATTTTCCATCATTCTACCAAAGAAACCGATGCTGTAGGGGCAGGAGAGAGGGGGACCTGAGTCCGTTTCACCCATTAGGATATGAGTTTGGCAACAAAAGGTAGAAAACCAGCTAATTATTACTCCATTTCAAGACGTTAAATGAACCATCAAGTGACCAGTTGGGAAGGTCAATAGCCGGATGCCTCCTAAAGAATACCAGCTGTCTTGCCACATTTCCCTAGCTACACTTGATCTCTTCAGTGTGGAAACCCAACCCATCCTGCAGGGCATCAGCTCCTTAGAAAAGGCCCATCTGCCTCAAGAATATGCCAGAGTCATATTTTCTAAAAGCACAGACCTTTATTTCAGGTTTATTTTCAACTATGAAGTGGAACCAAATGAAGAAAATAGGACTGCGCAAAGACCAATTGGGCTTATTTCCATATCTAAATATGCCTCCAGAATTCTTCTCATAAGGGAAATGCCTGTTAAGTCCTGGGAGACTTTTATTGCATTTTATATTATTGTTCATGCAGAGTTGAGTTTTGTATAAGGTAAAATAATTTGCTTGGGAAGATAAAATAGACCTGAGGAAATCATGTAGAGATTTAGAGGAACAAGTCCTAGTCACAGTCTAGAATCCAAAGACCCTCCTATAACTGGTGTCAGATGAATTTATGAGGATAACAATACAAAATAACATTAACTTGTACATCCCTGAATCCCACAATCAGGAAAGGAATTGCCTTTCCCATGCTATCCAATATAAGAGAAGATGAAATCAAATGAAAAGATATGAATGTAATTAAAATGGTGCTGAAAATAAAACTATAACTAAAAGTTGTAAGCTAAAGTATTGGCTAAACTGCCATAATAAAACATTAAAATTAAGAAGACAGTTGCTATAGAAACCATTTTTCAGAAGTAGATCATCAGGTCTGTCTGCTGAAACAGCACTGGGTAGACTTGAACTGCCAACCTTTTTGTTAACTGAGGGCTTTAAGCATTTTCACCATCCATAAAGAGGCCTGAAAATACAAAACCTTAATCAACGTGGTTGTTGTGGTTAAGTGCGGTCAAGTCGGTTCAGACATTTAGGATCCTGCATAGGGTTTCCAAGAAGAGACTAGTGGATTTGATCTACCAATCTGCGGTTCAAACTGACCTTGAAGTCAAGGGGTTATGAAACAGCGCCACACCAGGACTCCAACATAAAGAGTTTACTTCTTTCTAACTCTGCATGGTGGTGGGCATGAAGGTAGTGGTGGTGTTCTGTGTAGTCAATTCCAATGCATTAAGACCTTGTGTAGGATTGTTGAGGCTGTACATCTTTATTTGAGCATAAAGCCTCATCTCTTTCCCATGGAGCAGCTGGTAGATTCAAACTTCTTACCTTTTGGTTAATGAGTAACCAGTATGCTACCAGAGCTCCATTCCAACTCATTGGTGGTGGTGGTGGGCCGTGGAGTTGATTCCAACTCACAGCGACCCTGCATAAGGTTTCCAAGGTTTTAAATCTGTACGGGAGCAAAAAGCCTCATCTTTCTTCCATGGAACGGTTGTACAGAGGTTTTATTTCTCTCTCATATAGCAGTTTAAAGATAGGCAGGCAGTCCAGGAAAATGGGGGTCATTCTTACTGTATGGTTTCCATCCTTGGGTCCAAAGACACTTCTCCAGAAAGCTGTTACCTTTTCCGAGCCATCAAGCTAGAAAGGGGAATATAGAGAAAAAAAAACAAACTTCCTTATTGAACATGACGTAGAAGTTTCAGCACCACTTCTGCTCACATCGCATTGAACAAACATTATGGCATATAGCCATGTCTAGCTGCAAGAGAGGCTGGGAATACAGTCTCTAGTTAAACCAGGATTCGGTGGTAGGAACACTATTATTCAAAGTTGAAGGGAAAATTAAATGTTGGGAGCTAATTAACAATGCCTCTGTAATAACAATATGGACTCAGACTCTTCCAGTCTCTTCTTCAACTTTCTAAAGTCATATGTATATGCTGACATATGGTCAATAGCCAAAGGAAATAAGGATTCCAAAAAGGAGTGGTGGCAGCTATCAAGTATACAAATTTACAAACATTCTCTATCTCTCAAGTATAGTGTCTAGGTATATTTTGAAATAGATATTTTAAAGCCATGTCTCACCTCTTTTAGCATAGGTTTGTAATAGGTGGACTGGTGACACAAAGTCAGCAGTTCAAACCCACCAGCAGCTCCTGGACACCCTATACAGGGTCCCTATGAGTTGATGGCACACGACAACAACAATGTTCTCTGTTATTCCAGAATGATTGCCTGTAACTGGATCTTACCTTGCCGCCTATAATAACTAAATTTCCACGAAATGCTCAGAGTTTGCGCCTACCTAGCCTTATTTTCTATCAACTTCCCCAAACTAGGAAGACCGTTGTCTTCCTTATTTTTGTCAAGAGTAACTAGAATAAGTCCTTATTGCTCCATCTATTATGAACATAATGTTGTCTTCTTGTGCTCCACTTGAAAGGAAATTAAGAAGAAAGTGCAAGGTCTTTTTCATTAGCACTGTAAAACCTTGCCTATACTGACTAATCCAGGCCTCTTTCACAACATTACATTTTGGATTTAGTCAATAATTAGTGACTAGACATCGCTGCTTTTCTTCTATTCTCAATTTACTCTACCCAATTCATCTCCACACTTGTTGTTGATTGCCGTTGAGTCTGTTCTAGCTCATAGCCACCCTTTATAGAGTTTCCAAGGAGTGACTGGTAAGTTTTGAACCACTGATCTTATGGGTCAAACCAACCTTGTAGTCCAGTGCTTATCCCTACAGTGCAATACCAGGACTGCTCATCTCCATACCAGTCCTTTATCATATAGATGAAGAAACTGAAATTCACACAGATTACTATTTGGGGCACAGCTACCCAACAAGTCTAAGAGGTAGGATCTAAACCCACTCTAGAGCAAGCTTTCATTCCATTATACACACAACCCCATTAAAGATCCTTTTTTTTTTTTTTTTCATTCTCAGACAACCACATTTAGCGTCCAGAAGAGTAATCTGTAGTTCTCAGTGCTCCTGTGTGTTAGAGACATTTCCTTCTCCAAAATTGACCCATGCTGGTTAAATCTAACCTTTTTAAATCACTGTCCTCAGAGAGCACAGAAAGAGTTCAAAAGTAGGAGTTAAAAGAACAATTTTCCCTTTAGTAATGCCTTTCCTTCCAGACAAGAGCAACACAGGCAGTAATCTGAATGATCGCCTCTCCTGGACTTCATATTAGCCATCCCCAGCTACGCCGGGCTCAGTTTGCTCCACGCTGCCCCTGTCACTATAGAAGTATTCATTTTCCCTTTATGTGGCTGAGCAGGTGCCGGATGCAAAGCTGGACGGTGACCCAATTTACTGTGCTGCAACAACAGAACAGCACCCCAGCTGGAGAGAAGACATTTCAGCTTTGCTCTTTTCAAAGATATTTGTATAGATAAATGGAAGTTTATGTAGGCACAAAGAGGATATATTGTCCTCCCGACGCACATGTGTAACTTCGATTCTGCCAGCAGTCATCATCATAATAAGTGAGGTTTATAGAAGGTTCTTTATCCAGAAGGATCCCAAAGAGCTTCACAAAAACTTCAGAAATTACAGGCAAAAAGCTTTCTTTCAGGTCTGCATGGAGAATCTCATTGCTAATATTCTGCTTCCCTGGCACAATGCCTCCAAATGTCAATGAGAAATTACCCACACATCAGGAGAATGAAATATTGGAGTCAAAACCTACCATGGGGCCAGCGAGAGAGAGATTTTGCCCCAAATACATATAATAACTGTGTCTCTCTCCACATTGGGGATTGGGCATGACAGCTACTTAGCAGCTACTCACAAGCATGGCACACATGGTTCTACATCAAAAGTCAGACACAACATTGCTGTATGCTGAAAACTTCATTGGGAGGTTAGGCATAGAAAATTGGAATTCAACTTATTCCTCTTGCCAGATGTGCCACAAGCTCACTCATTATGACTTTCACTGAGTTAGGACAAAAATCAACAAGTACACTATGAAACAATCCCTAAAACAAAGCAGCTCTTGAAATGACTGAATTTGAGATATCTAGGACTTCTGGTGCTGTTAATGTGCCAGACTGCAAAGCCGTTTGAACTGCAAGGTCGGCAGTTCAAGCTCACCAGCTGCTCCTTGGAAACCCTATACAGGGTCGCTATGGATCAGACCAACTCGATGGCACTTAACAACAACAATAGGACTTATGGGGTGGTACTATAGTAACAGCACTGAACTGTGAAACACAAGGTTGACAGTTCAAATCCACCAGCTGCTCCTTGGAAAACCTACACAGGGTTGCAGTGAGTTGGAACTGACTTGAAAGCACTTAACAACAACAACAAGTTGCATAATAGGAGTCCTGGTGTAGCACTGCAGGGTAATGCATTGGATTGGAAGGTATGTTTGAGCTGCAAAGTTAGTGGTTCAAATCCTCAGAAACCCTATGCAGGGTCACTGTGAGTCAGAACTGACTCTATGGTACTTAACAACAACAAGAACAAGTTGTGTAATAAGGAGACCTGGTTGCGTAGTGGTGGCACGTTGGATAAGGACAGTAGTTCCAAACTGCCAGATGCTCCACAGGAGATACGTAAGAGTTTCTATTCCTGTTAAGATTTAGAGCCTTGGAAACCCTCTCCGTGGTCGATATAAATCAGGACCAACTCCAAGGCACACAACTATTATTACCACCAGTTGCATAACGGAGTTCTGGCGCGGTACTGTAGGATCAGCACTGGACAGCTAACCACGAAGTTGGTATTTTAAACACACCATCCACTCCTCAAAACCCTGTATACAGGGTCACTCTGAGTCGGAACTGACTTGATGACACTTAACAACAACAGTTACATAACAATCTGGTATTTGGATTTCAGCCACCCCAACAGCAATGTCTTGAGTTAGATTTAATTAAGCCTTGAAGTTTGATGTACATAATTGAATCACCTCTTTCTGATGTATTTTAGTAAGCCCAGTTTGAACTGGATTATGTCTTAATTCAATTTTGTTGTTGTTGTTGTTGTTAAGGGCTGTCTAGTCAGTTCCAACCCTGTATGGGGTTTCTGAGTAGCTGTTAGTGGGTTTGAACTGCTAACGTTATAATTCGAAGTTCAGTGCTGATGCTATCGTGCCACCCCGGGAGTCCTAATTCAATTTTAGGAGGAAGGTAATGAAATTATGCCCATTTGCAGATGCAGAAACCGAGGCTCACATTCATACATCTGGAAAATGGCAGAGTCAACATTCAGACAGGTCCTCTGACTCCTGAGCTCAGAATCTAATTGGCTTTAAGTATTCTGTCAAAAATATATACTTTGAAATTTATCAAGTATGAGGGGCTTACACAAAGCTCCTGGAAAAAATGCAATTAGAAGATAATGGAATTTTTCCATGAACTTTTTGAAGTCCCCTCAAATATATATCTTTTCGGAAATGTTGATCTGTGTGTTTTAAGCCAAATAATACCTTGAGGTTCAACTATATTCTAGTAGGTCACTTGGGAGTTATCACATGTTTTATTTCAGACGGATGAGTCTCCATGTTCAACCAATTTATCAGAAAGTATTTCTAAGGTTTTTATGCTAAAGGCTATGGCCAAATTACATATGGAAGCTTACACTCTTGTAAAGAAAACTAAACACGTTTGTACGTTGTATGTCAAACGACAAAACCCATGGCTACCCTGTTAGTGTCAGAGTAGAACTGTGCTCCTTTAAGTTTTCAGTGGCTGATTTTTCTGGAAATAGACCACTATTAGTCTTTTTTCTAAGTATGTGTGAGTTTATCAGCCAAGCATCTTAACCATTTGTACCACCCAGGGACTCCAAACTGTATACTGTTGTTGTTAAGTGTTATCTAGGTGAAAGTGACTCATATGACCCTGTATAGAGTTTACGAGGCTTTACATCTTTGCGGGAGCAGAAAGCCTCATCTTCCTCTTGTACGTAGAGTGGCTGGTGGGCCTAACCTCAGTCCAATGCTTATCTTGTGGAGCCACCACCCTCCCCAAGCTGTGTAGTAGATGGAGTAAAAACTAGATAGTATAAAAACTGTTTATTTGAGATTACTTAAAAAGAAGTAAATTGAATAGATAGTAATGAAACAGTAACATCCTCAGTTGTTTGGAGGATTAAGCAATCAGTAATGGGATGCAAAAGTTGGGATATAAAAGTAGGATATAAAACTTGAGCTGGACTTTGAAGAATGAATAAAAGAACATGCACTGTTCTGGCTTTGGAGCCTGTATACCAATGTATTCTCTGGTGGCCACTTGTTTATCTCTTCTACCCTCTCACCAAGCACAGCCCCTTCTTGCCCCAGAGGTCTAAAAACCTATTGACATGAGCAGGGAACAATCCAGGAGAGCCTAGGCCCTTTCCCTAATCATACCCAATTACATTTAATTTTAAATCTTCTGATCTACCAGAGACAGATTCAAACGCCAAAAGTGATCTGTTAAAAATCCTAACTGACTTCCATTTCAAGATGGCCACTTAAACATCCTTGCTGAAATGTTTGTGAATGTAAATGGTTACTGAGATGACCAAAGGGATACAGATAATAGATGATCTGCCTCTCTTTTGAATTCAAATACTAGATATTTAAAACAGGCTTTCTAAGGTGCTCTGGTAGTTTAGTGGTTATGAATCGGGCTTCGAACCGCAAGGTCAGCAGTATGAAACTACCAGCTGCTCTGCAGGAGAAAGATGAGGCTTTTTGCTCCCATAAAGATTTACAGACTCCGAAAACCTATTCAGGGTCGCTATGGGTTGGAACTGAGTCGATGGCACTTAACACAACAACAAGGAGACCAAAGGCAAAGTCTTATAAACAAAAATATTAGTAAAAGTGATGTCTGTGCTCATCAATCTAAAATAACTCCACATTACTTTAAAAAGGAGTCCTGGTGTGGTGCTGCAAGTTAATGTGCTGAACTACAAGGTCGGTTTGAACTGTGAGGTTGATAATTCAAGTTTACTCGCCACTTCTTGGAAACTCTATATCGGCTCTCTATGAGTTGGAACCAACTAGATGGGACTTAGCAACAACAACAACAACAATTTTAAAATTTGAAACTAAACAATAAATTAGATTGAAGACAAATAATTAACGGAGATATTTATAACAGAGGTTAAAAGAATAAGTGTACCAGAATACAAACAGAGCTTTTACAAATCAATACCAATAACCCATTATAACAAACAGACATATGTTGTTGTTGGTATGTGCTGTTGAGTGGATAGCAACCTTTTAGAGGGTTTTTTCAAAGAATTGCTGGTGGGTTTGAACTGTTGACCTTGCAATATTTACAACAGTGGTAACAGAATATGTTCTAGCAGTCCAGGGCTTATCCTATGGTGCCACACCAGTATTCAAATGTTGTTGTTGTTGTTGTTGTTATGTGCCGTGGAGTCGGTTCCGACTCATAGAGACCCTGCACAGAGTTTCCGAGACTGTAAATCTTTATGGGAGCAGAAAGCCTCATCTTTCTGCTGCGGAACAGCTGGTAGTTTCGAACTGCTGAGCCTGAGGTTCGCAGCCCGATTCAGAACCACTCCACTACCAGAGCTCCTAGTACTCAAATAGACATGTAGAAAATGCATATGACTATGTTAAACATCAAATAATGAAAGAAATTGTCATTAAAACAGAGATATTATTTTTTCACCTGGATTATTGGCATTGGTGTTCTGGTGTGACACATTTGGTTAATGTGCTGAACTGCAAGTTTGGTTTGAACCACAAGGTCGGTTTGAGCCACAAGGTCCAAGTTCATCAGCCACTCCTTGTAAACCAGGACTCATACAGGGTCTCTATGAGTCGGAACCGATACAATGGCACTTAACAACAGCAACTGCATTAAAAAACAAGGTTCTGTGAGGGCAAAGTGCTCTACTGCTGTTGTTTGTGTAAACTGTTACAAGCATTCTGAGAAGAGAAATTTGGAAATAATAAACCAACAAATACATGCTAAGCAGCAGGGCTGAAAGCTAATAACACACAGTCTCTGAGAAAATCATATTCTAAAACAGGAGATAGTAATGTATGATGTGGATCAATAATCTTTTCTTTGAGATAAAGGTATTTGCAAAGCATGGAGAGTTTAGAAACAAGACTAAGCTAGTTAGTAGCAACTGTGGGAATAGAGCTTGATCTTTACCTTTGCATTTCACTGTGCTTTTTACAAAACCATGATGGCAGACACTTCATGTTGTGTGATGGACAAGCACGCTCACGCAGCTTTGGACCCTGTGGCATCTATCAATGCTGAGACGTACTGACAGGAGAACAGCACACCCACCATCAACCATCTCAGACTCTCCTAGGACTGAAGGAAGCCATAGCCTGAAAAGTAGCTCTTCTTCTTGCCCATCTTGTCCCAGGGTTATTATGGAGTGGCGTTAAGCAAAGGAGCTCTGGTAGCGTGGTGGTTATGAATCGGGCTGCTAACCTCAGGGTCAGCAATTCGAAAATACCAGCTGTTGTGTGGGAGAAAGATGAGGTTTTCGGCTCCCGCCCCACACACCCCCGTAAAGATTTACAGCCATGAAAACACTGTACAGGGTCACTATGAGTCGGAAGTGACTCCACAGCACACAACAACAACAACAACAACTTAAGCAATGTACTCTGGCCTAAGGAACTCCACACAACAGCAGAGGAAAACAAAACAAAAACAAAGCAAAGCAAA
The DNA here is from genome assembly GCF_000296735.1 of Chrysochloris asiatica. Lineage (NCBI taxonomy): Eukaryota > Metazoa > Chordata > Mammalia > Afrosoricida > Chrysochloridae > Chrysochloris > Chrysochloris asiatica. The sequence continues at coordinate 26,507,290 of NW_006408532.1, read as the reverse complement.
AAAATGGGGCAATATGACTGTTTTGCAATTATTCTTCTCACTAGCTGTTAAAGGCACACCTACAAATCTCTAGTAAAATCCAGAGAAAAGATTGTTGGTGTATTGCATTTGTGTGGTCTGCTAACGTGAGGGCAGAAATGTTTATTAAACAAAAATATCAACATGTGAACGTATTACTTCTCAACATACCCTCCGTTTAGGTCTATATATTTCTGACGGTAGAGTTTCCATCTCGCTGCCTCTTCCCTAAAGAATTCTGCACTCTTTGATGTGATTTACACCACATCAAAACAGCAGTTTTGACATCATCAAGGGACTCAAATCATGTTTCTTTTAAATGTTCTCTGAAGGAACAAGATCAAGGCTGCAGGGTAGACGGGGTAAGGTTCCCCAAGAAAATTGTCACATGAAAACCCCGGCTACTCTCTAAGAAATAGCAGATACATAGTCATAATGGAAAAGAATTCCTTGATACAGCTTTCCTGGCCTTTTTCCCACAAAATGCAATTTCAATTTTCTTAAAGCTTCTTTCTAATAAGTCTCTGTCATCATCTTGTGTTCTTAGAGAAAATCTATCAACATTATCCCTTTGGAATCCCAAAAATACAGTTGCCGTATCTTCTGGGGCTGCTCTGTCTGCCTTGAATTCAACAGCAGATCCTCTCGAAAGCCACTGTTTTAGATTGTTGTTGTTAAGTGCCTTCAAGTTAGTTCTGACTCATAGTGACTCTGTACTTCTAATAAGTTTCTGAGACTTAAAAAAACAATCTTCATGGGAGCAGAAAACCTCAGCATTCTCTCCTGGAGCAGCTGGTAGGTTTGACTGCAGACTTTGTGGCTCAGAGTTCAGTGCTTATCATATAGAGCCATTGTGTTTCCTTTGTAAAGATTGTTGTTGTTTTTGTTAAGTGCCATTGAGTTGGTTTGGGCCCATAGCAACCCCATATAGGGTTTCCTAGGATCAGTTAGTAAGCTTGAACTGCTAACCTTGTGGTTCAAACTGACATTACAGTCCAGTGCATTAACCCATGGCACCACACTAGGACTCTAGATTACAGCCTTGAAAACACTATGGGGCTGATCTAGCTTATCCTCTAAGGTCACTATGAGTCAGAATCAACTTGATAGCAAAACAACAGCAAACACCCATATATGTTGTTATTGTTAAAACCGTTAAGTCGGTTCTCACTAATAGTAATCCTGAAGAGGGTTTCCAAGGAGCAACTAATGGGTTTGAATCACCTACTTCTTGGTTAGAAGTCCAGTACTTACCTCACAATGCCACACCAGGACTCTATTCGCATATGACACTGTATAGGGTTTCTGAGGCTGTAAATCTTTATGGGATCAAAAAGCCCCATCTTTTTCTCACCAATTGACTGATGGATTTGAACTACTAACCTTGTGGTTAGTAGTCCAGCTCATAATCCATTACACTATTAGAGCTCCTTACTTGCCTGTGTGGTGGTGGTGATTACATGCCATGGAGTTGGTTCCGCCTCATAGCGACCCTGTACAGGGTTTCTGAGGCTGTAAATCTTTACAGGAGCAGAAAGCCTCATCTTTCTCCCGTGGAACTGCTGGTAGTTTCTAACTTCTGACCTTGCAGTTCGCAGCCCGATTCATAACGACTACGCTACCAGAGAAGTCTTCAAACAGGTCATGGAAAAATATCTATTATGAAAAACTCTGCATGGATTAAAAAAAAAAGTTTTCACCAACACAAGTAAGATATGCTTACCATGGAATTGTCAATCATTCAAATATCATAGGACCACATTTACCTAAGGACAAAGTTGAGAAGGGATGGGAAGACGGGTGGAACAGAAATAGGAAATCGGGGAGGAAGTGGGATAAGTGTTGTTGCATGGAGAAAATTGTAATCATTAAGATGAAACAAAGCGTATGATTTGTTGAATGTAAAACTGATGATCTTCTCTGTAAACCTTTGCTCAATTCACAATAAAAGTTAAAAAATCAAATCAAATAAAAAACAAATTTGAACTAACTTGTTACAACATGTCAGAGCAGGATCTAGTTTGAGCTACTAAGAAGGATAAGACATCAGTTTGAAAAGTCCCTCTCAGAGCAACATGAATCGTGCTAAAATTGAAGCAAGAGTAAACATCAAATTTATGGTAAAACTGGGTTGAGGAATGGTAAAATCATTTACAATAAAAAGTTTATGGAGACAATGCCTTTAAAGAAATAAGCAGTTTACAAATGGGTAACTCGTTTAAAGAAGGGATGAGAAGATGTTAAAGATGAAGTCCATAGAGGCAGACCATCCACATATATTTATGAGGAAAAAATTAATCTTGCTCATGTCCTAAATGAAGAGAACTAAAGATTGGCTGCAGAAATAATGATGAACACCACAGACATCTCAATTGGTCAATGTATACAACTTTTTGCTCAAGGGGTGTCCAAACTGTTCCACCTAGCTATAGACAAAAGCAGAGCTTAAACGGAAATTTTAAATAAGTGGGATCAAGATCCTGAATCATTTCTTTGAAGAACTGTTACAGGAGATAAAAATATAACTTTACTAATACAATCCTGAAGACAAAACACAAACAAAGCGATGGATGTCATGAGGTGGAAATGGTCCAGTCCAGAGGGAGACCTGTCAAGAACAAAGACATGGCAAAAGTTTTGGGTACAATCAAGGCATTTTTCTTGTTGACTTTTTGGAGGGTCAAAAAACAATAATGTTGGCTTATTCTGAGAGTGTTTTGAGAAAGTTAGCCAAAGCTTTAGCATAAAAACTCCTAGGAAAGCTTCACCAGAGGGTCTTCTGTCATAACAAGGTCTCTGTTCATTCCTCTAATCACACAAGGGTAATTTTTCAAGAGTTTTGGTTGGAAATCATTAGCTACCCACCTTACTGTTCTGATTTCGTTTCTGACTTCCTTTTGTTTCCCAATCTTAAAAAATCCCTAAAGGCCACTTATGTTTCTTCAGTTAGTAATGAAAAAAATACAGCATTGACATGGTTGAATTCCCTGGA